>NC_056631.2:158967695-159285038 GCF_002870075.4 Lactuca sativa | reverse complement strand
TGTAGAAAGTTTTATGGATCTTACTTAGCTCATCAGGAAAATCCATTTGGTATGCAACCCTACCCACTTGGGCAGTAATCCTGAAAGGACCAATAAACTAGGGGCCCAATTTTCCTCGCTTCCGAAACCGGATGACACCTTTCCAAGGTGACACCTTCAGCAAGCACCAAGTCCCCCACCTGAAACTCAAGGTCCGAACGATGTCGATTAACATAACTCTTATGTCGACTATGCGTGACCCGCAACCTGTCACACACCTGTTGAATTAACTCTATGGTCTTAAGCACCACTTCGGTGTTTCCCATGACCCGGTGACCAACTCTCCCCAACAAACCGAGGTCCTACACCTGCTCCCATACAACATCTCAAATGGTGGTCGATTAATACTGGCATGGTAACTATTATTGTAGGAAAACTTGGCCAGTGGAAGGTAAGTATCCCAACTCCCCCCGAAATCCAACGCACAAGCTCGAAGCATAACCTAGAGCATCTGGATCGTACGCTTGCTCTGTCCATTGGTTTGAGGGTGGTATGTTATACTAAAATGCGACTGAGTACCCAACTCCTAATGGAACGTCCTCCAAAACCTGGAGGTGAAATGAACATCATGGTCCGATACCACTAAAACTGGCACCCCATGCCTAACTACCACTTCCAGGACATAAATATTAGCTAACTTCTCTACAGATATGCTCTCAGCAATCGAAATGAAATGCACACTCTTGGTCAATCTATCCACGATGACCCAGACAGAATCAACACCATGCACCGTCCTTGGCAATTTTGTGATGAAATCCATAATGATCTCCTCCCACTTCCACATGGTAATAGGTAAAGGTTGCGTCTTGCCGTGGGGTCTCTGATGCTCGGCCTTGACTTTCCTGTAAGTTAGGCACTGCTCAACAAACCAAGCTATCTCCCTTATCATACAGGGCCACCAATAATTCAACCTCAAATCCCTACACATCTTCGTGGCACCTAGATGGATAGAAAACTTTGACGTATGTGCCTCCTCCAATACCGTCTGTCTCACCCCACCTAATGCCGAGACACAAACTCTACCATACTAAGTCAACAATCCACAGTTGTCCATGATGAACAAGGGAATTTCCCCCCTGATTTGCTCGACCTTCCAGTTCTCATTTTTCAAACCCTCCACCTGAGTTTCCTTGATCAAATCTAACAGAGGCGAGGTGACAACCATCCTCAAGCAAACATCTCTTATAGGAGTACTCGCCGCCTTGCGGCTCAAAGTGGCGGCCACTACAATGGCCTTCCCAGGGCGGTACATGATCTCATAATCGTAATCCTTTACCACATCCAACCATCTCCGTTGCCTCATATTTAGATCTGGCTAGTCCATCAAATATCTCAAACTATTGTGGTTGGTGTAGATAGTACACCGAACCCCATACAAATAGTGTCTCCAGATCTTGAGGGAAAAAATCACGGCTCTTAACTCCAAATCATGTGTGGGGTAGTTCGCCTCATGAGGCTTCAGCTGCCTCGAAGTGTAAGCAATCACGTGACCCCTATGCATAAGAGCAACTCCCAAACCCGAGATAGAGGTGTCTCGGTAAACCACAAACTCATCCAAACCCTCAGGGAGCGCAAGAATCGGAGCCTCGCACAATCTTTGCCTCAGCGTCTCAAAAGTCAATTGTTGATCTGGACCCCAATGAAAGGTCACATTCTTTTTTGTCAAACTGCTCAATGACACAACAATCTTGGAGAAATCCTGGATAAATGTACGATAATATCCCGTGAAACCTTAGAAAATCTGAATCTCAGATGCGGTCCTCGGGACCTCCAACCACATCGCAGCCTTGATCTTGGTCGGGTCGACCAAGATTCCTTTCTAGTTGACGATGTGCCCTAGAAACTGCACCTCGCGTAACCAAAACTCACATTTGGAGAATTTGGCATAAAGCCTCTCCCTCCTCAATGTCTCTAACACCTTTCGTAAATGTTGTTCGTGTTGCTCCTTGGTCTTGGAGTAGACCAAAATATTATGAGAACCATGAATGCTTCTGGTGCTTTAGTGAGGCCGCAAGACATCAACACAAACTCATAATGACCATAACGAGTCCTGAAGGCAGTCTTCTGCACATCCTCATCCATGACTCTCATCTGGTGGTATCCTGACCGCAAATCAATCTTGGAAAACCAAGATGCACCCTGAAGATGGTCAAGCAAATCATCAATCCGATGAATTGGTAATGGTTTTTCACCGTTAGCTTATTCAACTCCCGATAGTCAATGCACATCCTGTGTGAACCGCCCTTCTTTTTCTTAAATAGGATCGGTACTCCCCACAGAGAACTGTTCGGACGAATAAAACCCTTGTCTAGCAGCTCTTGCAGCTGCGTAGACAACTCCTGCGTCTCAGTCGGTGCTAGACGATACGACACCTTGGCTATCGTAGCTACACCACGTACCAAATCAATCTGAAACTCGACCAGTCTCTCACGAGTCACCCTGGGCAGCTCCTCAGGGATGACAATAGGAAAATCCTGCACAATGGGTACCCTGCTCAACTCTGTTGTGCCCTCAACCTGCGTGTCAGAGACATAAGCTAAGAACACAGAACACCCCTGCTTAAAATATCTCCTATCCCTCGCAGTAAAACAAAGAGTTGGCCCATGCGAAGCACTCTCGCTAGTAATAACCAATTCTCCCCCACTTGCGGTTTGAACTCTCACCAGCTTCCGCTCGCAATCAATCATGGCCCCATTGGGGCTTAACCAATCCATCCCGATTATAACCTTCGATCCTCTCAAAGGAATCAACACCAAATCGATAGAGAACCTCTCACTAAACATGTTCAGAACACACCCACGGAAAACCCTCAAAGAACTCATGGTATGCTCATACATAATCTCCACCTTTAGAGGGGAATCCAAAGTCCCCAGAGCGTCTCGAAACTTCTCGCTGAGCGCAAAAGATACAAAAGATCGAGTAGCCCCCGAATCAAACAGAACATGATCAGACAAACCGTTTACCAAAAAGTTCCCTATACAAGATCATAATAAACATAAGCATAAACAAGGAAACAAATAAAATATAGGTTTAGAACACATACCAATAACTACATCCGACGCTGCATGGGCCTCATCAGTGGTCAATTGAAAAGCCCTACTCTTCACCACAGGAGCCTCCGCCTTACCCTGGCGGCCGTCGGTAGTACTCAAGGTGGCTGCGCAGGCACCAACACTGCTCCCCCAGAAAATCTCGGACAATCATCCTTTTTATGGACGATCCGATTGTAATTAAAGCAAATTAGAGCCCTCTTGGGGCAATCCCTACTCACGTGACCCGATTGGCCACAACTGAAACATATTGAACCTGGTGATCAACAAGATCCATTGTGCGGATTGCCGCACTTGGTGCAACAGTCTCGGCCCTGCTAGCCTCTAGAGTGGGTATCGGAGTTCTTGGGTCTCTTAGTCTGACCCACAACTATCTGAACCAGCACCGACTTCCGCTTCGTCTGGAGCTCCAAATCAATCTCCTGCTCCCGGGACTTCTCGATCGTATCATTTAGGGTCTTGCACCCCGAGCAACTTACAAACTCCCTAATTGTTGGATTAGTGTCTAAGTCCATAACTATAATTGGTATGTACTTGACCCGAGAGTAGAATGGTCCATTTGGGTTGCATATCACCTGGACAATTTGATAGGATGGTCTTTTGGGAAGAGGTTATTTATGATTTGTTAA
Organism: Lactuca sativa; assembly: GCF_002870075.4. Taxonomy (NCBI): domain Eukaryota; kingdom Viridiplantae; phylum Streptophyta; class Magnoliopsida; order Asterales; family Asteraceae; genus Lactuca; species Lactuca sativa. Next base: position 159,281,320 of record NC_056631.2, on the reverse strand, counting down.
TATATTATAAGTTCTAGTATATTAATATGAAATCATATGTTTTAATTAGTATTGATCAAGAATTAATTTGAAATTAATTTTGTGATCAAAAGAGACTAATTAAATCAATGGGGACTAATTGTGTAAATTATATATATATATATATATATATATATATATATATATATATATATATATATATATATATATATATATATGTTTGGGCTTATGATCCATGTTGGACTAAGTTTATGTATGGATACATAAAGAGTTGGGCTACATAAACCATGGATCATAAACCCATGAGTATGGATTAGGGTTTACCCATGACCCTTGGAATCCTACAATATATATATATATATATATATATATATATATATATATATATATATATATATATATATATATATATGTTGCTCCATAGCTAAAGTTGTTACCTATGTTCTTGGAGTTCATATGAGGCGTTTTTAGAGATAAGAATTCTCTCTCAAAAGTCACGCTTTTGTCCAAGGTGTGTTGTGATTCCATTTGTGGCATTCACATTATTGGTGCTAAGTTCTTAAAGGCAAACACAACAAGGTTTCCAACTATAACAAAAAGTATGTCATCTAACTAGAAATTTTGTAGCAAATATATTCCATTGTATGCTAGTTAGGATGATGCTTTGGAAAAACAAAGTTTGCATGTATATTAGAGAAAACATAGATCCAAAGCATTTAGGGTTGCATGTACACCATAAGAGTGTTAGAATGCTCAAAACCCAACAGTGGTATGAGAGCCTAGGATTGTTTTCCACTATACTTGATGTTTTATTGGTTTTCAAAGCAAAAAATTGAATTTTTTGCATTCTGGACAGTGAACTCGTCGAGTCCACTCAGAAAAAGTCCAACTCGATAAGTCCAGTTCATGTACTCGCTGAGTTGGTGCTCCAGTGGGTAGTTTTTCGAGTTTTTTTTGGCCTTTTTTGGATTAGAATCATTACCACAAAATCTTTTAGTTCATAAAATCTGATTTTGTTGATATGGTAATGATGATTCTCATCCAAATAAAAGATAATTGTCAAAGTTTCATGATTTGTATTAGTTTATCTGATTAGGTTAATATTTTTTTAAAATTGTTTGATATGAATTATCTTAGCTTATGAGTTTAATCAGATCATAGGAAAATTGTTTGACTTTGTTAGTTGGAATTTTTTATCTAATTTTTTTTTGATGAATTCCATAACTTGTCCTCAAGTTATGGAAAGTGAAGAGACTCATTGTTAAATATCATCTTAAATGGTTTTATGTCATCCATAACTTGTCCTCAAGTTATGGAACATGAAGAGTCCTTTTCATAAATGTTTTATGAACTCCATAATTTGTCCTCAAGTTATGGATTTTCAAGAGTCTTTTCATTAAAACCCATATTAAACTCATAAGTTATGGATTCCAAAAGTTTTTGAATAGTTCAAAACTTGCCCTCAAGTTTTGGAATTTGTAAATGTAAAAGTCTAACTTTTAAAATATTTAATTCCAAACTCTAGAATTTTAAAGTTTAAAATTCAACCCTTATACTATTATAATATTAAGCCTTATACTTTTAAAATTTAAAATTCAACCCTTATATTATTATAATATATATAAAAGTAAAGTCAGTCTTACCGTTAGTAGGCCTCATTCACGAAGCAAGTCTATAAGGGATATAAGGTTACTGCCTATAAAATGACACTTTAATGGGTGTCCACTCTCACCCACCGCTTCCTTGACTGGTGGAGGGTTGTTAGCCGAACGAGTAGGATAGGACATTAATTCTCATTATAAGTATAATGATAACTATAAAGTAACTAAACTTTTATTAACTTCCCAATCTTAGTTACTTTAGGAAAATGTGAATATGGTGCTACCCATGAAAATGCACTTTACACATTGTTAAGTCGCTAGTGGAGCATGTGTGGTTAACCAACACACTATTTTGGGACTGGCAGTGCGTGGCACAGGGTAGCTTGATGTTATTCATAGATCAATGGAGCATGTGTGGTTAACCGAAACATTGATTAGGTGGTTGTAACTGGGTGTACCAAACTAATTTGCATGGTTATTCACACCTTGTTTGTGATCCTCGGCATCCCAGTCACAAACTTGAAGGGCACAATCGAGATTTAAACATGCCTTTGAAATGTTCAATGAATCTCAAAGATCTAGGAATTTCAATCCATTTAATACTTAATAATCAATTTCGTTTTTCATGGTGGAAATTGGTAAATCGTCATTTACCTACCTTCAAATATTTTGCAATAGGATTACGACATCCCTCTTTCGAATTATAAAATATTGTGTTGGGTCCTAGCCTTAATGTTTCATTTGGGTGTTATATTAAGGACTTAAATTAACTAACTTGAATTTCTCCCATTGTAGATGTCTAGTTCAGACAACTATGGTCTTCCCAAACCTTTTGGAATAAGATTTCCCCTTGAAGATGATGTTCCACGGTTGGATCGTGGGAATGGAAACCATACTTCACTTCCTCCACCTCCTCCAATTATTCTCCCTAACCCACAAGTTCAAAGTCTTGAAAAGTTCAAGGTCACTCAATCCCTACTTGTAAAGAAACATCAAGATGGAAGGCCTGTGTGTATTCACGTCTTGGAGATGAAGTCACATATTGATAGACTGAGAGCATTGGGTGTCGTTGTCTCCAGGAAGTTGGCTGTTGACTGGGTTCTTCAGTCACTTTCTGAGTTATATAGTGAGTTCATTAATGACTACTATGTGACATACCATGACATGACCCTTATTAATCTTACCTATTTACTTGTTGCTGCTGAACCACCAATGATTTGGCGCACTAGAAAAGCAAATTTGATTGCAAGATCTACTTCTCAAACTTTCATGGGCATTGACAGTGGAGACATTGGAAGTCCAAAAAAGATTTCTCTTCCCAATGGAAAGGGATCGGCCATGGTCAACCCGTTTGACCAAAAGGTAAAGAGAAAGTCTAAGTCTGAGATAGTCCCATGGACCATTTCCCAAAGAGTCTATGTGTTTCTATTGCCAAGACAAGGGACATTGGTTACGAAGCTGCCCTGACTACCTGAAAGATCTGAGAGAAGGTAGAATCAAAAATTTTGACTTTGCTTCAGGTAAGTCCACTATCTAACTCTGTTAAGTTCCTAATTTTTTATTCTTAATACTTGATGTGACAAGGTTTCATTTTGATGTTTTGTAGGATCATGCAGAAGGAAGGAAGCTTAAAAGTAAGAGTATGTTGAATCTGATTGCGAAGATGGATTTCAATCGCATGGGTTGAAAATCGGAATTTTGAACTGCTTAGGAGTTATGATAGATTGCTAGGAAATATGTAATAATATAGTTTTCATTTGTAATTGCATTGTAAGGAAAGCTTTTCCGCATTTTATAAATAAATAAAATTTTGTTTTATTTTTATATCTCCTTACAATGGCATTTGTGAAAAATTGATGTTTGTATGTCACTATGTTAGCAATATGAATTTGATTCTTTCATTTGTGTTAGTGTCGAGAATTTTCCAAATAAGGAAAGATTCTCATCACCCAAGTTTCAGTTGGATAGAAACTTGGAATCATGAAACTTGGAGTGTGTGATGAATGAGAACTTTTGTCTTTGGTAAATTAAGACTAATTCCTTATTAACATGAATATGTGAGTCAAGTGATGTAACGCCCCGTTTCTGGTATGTTATTTAATATTATTATTTATTCAAGTTTCAAGAGGAACTCTACGAGTCAGTAGCCCAACTCGTCGAGTAGAGACGGGATTTCGAGCACGTTTAAGTTGGCGACTCGGCGAGTCCATCCTGGACTCGGCGAGTCCATCAGTCTGAATGAAAGCCTAAATCCCCGGGTTTGTATCCTATTTAAACGACCTTTTGGGCATTCAGTAGCCTCCTTCACCCACAGAAGAGCCTCACACGAAAACCCTAGCCACCCTTATCATTTTGGTGTGTTTTTCTCACTTGGTGAAGTTGTGGTCCATTTGTGGATTAGAGGAAGAGGAGAGAAAAGGAGGAATCAAGGGAGAAGCAGTTAGATCTGAGTTTGTGGTGGTATCACAGTCTTCTTTGAGGTACCAAGCTCAAACCTTTGTCATTCCTCGATTAGATCTCTCGTTTGGCTTGTTTTTATCATTTTTGGCTTGGTAGTAACATTGAAAGCATGTGTTGCCTAGTAGCCTTCAGATCTATCTATGTTTGAGCTTCAAAAGCTCAAATCTTCTTATGGAACCCTTTTCGCATGAACACCCTAGATCTAACCTTTTAGTGCATTTTGAGCCTTTAAACTCGTATTGATGCATATCTACACGTAAAGTTGGAAACTTTACGTGCTAATCAACCTTTAGGAACCCAGATCTGTAAGTTGCATGCACCGGTTTTGAGCAGAATCAGCGGAGTAGTGTTGCATGCAACCGACTCGGTGAGTTGTTCTTCAGACTCGGCGAGGCGAGTCGCGAGTCCCCAATTTCTTCCCTTTTATGTGTCATGCTGAGTGGAACCAATGATCTTTAGGTGGACTCAGTGATTAGGAGGTCGGGCTCATTCATGAAGGGACTCGGCGAGTCAATGCCCTGACTCGGCGAGTCCAAGGCAATCTTCATGCCTCAAGAACAGACTCGACGAGTTGTTCATACAACTCGGCGAGTCACAGTCAGAGTGTTCATGTGTTGAAGGAGGACTCGACGATTTGTTCATACAACTCGGCGAGTCGGATGCAGATTGACTGAGTGTTAGTATCGAAGAGGAGCTCGTCGAGTCTATGCCAAAGTCGACGAGTAGTAGTGAGCAGAAGCAAGAAAGTGAGAGTAAGGACTCGACGAGTTGGTGACCCAACTCGACGAGTCAGGTCAACTGAATGTTGAGTTTGACCAATAGGTTGACTTTGTCCAGGGGTAAAATAGTCATTTTACCCTCAGTATGGTTATCAATATTTGATTGAGGGTACTTATGGAAATTGTAGCCGGGGTGAAACCGGAGCCGCAACAGATAGATTCCAGAGCAGCTCTTTCAGCATTTAGACTACGAGGTGAGTTTCCTTCCAGTAGGAACGGGTCTACGGCCACAATGTCGACCCGATTAGCTAGCAGTAGTTTCCGGACTTCGGTCCGACGCTACAGATACTATGTTTGATGCCTTCGTGGCTCAGGCAGGATTTATGTGTTATGTGTTCCGGGCTACGACCTGATGCAGTATACAATATATGTGTTTATGATGATGTGTGTTATGCTAGTTCTGGACTTCAGTCCGATGCAGTCAGTTCCGGACACCGGTCCGATGCAGGGGTCAAGGTCCCAGTCAGTTCCGTTCTACGGTCCGATGCAGTTTCCGGACTTCGGTCCGATGCAGTGGGCAAGGCCCAGTACGTGTTTATATGTTATTGTATGGTATGTGGTTGTTTGGGGGAGCTCACTAAGCTTCGTGCTTACAGTTTCAGTTTTGGTTTCAGGTACTTCCGCAAGTAAAGGGAAGAGCTTGGGATGATGGCATCACACACACCACATCTTCAGTCTTTATCCTGGGAGTTTGTTTTGATTCATAGTTTGATTTGATATAGTTGTTTCACGATATTTTATTATGAGTTGAGATATTTGACGTATGGTTTTTATGATATGACGATCAGTATATGATTTTTATTATTATTAAAACAAAAATTTTTGGGTCGTATTTTGGGATGTAAGAAGTGAAGGACTAGGAGATTGGGTAAACTTGGTTGTGCGCTGGTCATGATTTATTGAAAGTAAGTAAATATGGTTATGCTTACAAGTTTAAGTATAATTCTGAAGCATTGGAAAAGTTTCAATGTATGGCAGAACGAATGAGAAGAATCAAATTAGGCAGAAAGATAAAAGTTTCTCCAATCTGAAAAGATGGGAGAGTACTTTAGTATCACGTTTTATGATCATCTTAATGATTATGGAAAACCATATCACAATTGATCCTCTAAGGACATCTTAGTGCATTCATATGGCTAGGAAGAGGAATCATGAATTGTTGAAATGGTTAAATCAAGAAGATGAGTCATACTTCGTTCCAAAACAAGTCTTGGAGTCATGCTCCAGGATTGTAACCTTGAGTGACATTATTGTAAGAGGGTTTATAACACTCATCAAATGAAGAGTAAAATATTTTTGCTCTTGTACATTTGGAATTGGTAAGTTGTGATGTCTTGGTAAGGACAAAGACCAACTAAGACTAATTGTGTGAAGTGTTTATCTTGATAAGAATCGGCACTAACTCTTGAATATTTGGGTGTCAAGGAATGATTCTTGACAAGAGAATCCTATATGTCAAGAGGTCAGTGGGAGTCTTAAAGATCTTGACAAGTTTCTGTTGGATTAATGTCTAAGTCCATAACTATAATTGGTAAGACTTGAACCGACCCGGCATGGTCCATTTGGGTTGCATGGCATCATGCATTTGGATAGACTATAATGAGAGAAATAACACTTAAGGTTTGTTAATATATTATAAGTTATAATATATTAATAAGATTATTTATTTAGTATTGATCAAGAATTAATCTAGAATTAATTAAGTGATACAAAGAAGACTAATTAAAATATGGGTTGATTGTGTAAATCATCCATACTTGTATAGTGGGCTAATCCTCCATGGGTTATCAAGTTGGGCTAAAACCCATATGATGCTCCATGGATGCTCCATGGTGTATTTGAACCCATGGATCCAAGGAAATGGAAAGCCATGACAATTAGGGTTTACCCTAATTGTAACAACTATATAAGATCATATTCTTTGGGAAAAAATGGGACTATGTGTGAATAGAAAGGGCTAGCCGATTTTAGAAGTGTTCAAGTTTCTCTCAAGTTATTCCAAGTGTATTTGGTATTCAGTGAACCATTTGAGGTGTCACACTTGGGGCACTAGGCACTCAAGCTTCATGAAGACATTCTACATCAAAGAGGTATGTATTCTATCTTATTATATTCATTGTTTTGTATGCTAGATTAGGATAATACCTTGGATGTTCATATTTGAATGTATAATAGAGAAAACATAGATCCAAGGTATATAGGGTTACATGTACACTTAGGAGTGTTAGAATGCTCAAAACCCAACAGTGGTATCAGAGCCTAGGCTTGTTTTCAATTATACATGATGCAAATTGCTGAAAAATGCTGAAAAAGTCGAATTTCGGGCATTCTGGACACTGGACTCGCCGAGTCCACTGATGAACTCGCCGAGTCCAAGGCAAAATGCATCCAACTCACCGAGTTTGTTCGTGCACTCGACGAGTTGGACCCCCAGACAGCATATATTCGACTGTTTTGGCTGGAATCGGACTAGAAACATTACCCTAAGCTGTTTTTGGATTTATAAACTTATTTTTGATGTGGTAATGTTCATACTAATCCAATTTCAAAGATAATTGTCAATAGATTCATGTTTTGTATTAGTTTAAGTGTTATGGTAATTACATGAAAAAGTTTGATTCCAATTATCATGTTCTTATGAGTTGCTTAGACTAATAGAAATTGTTGCTTTCAATCCATTTTAATCTAAGAGATGATTCTAAAATGTGTTTGTGTAACTTGTCCTCAAGTTACATGAAAAGTCACATTAAAGTTTCTTAAAACTCATAAAAGTTGGCAAAGGTTACAAATATGAAGAGTCTTGTTCTCATTAAATGGTTTTATGACTCCATAACTTGTCCTCAAGTTATGGAGAGTCAAGAGTCACTTCATTAAGTAATAAAATATGTAACTTTAATTAATTCCATAAGTTACAAAATAAAGAAAAGTTACATTATTTAATAGTTTAAAGTCTTCCATAACTTGTCCTCAAGTTATGGAACTTGAAGAGTCTTTTAATTAAAACCACTTTAAACACATAACTTATGGAATTAATTAGTTTTGAATAGTTTCAAAACTTGCCCTCAAGTTTTGGAATTTGAAAAGTTTTCTCTTATGAATACTTTAATTCCAAGTTAAGCCCTTAGGATTTTAAAAGTTAAAATTCAATCCTTATACTTTATAATATTATAAGTCAATAATATATATATATATATATATATATATATATATATATATATATATATATATATATATATATATATATATACACTAGCCGTAGACTCGCGCAAAGCGGCGGCGAAAAATAGTTTCTCATTCGGCAATAATTTCTATACAGAAACATGTTAGATTTCAAGTAACACAAAACATATGAATATTGTTATCGATCGGTTTTACGACAACAAATAAATTTAACCCTCGCAATACAAAAGAAAATAAATATTTTGGTGTGTAGTGTACGTTTATAGTCCTTCATTTTAGAAATCAGGACACATCCATACGAAGTGACTTGCTTATACCTTTATTGGTATTGATAAAGTTAATAAAAGGGAGAATCAAAGTTAATCTTAACAACCCGGTTTGCTTGATACAGATAAGTCTAAACGGATATATCCTATTATCCACTCTACTATCTAAAGTTTTAAACCGAAAAATAATAAAATTAATACAACCATATTTGATGGAACATGAATAACAAATGGAATACTAATTTCTATTAGTCATAAATCATACATAGATATTTTTTCTTAATATTAAACAAAGTATTTGATTTTACAACTGACTGGTCAATTTCGATTAGAGGGCATAAATAAAAAATAAAGCTTAAAAAAATTACAAATAAAAGGGCCTATATAATGGATTATTTGTTTTATTTTAATTGGATAAGAGATCGGGTCAAATTTTTGGAAGAGATAAAATTTCAAAGGTAATCAGATTAAAATTTAATATTATTTTATTCATGATTAGTTGTATTTTACGCATAGAAAGCTTAAAAAAATTACAAATAAAAGGGCTTATATAATGGATTATTTGTTTTATTTTAATTGGATAAGAGATCGGGTCAAATTTTTGGAAGAGATAAGATTTTAAAGGTAATCAGATTAAAATTTAATATTATTTTATTCATAATTAGTTGTATTTTACGCATAGAGAGTTGAACGTCTTAAAAAAATAATATTATTTTATTGGATCTATTTATAGAAATAGTAGGATTTCTTTTATAAGTTAGTAAAGATATATATATATATATATATATATATATATATATATATATATATATGTATAAGAGTAAAAGTCAGTCTTACCGTTAGTAGGCATCATTCACGAAGCCGGTCTATAAGGGGGGGGGGGGGGGTATAAGGTTACTGCCTATAAAATGGCAGTTTAATGGGTGTCCACTCTCACCCACCGCTTCCTTGACTGGTGGAGGGTCGTTAGCCGAACGGGTAGGACAAAGACTATAAGTTCTCCCTTCATTAAAAGTATTAATGATAAATACTAAATAACTAAACACTTATAATTCCCAATCTTAGTTACTTAGGAAAATGTGAATAAGGTGCTAACCCATGAAATTACACTTGACACTTTGCTTAAGTCGGTTGGTGGAGCGTGTGTGGTTTACCGGCACACTAGCTTGATTTAACAAGGTAGGCAAAGGGTTTCTTAAAGTTTAATCATAGGCCGGTGGAGCGTGTGTGGTTTAGCAGCACATCGGTTGGGTGATAAACATTTAAGAGTACCAAGTAATTTGCATGGTTACTTCACACCTTGTTTTGTGATCCTCGACATCCCAGTCACAAAACCTGAAGGGAACACTCGAGATTGAAACATGCCATTGAAAAGTTCAATGAATCTCAAAAGATCTAGGAGTTTCAAATCCAATTAAAACTTAATTATATTTCGTTTTTCATGGTGGAAATTGGTAAATCATCATTTACCTACCTTCAACTATTTTATAACTTGGATTACGGCATCTCTCTTCCAGTTATAAATAGGTTGTTGGGTCCTAGCCTTAATATTTCATATTGGGTGTTATATTAAGGACTTTTAAATCAACTAAACTTGAATATCTCCCAAAAGATGTCTAGTTCAGACATCTATGTTCTTCCCAAATCTGTTGGAACTTCACTTCCTCCACCTCCTCCAATTATTCTCCCAAACCCACAAGTTCAAGGTCACTCAATACCTATTGGCAAGGCAAGGTCTAGGTGTGATCACATCCTGGAGATGAAGTCACATATTGACAAGCCGAGAGAGTTGGGTGTCAAAGTCTTGAGAAAGTTGGCGGTTTAATCACTTTCTAAGTCAAATAGTGAGTTCCTTTGGGACTCCTATGAAACAGAATATGACACGACCCTTAATAATCTTATCTATTTGCTTGGTACTGCTGAATCAGAAATGATTTGGAAGGCTAGTAAAGCAACTTTGATTAGAAGATCGACTTCCAAAACTTTATGGACATTGACAATGATGACACTGGAAATCCAGAAAAAGAAACATTCTCTTCCTAATAGAAAGGGATCGGCCATAGTCAACTTGGTTGACCAAATGGTAAAGAGAAATGCTAAGTCTGTGATAGTCCCATGTACCATTATCAAAGAGCCCATATGTTAAATTTCCAAAGGAAGGGGCATTGGTTACGAAGCTGCCAAACTTACCTAAGGATGGTAAAGTCAATGGGTTTGACTTTATTTCAGGTAAAGTCCATTGTCTAACTCTGTTAAGTTTATACTCTGAGATTCTTATTACATGATGTGACTGGGTCATATAGTGATGTTTTAAGAATCAAAGAAAAAGTGGAGAACGAAGTATATGCTGATTCTGATCGCAAAGATGGATTTCGATCGCATGGTTAATGATCAGAATTTTGAGCAGGTGCTTAAGAGTTATGATAAATTGCTTAGGAATAGATAATAACAAGTTTTCATATACATTTGCATCGTAAGGATTAGTTTTTCCGCAAATTTTTAAAATAAAAGAAAAGTTTTTAATTTTATTTATTTAAAGTATCCTTACAATGGAATTTGTGAAAGAAATTGTTGTTTATATGATTCCATTGATGGCAATAATGGAAAATGGTTTTGATTCTTTCATTTGTGGTAGTTTCTAAATTTACCAAATAAAGAAAATTTATCATCACCCAAGTTTCAATTTATGATGAATGAGGACTTTCAAGCATTGGAAAATTAAGACTAATTACTTGTTCACATGGATGTGTGAGTCAAGTAAAGGACTAAGGGATCGAGTACACATTCATGTGCACTTGTCAAAGTCCACCACAAAAGATGGATAAGACTATTCGTCATGATTTACTAAGGTTTAGTAAATATGGTTATACTTACAGGCTTAAGTGTAATTCTGATACATTGGAAAAATTTCGATGTATGTCAGAACGAATGAGAAGAATCAAATTAGGCAGAAGGATAAAAGTTTCTCAAATCTGAACAGATGGGAGAGTACTTTAGTATCATGTTATATGATCATCTTAATGATTAAGAGACCTTATCACAGTTTATCCTCTAAGTGCATTATGATAGCTAAGAAGAGGAGCTATGAATTATTGAAGTGGTCAAATCAAGAAGATGAGTCATACTTCGTTCCAAAACAATTCTTAGAGTCATACTCCAAGATTGTAACTTGAGTGACATATCTTAAAGAAGTTTTATTAACACTAGTCAAATGTAAGAGTAAAAGGTTATCTAATCTTGTACATTTGAAATTGGTAAGTTGTGATGTTTTGGATAAAACAGAGACCAACTTAGACCAATTGTGTGAAGTTTTTGTCTTGATAAAGAATCCGCACTATCCCTTGAATATTTGACAAGAGAGTCTTATATGTCAAGAGGACAGTGGGAGTCTTAAAGGTCTTGAAAGTCTCAAGAACTAATTAAGAAAAAAAACCTGAGGTTCTTCACTAGCACACGACTTGAGGTTTATAACCTATCATGTTGACATATTCTGTGCCCATTCCAGTTAAAGTTGGCTTTGCATATGAGTTCTTAGAGTTCTAAATTGGTTGCATAACAACTTGGAAGCAATGGCAGGCCCTGTACTGCCAGGTGGCAAGAAGTTAAAATTGCATAAGTTCAGTCCATATGTGTTTGGATTTGTCATTATCTGTGTCTTGTGACTAAGGTTTTGACAAATTAATATGGGGAGGAACTCATACACCATAAAAATCTAAGTGTCATAAGGTTTCTCTCTGATTCATGAAAATGATGGTGAGGAAACACTTCCACTAAGTAGATTTGTAAGTACATAGTAATCTTTGCATTCTCAAAGTTGTTAGTAGGCACACTAACATGGACTTATGAGAAATAGCAAAGGTCTAAACAATTAAGACTATGATTACGGAATCCCTTTTCATAGTTCTGAAATTGTTTAGACACACCTGTGAGCTATCTAAGATAAGGTGTATGATTTTGATAAAGTCTTATCAAAGCAATCTAGTATCAGAAATCTGAACTTTGGTAAAAAAAAGTCAATAGCTGATTTCTGAGTACATGTCAAAGCTAGTGGGAGCATAAGTGTTATGCTAATAATCATCATGTTAGTGGAAGCATGATAATTATGATAAATATTGCAAGTTAACATTGTTAATTATAGAAAACAAAAGTTTCAATTCGTGAGGTTGCAGGGGTTGAAAAAGTAGTTTTGCTATAATTAAGGGAGAGGAAATTATACTTCATTTCAATTATGAAAAGCTTAGATAGAGTTTATAATCATTCTAAAGAGCTTATATTGAGATTTTAATCACCTTTAGTCAAGAATATATATGAATTTCATGTTGGATTGGTTCAACTTAAGAAAATTCTATATATATTGCGTTCTCAAAATTCGATTATGATTACGACATCCCTTTTCATAGTAAAATTTTGAGAATATGGAAAACAAAAAAATTATAATGGAAAAAGACTGGTCTAGAACCATGTCTTTATGTGAAACATCATGAATCGTGTCCCATTTACTTTGGGTACAAGATCAATTTCTTGTGTTATAATATTTATTCTTTCTGAATTTTCCGAATGCCTTGGGGCATTAAGGAGGAAAATGTCTAGAATTGGATATGACTAAAGTGATTAAGCAATTGTCAAGGACAATCCAAGGTTTACCAAATATTGGTTGCTCAAGGACAGTTGGAAGTATAGTGTGAATTTTGTAAGGGCCATATTGACATAGTCTGAAAAGAGACAACTTTTGGTAGTCAAAATGGGAAATAGAGTTTTCTATATAGATAGAAGCAATCTGTGTAAGATTAGAAAGAACTTAGTGCAAGAAGCATGTTCAAAGCAATGCATACTTTGAACATAAGGCTTTGTGTCCATGGAGTAGGTCTTCATTGGAATACTCTGTAATGGTTGTTGACAAGTCTTTGTGACTTTGTAGACATTCATTGCAAGAGGGTAGTGCATTTAAGTTTAAAGCCTAACAAGATTTCGATTTGGGAGTGTGAAATTAGAATCATTGAAAGTTTGGTCAATTGGTTTATTTCACAAAGTAAGGATCATAGATAAACAAAGAGTGCATACTTGGTGTATGGTAAAGCTATTGTTTAGAAAAACATAGTGTACATGCTTGGAGCATGGGACAACTAGTGTTTTTAACTGAAGTATAAAGTTAATCAAACTGAAACAATGAATAATGAGTAATCAATATGGTGATAAATAGAAAGTGTTTTATTTATATTCATAAGTTTTGATACCATATTAGATTCATTTATTCGTGTGTTTCACTTTGCATGTTACGACTTCCATAATAACTAGGTTATTCTTCCGGAATGACTAAGTTATTCAAAACCATCCACAGTCGGTCATATGTTGGAAGTAGATATGAATCAAGACTGTCATGGGTTGGCTTGTAGAGGTCCAAGTTGGTGGACACAATTGTGCTACAACGCTCATGCGTGCTCATAAGTTCTGAGTATTGGATTCAACCCACGCTCATTTGAATCACTTCATGGATTTTATCATGAGTGATCATGAGACGATAATATCTTATATTCTTCAAACCTAGAGATATGAGTTGTTACTATGAGTTGGTTATACATTGATTGCACGAAACCGCATTGGTAACTCGATGTTATAAAACGTGTCTTTGTGTATGATTCAACAAGTAGCAGAACAAGCCATATGAGTCGAAGTTTATCCATTTCTTTTACCTTTGGGATAAAAGCAATATCCGTGGGCCCCTCGATGATTTAGTGATGACACATGTGAGTGCTTGGCCAAGCCAGGACTGATTTGATTTGTTCAATCAGTCAGTCGTCATAAATCAGAAATCAGGAAACAACAAATGGACAGAGAGAATGATTTATAATCCATGTCTCAGTCCATATGATATCTATAATGGAGGAATATATGATCCCTTATCTGATCGACAAGTCATTGAAAAAGGTCAGAGATCATCGACAAGGTCAGAGTTCGACGAAAGCTTTTGAGTGCTACGATTGCCAGTTGGTTATTGAAGTCATACACAATAATAGTTTTTGACTTATCCAAGTGGGAGACTGTTGGATTAATGTCTAAGTCCATAACTATAATTGGTAAGACTTGACCCGACTCGGCATGGTCCATTTGGGTTGCATGGCATCATGCATTTGGATAGACTATAATGAGAGAAATAACACTTAAGGTTTGTTAATATATTATAAGTTATAATATATTAATAAGATTATTTAATTAGTGTTGATCAAGAATTAATCTAGAATTAATTATGTGATACAAAGAAGACTAATTAAATATATGGGTTGATTGTGTAAATCATCCATACTTGTATAGTGGGCTAATGCTCCATGGATTATCAAGTTGGGCTAAAACCCATATGATGCTCCATGGATGCCCCATGGTGTATTTGAACCCATGGATCCAAGGAAATGGAAAGTCATGACAATTAGGGTTTACCCTAATTGTAACAACTATATAAGATCATATTCTTTGGGAAAAAATGGGACTATGTGTGAATAGAAAGGGCTAGCCGATTTTAGAAGTGTTCAAGTTTTTCTCAAGTTATTCCAAGTGTATTTGGTGTTGTGTGAACCATTTGAGGTGTCATACTTGGGGCACTAGGCACTCAAGCTTCATGAAGACATTCTACATCAAAGAGGTATGTATTCTATCTTGTTATATTCATTGTTTTGTATGCTATATTAGGATAATACCTTGGATGTTCATATTTGCATGTATAATAGAGAAAACATAGATCCAAGGTATATAGGGTTGCATGTACACTTAGGAGTGTTAGAATGCTCAAAACCCAACAGTTTCAAGAACTAATCGAGAACAAACCTATTGTTTATCACTAGCACACGACTTGAGGTTTGTAACCTATCATGTTGACATATTCTTATTTTTGTTCTCATTCCAATTAAAAGTTGACTATGCATGTGAGTTATATGAGTTCTTAATTGTTTGCATAACAGCTTGGAAGCAATGGTAGGCCCATGTGCTATCAGGTAGCAAGAAATTAAGATTAAACATGTTTAGTCCGTAAGATTTTGGATTTGTCACTAACATTGTCTTGTGTTTATGGTTATGAAAAATTCACATGGATAGGAACACATACAACATAAAATCTAAGTGTCATAAGGTTTCCCTCCAATTGATGAAAATGATTGTGAGGAAATGCTTTCACTAAGTGGATTTTAAATAGTTAGCAATTGTGAGAAATTGCAAAGGTCTAAACATTAGAGACTTATTGTTGTAAGCTATAAAATTGTTTAGACACACATGTGAGCTATCTAAGTAAAGGTGTATGAGTTTGAGAAGCCTAGATGAAGTCTTATCGAAGCATCTCATATTAGAAATCTGAACTTTGGTAATGAAAGTCAATAAGTATTGATTTCTAGAAGTCCAACTGATTTCTGGGTACATGTCAAAGCTAGTGGGAGCATAAGTGTTATGCTAGTAAGATAATAATTATTATGATAGTGGGAGCATAATTATTATGGTAAGTGTTGCAAGTTAGCAATGTTAATTATAGAAAACAAAAGTTTCAATTCGCAAAGTTGTGGGTTTGAAAAGTTGTTTTTCTATAATTAAGGGAGAGGAGTTTATACTTCATTCCAAAATGTAGAAGCTTAGATTGAGTTTTTAATCATATTTAGTCAAATATATATGAATGTTATGTTGGAATGGTTCAACATAAGGAAATTCTATATATGGAAAGGTTATTTGCATTCTCAAAAATCAATTATGATTACGGCATCCCTCTTCATAATTCGAATTATGAGAACATGGCAAATAGAAATATTATAGCAAAAGGCTGATCAAATATCATGTCTTTATGTTCGGCATTATGAATCGCATCCCATATGCTTCGGGTATAGGATCGATTGCATATGCTATAGTATTCTCGTGTTCTAAATTTTCCAAATGCCTAGGGCATTAAGAGGGAAAAAGGACTAGAACCAGATATGAATAAAGTGGTTAACAACTACTAAGGACAATCTAAGGTTTGCCAAGGATTGGTCGCTTGTAGTTGGAAGTATAAAAATGGATGGACCATATTGATATATTTTGAAAAGAGGCAACTCTTGTTCATAAGTGATAGTCAAAATGGGAATATGGATATGTTTCCATAGGTGGAAGTAATTCCTTAAATCTATGTAAGATTACAAAACTTAATGGGAGAAGGATGTTCAAAGGTATGTACTTTGAATTTGAGACTTCGTTTCTATGGAATTGCTCTCCATTGGAACATTTTGTAATGTATGTTGCCAAGTCTCTATGACTTTTGTGCATAGTCATTAAAAGAGGATCATTGCATATAAGTTTAGAATCTAACAGATTACAGTAAATCGAAAGAATTTGATACTCTTACATTTACGGTAAGGATTTGGGATTGTGAAATGAGCATCATTGAAATGTTGTCAATTGATATTTTTCACAAAGTAAGGACCATAGACAAACATAGTGTGCATGCTTGGAGCATGGCATAACTATTGTTTAGACAAATATATTGTGCATGCTTGGAGCATGACACGACTATTGTTTTAATTGAAGTATTAAGTTGATTATTCGAAACATTATACAATGAATAATGAGTAATAAATATGGTTTAAATTTTTTGGGGCCATATAGGATTAGTATTATTCTTGTGTTTCACTTTGCATGTTTTTACTTCCCGAATAAATAGGTTATTCAAAGCATCCATAGTCGATCATACTTTGGAAGTAGGTATTAAGGCAAGACTGTCATTAATTGGTGTTTAGTTTGTCTAGGTGTTTTAGACATGGCTGTAGTGTTCATGAGTACTCCTGGAATAAGATTCGAGTATTGGATTCAACCCACGCTCATCTGAATCACTTCATGGATTTTATCACGGGTGATTGTGAGATGATAATATCTTATATTCTTGAAACCAAGACATGTGAGTTGTAGTTTACAAGTCAGTTGCACATTGACGTATGTAAACGCACCAGTAAGTTGGTGTTATAAAACATATTGTTGTGTGTGATTTGATGAGTAAGTACAAACAAGCATTTGAGTCAAAGTTTATACATTCCTTTTACCCTTGGAAGGATAAAAGTGATATATATGGGCCCCTCTATAATTTAGTGATGACACACCTAAGTGCTTGGCCAACCCTTGACTGATTTGATTTGTTCAATTAGTCGGTCGTCATAAATCAGAAATTGGGAAACAACAGATGGACAGAGAGAATGATTATAATCCATGTCTCAATCCATATGATATCTATAATGGAGGAATATATGATCCCTTATCTAATGGGCGCGTCATTGACTAGGGCATAGTTCGACATCGACTTTTAAGAGCTATGATTGCTAGTCGGGTTGTAGAGTCGTACTTGCAATAATGGTTATTAGACTTAACCACAAGTGGGAGACTGTTGGATTAATGTCTAAGTCCATAAGTATAATTGGTATGTACTTGACCCGAGAGTAGCATGGTCTATTTAGGTTGCATATCACCTGGACAATTTGATAGGATGGACTTTTGAAAAGAGGTTATTTATGATTTGTTAATATATTATAAGTTCTAATATATTTACATGAAATCATATGTTTTAATTAGTATTGATCAAGAATTAATTTGGAATTAATTTTGTGATCAAAAGAGACTAATTAAATCATTAGGGACTAATTGTGTAAATTAGTTATATATATATATGTTTGGGCTTATGATCCATGTTGGACTAAATTTATATATCGATACATAAAGAGTTGGGCCACATGAACAATGGATCATAAACCCATGAGTATGGATTAGGGTTTACCCATGACCATTGAAAGTCTACAATATATATATATATATATATATATATATATATATATATATATATATATATATATATATATATATATATATATATATTGCTCCATAGATAAAATTGTTACCTATGTTCTTGGAGTTCACATGAGGCGTTTTTAGAGTAAGGAATTCTCTCTCAAAAGTCACCCTTTTGTCTAAGGTGTTTTGTGATTCCATTTGAGGCATTCACATTATTTGTGCTAGATTCTTAAAGGCAAACACAACAAGGTTTCCAACCACAACAAAAGGTATGTCATCTAACTAGAAATTTTGTAGCAAAGATACTCCATTGTATGCTAGTTAGGATGATGCTTTGGAAAAACAAAGTTTGCATGTATATTAGAGAAAAAATAGATCCAAATCATCTAGAGTTGCATGTACACCATAGGAGTGTTAAAATGCTCAAAACCCAACACTAATATCATCCCTCAACATATCATGATATCTCGTCTTCCTCATCTCATCATTCGCAACCTACTGTGGGATCAACAATGCTCTCTCCCTCGCCAACTATTTGACCTCTATAGCTGGTGCAAACTCCCTCTGGAATCTCTGAACAAAGTCATCGCATGCCATCACATCTACTGTCACCGACCCTACCGCTCGGGTAATCTCCTCCCACCAGTCCCACATTTTGTCCCTCAGTTAGTAGGACGTGAATCCCACCTTTGCCCCCTAAGGGAAAAAGCTCGCATGCTGAGGATGTTGGGTTTTGAGAATTCTAACACTCCTAAGTGTACATGCAACCCTAAATACCTTGGATCTATGTTTTCTCTATTATATATGCAAATATTAACTTTCCAAGGTATTCATCCTAACTAGCATAATAACATTGATTCAAATGAATATATCAAGTTAGAATCACATACCTCTTAGATGTAGAAAGTCTTCATGAAGCTTGAGTGCCTAGTGCCCCAAGTGTGACACCTCAAATGGTTCACACAGCATCAATTGCTTTTGGAATAACCTTAAGAGAAATGTAGAACACTTGAAATCGGCTAGCCCTTCTCTAGAATGATACTAGTGCCGATTTTGGTTAAGAATAAGATGCATATATAGTTAGGGTTACACCATGTAAACCCTAATTGACATGAAATTTCATTTCCATGATCCATGGGTACAAAAACACCATAGATCATCCATGAAGCATCATATGGGTTTTAGCCCAACTAGATAATCCATTGAGTATTAGTCCATTTTATAAGTATGTATGATTTACACAATCAACCCATTTATTTAATTAGTCTTCTTTTGATCACTTAATTAATCCTAGATTAATTCTTGATCAATACTAATTAAATAATCTTATTAATATATTAGAACTTATAATATATTAACCAACCTTAAGTGTTATTTCTCTCATTATAGTCTATCTAAATGCATGATGCCATGCAACCTAAATGGACCATGACAGGTCGGGTCAAGTCTTACTGATTATAGTTATGGACTTAGACATTAATCCAATAGTCTCCCACTTGGATAAGTCTAAAAATATTATTGCGTATGACTTCAAGAACCGACTGGCAATCGTAGCTCTCAAAAGCTTCTGTCGAACTCTGACCTTGTAGATGAACTCTGACCTTTGTCAATGACTTGTCCACTAGATAAGGGATCATATATTCCTCCATTCTAGATATCATATGGACTGAGACATGGATTATAATCATTCTCTCTGTCCATTTGTTGTTTCCCGATTTCCGATTTATGACGACTAACTAATTGAACAAATCAAATCAGTCCTGGCCCGGCCGAGCACTTCCATTTTTCATCATCAAATCATCGAGGAACCCACAGATATCGCTTTTATCCCGAAGGTAAAAGGAATGGATAAACTTCGACTCATATGGCTTGTTCTACTACTTGTTGAATCATGCACAAAGGCACGTTTTATAACACCGAGTTACCGAATGCGTTTTCGTGCAATCAATGTACAACCAACTCATAGTAATAACTCATATGTCTAGGTTTGAAGAATATAAGATATTATCGTCTCATGATCACTCGTGATAAAATCCATGAAGTGATTCCAATGAGCGCGGGTTGAATCCAATACTCAGAACTTATGAGCACTCATGAGTGTTGTAGCACCACCTTGTCCAACATCTTAGACCTCTACAAGCCCAACCCATGACAGTCTTGATTCATATCTACTTCCAACATATGACCGACTGTGGATGGTTTGAATAACTTAGTCAATCAGGAAGAACGACCTAGTTATTCTGGAAGTCAATACATGCAAAATGAAACACAATAATAATTGAATCCCATATGGTCTTAGAACTTATGAATATAAATAAAACACCTTTTATTTATCACCATATGATTACACATTATTCATTGTATACTGTTTCAAACTATCAACTTTATACTTGAATTAAAACACTAGTTGTCCCATGCTCCAAGCATGTACACTATGTTTTCTAAACACTAGTCATGCCACACACCAAGTATGCATACTATGTTTGTCTATGATCTTTAGTTTGTGAAGTAGATCAATTGAGCATAACTCCAATGATCCTCTTTTCACAGTCCCAAATCCTTACTGTAGGTGCAAGAATTCCAAATTCATGCCATTTACTGAAATCTGTTAGATTCTAAACTTATATGCATTGATCCTCTTGTAATGATTATGCACAAAGTCACAAGGACTTGACAATAATCATTACAGAGCATTCCAAAGGAGATCAGCTCCTTGGAAACATCCTTCTTGCATTAAGTTTCCTAATCTTACACAGATTGAATAATTTCTAACTTTGAAACATTTCCATATTCCATTTTGACTATCACTTCTGAACAAGAGTTTCCTCCTTACAGATTATGTCAATATGGTCCTTCCAGAATTATCACTATACTTCCAACTGTCCTTGAGCAACCAATCTTTTGTAAACCTTAGATTGTCCTTGACAATTGTTTAATCCTTTTAGTCATATCCAATTCTAGACGTTTTCCCTTCTTAATGCCCAGACATTTAAGAAATTTTAGAAAGGATGAATATAGCACATGTAATCGATCCTATATTCAAAGCATATGGGACACGATTCATGATGTCTCACATAAAGACTAAAATAGTCTTTTGCTATAACATTTCCAATTCTATTGGCCAATTTCTCATAATTCAGATTATGAAAAGGGATGACGTAATCATAATCAAATTTTAGAACGCAAATAATGGACCCATATACAGAATTTCCTTATGTTGAGCCATTCCAACATGAAATTCATATATATATATATATATATATATATATATATATATATATATATATATATATATATATATATATATATCCTTGACTAAATGCAGAACTTCCTTATGTTGAGCCATTCCAAAATGAAATTCATATATATATATATATATATATATATATATATATATATATATATATATATCCTTGAATAAATGATTAAAACATCACGATCTAAGCTTATAGATTTGAGATGAAGTATAATTTTCTCTCCCTTAATTATAGCAAAACAACTCTTTCTCAATTGAAACCTTTTGTTTTCTATAATTAACATTGCTAACTTGCAATACTTATCATAATTATCATGCTCCCACTAACATGATGATTATTAGCATAACACTTATGCTCCCACTAGCTTTGACATGTATGCAGAAATTAGCTGGACTTCTAGAAATCAATACTTTATTGACTTTCTTACCAAAGTTCAGATTTTTGCTACTAGATTGCTTTGATAAAACTTTATCATAATCATACACCTTATCTTAAATAGCTCACAGGTGTGTCTAAACAATTTTTAAGAACTATGAAAAGGGATGTCGTAATCATAGTCTTGATTGTTTAGACCTTTGCCACTTCTCACAAGTCCATGTTTGTGTGCCGGTAAACCACACATGCTCCACTAACGACTTTGAGAATGCAAATATCACAATTCCTATGTAGCTAAAATCTACTTAGTGAAAGTGTTTCCTCACCATCATTTTTATGAATCTGAGAGAAACCTTATGACACTTAGATTTAATGGTGTATGTGCTCTTATCCATGTGAATTATCAAAACCATAGTCACAAGACAAGGATAATGACAAATCCAAGCTTATGTGGGCTGAAATCAATCTTAAGTTCTTGCCACCTGGCAGCTCAAGGGCCTGCCATTGCTTCCAAGTTGTTGTGCAACCAATTGAGAACTCTAAGAACTCATATGCAAAGCCAACTTTAATTGGAATGGACATAGAATATGTCAACACGATAGGTTATGAACATCAAGTCGTGTGCTAGTGAAGAACTTCAGGTTTTATTCTTGATTAGTTCTTGAGACTTTCAAGACCGTTAAGACTCCCACTGTCCTCTTGACATATAAGACTCCCTTGTCAAACATCCAAGAGATAGTGCGGATTCTAATCAAGACAAACACTTCACACAATTGGCCTTAGTTGGTCTTTGTTTTATCCAAAACATCACAACTTACCAATTTCAAATGTACAAGAGTAGAAAACTTTTACTCTTACATTTGACATGTGTTTTATACCTTCTCTAAGACATGTCACTGAAGTTACAATCTTGGAGTATGACTCTAAGACTTGTATTGGAACGAAGTATGACTCATCTTCTTGATTTAACCATTTCGACAATTCCATATTCCTCTTCTTAGTCATATGAATGCACTAAGATTTCCTTAGAGAACTAATTGAGCTATGGTTTCTTAATCATTAAGATGATCACAAAAACTGATACTAAAGTACTCTCTCGTCTTTTCAGATTTGAGAAACTTTTATCCTTCTGCCTAAGTTGATTCTTCTTATTCGCTTTGTCATACATTGGAACCTTTTTCCAATGTCTCAGAATTACACTTAAGCTTGTAAGTATAATCATATTTACTGAACTTTAGTAAATTATGATAAATAATCTTATCGATCTTTTGTGGTGGACTAGACCAGTGCACAAGAATGTGTACTCGATCCCTTAGTCCTTTTACTTGACTCACACATCCATGTGAACAAGTAGTTAGTCTTAATTTTGCCAATGCTTGAAAGTTCTCATCCATCATATTATACAACTTGCATGATTCCAAGTTTCTATCCAACTAAAACTTGGGTGATGAGAATCTTTCCTTATTTGGTAAATTTAGACACTACCACAAATGAAAGAATCAAATTCATATTTCCACTCTTGCTCTTAATGGAATCTTTATAAGCAACAAAATGTTTTCACAAATGCCATTGTAAGGATATTTTAAAATAAATAAAATCAAAATATTTTTCCTTTTATTTTAAAAACTTTGCGGAAAAACTATCCTTGGAAAAGCACATGAAAACTTTGTTGTTATCTATTCCTAAGGAATGTATCATAACTCTTAAGAAGTAGCTCAAGAATCCGATCTTCAAACTATGCGATAGATATCCATCTACGCGATCAGATTCAACATATTCTTTCTTTAAGTACCTTCACTTTTCTTTGATTCTTAAAACATCAACATGTGACCCAGTCACATCATGGATCAAGAATCTCAGAATAGAAACTTATAGTGGATTTTACCTGAAGTAGAGTCAAACTTATTGACTTTAACATCCTTAGGTAAGATTTGGCAGCTTCGCAACTAATTCCCCTTCCTTTGGCAATGGACCCTTGATAATGGGACTATCTTAGACTTAGCCTCTCTCTTTACCATTTGGTCAACCGAGTTGACTATGCCCGATCCCTTTCCATTGGGAAGAGAGAGCTTTACTGGATATCCAATGTCATTATTTTCAATGTCCACAAGTTTTTGGAAGTTGATCTTAGCAAATAGATAAGATCAATAAGGGTGTTGTCATAGTCTGTTTCATAGGAGTCCCAAAGGAACTCACTATGTGACTTAGAAAGTGATTGAACCACCAACTTTCTCAAGAATTTGACACCCAACTCTCCCGGCTTGTCAATATGTGACTACATCTCCAAGATGTGATCACACATAGACCTTTGCTTGCCAATAGGGCTTGAGTGACCTTAAACTTTTCAAGAACTTTTGGGTTAGGGAGAATAATTGGAGGAGGTGAAAGAAGTATGATTTCCATGGGATATCATCTTCATTTAGGAAAACTTATTTCAAGAGATTTGAGAAGATCATAGATGTCTAAACCAGACATCTTTTGGGAGATATTCAAGATAGTTGATTTAAAGTCCTTAATATAACACCCAATATGAAATATTAAGGCTAGGACCCTACAAACTATTTTATAACTTGGAAGAGGGATGTCGTAATCCAAGCTATAGAATATTTGAAGGTAGGTGAATGGCGATTCACCAATTTCCACCAAGATAAACGAAATGTATTATTTGGTTTTAATTGGATTTGAAACTCCTAGATCTTTTGAGATTCATTAAACTTTTCAATGGCATGTTTCAATCTCGAGTGTGCCCTTCAGGTTTTGTGACTGGGATGCCGAGGATCACAAAACAAGGTGTGAAGTAACTATGCAAATATACTGGGTACCCTTAATATTTACCTCTTAATCGATGTGCCGGTTAACCAAACACGCTCCACCGATACTATGATAAATATTAAGTTACCATTTGCTTACCTTGGTAAGTCCAGGTTAGTGTGTCGGTTAACCACACACGCTCCACTAACGACTTAAACAAAGTGAAAAGTGTAATTTCATGGATTAGCACCTTATTAACTTTTTCCTAAGTAACTAAGATTGGGTATCTTTAAAAGATTTGGTTACTTAGTATTTATCATTAATACTTTTAATGAAAGGAGAATTAAAGTCCTTGTCCTACCCGTTCAGCTAACGACCCTCCACCAGTCAAGGAAGCGGTGGGTGAGAGTGGACACCCATTAAACTGCCATTTTATAGGCAGTAACCTTATACCCCCTTATAGACCGGCTTCGTGAATGAGACCTACTAACGGTAAGACTGACTTGCTCTTATACATATATATATATATATATATATATATATATATATATATATATATATATATATATATATATTATTAACTTATAATATTATAAAGTATAAGGGTTGAATTTTAACTTTTAAAATTCTAAGGGCTAACTTGGAATTAAAGTATTCATAAGTGAAAACTTTTCAAATTCCAAAACTTGAGGGCAAGTTTTGAAAACTATTCAAAACTAATTAATTCCATAACTTATGTGTTTAAAGTAGTTTTAATTAAAAAACTCTTCAAGTTCCATAACTTGAGGACAAGTTATGGAAGACTTTAATTAGGTTATGTAATTAATGAAGTGACTCTTTATTTTGTAACTTATGTAATTAATTAGGTTACACATTTTATTACTTAATGAAGTGACTCTTGAACCTCCATAACTTATGGACAAGACTCTTCATTTTTTGTAACCATTGCCAACTTTTATGAGTTTTATGAAACTTAAATGTGACTTTTCATATAACTTGAGGACAAGTTACAAAAACACATTTTAGAATCAACTCTTAGATTAATTTGGATTGAAAACACATAATCAATTAACTTTCATATTAATCTAAGCAACTCATAAGCACAAGATAATTCAAATCAAACTTTTTCAAGTAATTAGTTTAAACTTTAAACTAATACAAAACATGAATCTATTGACAATTATCTTTGAAATTGGATTAACATGAACATTACCACATCAAAAACAAGTTTATAAGTCCAAAAACATCTTAGGGTAATGTTCCTAGTCCAATTCCAGCCAAAACAATCGAATATATGCTATCTGGGGGTCCAACTCGTCGAGTGCACGAACAAACTCGGCGAGTTGGATGCATTTTGCCTTGGACTCGGCGAGTCCATCAGTGGACTCGGCGATTATGCTGAGTAGACAACATAAAAACTCGATTTTTCAGCCAATTTTGCAAGTATAACAAGAAAACAAGCCTAGTCTCCGATACCACTATTGGGTTTTGAGCATTCTAACACTCCTAAGTGTATATGCAACCCTAAATTCCTTGGATCTATGTTTTCTCTATTATATATGCAAATATGAACTTTTCAAGGTATTCATCCTAACTAGCATAATAACATTGATTCAAATGAATATATCAAGTTAGAATTACATACCTCTTAGATGTAGAAAGTCTTCATGAAGCTTGAGTGCCTAGTGCCCCAAGTGTGACACCTCAAATGGTTCACACAACATCAATTGCTTTTAGAATAACCTTGAGAGAAATGTAGAACACTTGAAATCAGCTAGCCCTTCTCTAGAATGATACTAGTGCCAATTTTGGTCAAGAATAAGATGCATATATAGTTAGGGTTACACCATGTAAACCCTAATTGACATGGCCTTTCATTTCCATGATCCATGGGTACAAAAACACCATGGAGCATCCATGAAGCATCATATGGGTTTTATCCCACCTAGATAATCCATGGAGCATTAGCCCACTATATAAGTATGGATGATTTACACAATCAACCCATATATTTAATTAGTCTTCTTTTGATCACTTAATTAATCCTAGATTAATTCTTGATCAATACTAATTAAATAATCTTATTAATATATTAGAACTTATAATATATTAACCAACCTTAAGTGTTATTTCTCTCATTATAGTCTATCCAAATGCATGATGCCATGCAACCCAAATGGACCATGTCGGGTCAGGTCAAGTCTTACCAATTCTAGTTATGGACTTAGACATTAATCCAACAGAGGATTCTCCATGTGAGCGATCTAGTGACGGCTAGCAATAGGGTCCTTAACTCTAAAGAACTCAGGCGCTCCACACGCCTTAAACTCCTGGAATGAGGGAGCTCGAGTCCCAATCTGATCCGCAATAATCTCGGCTCGAAATGACCTGAGCCACTCCTCCATGAGCTCCAAAATACCCTCCTTGACGGTACCAAAAATCACGGGGGTAGTGTCAAGAATACCACTAGTAACCTCGACTACAATAAGCTCACGCAACCTCTCACCAATCAGTTTTGAGCCAGAACCATAGCCTGAACCCGATCCCGAGCTAAAACTAGTGCCTCCCAATCTTAAACGAGTGACCACCATCCTCAAAATGAAACACAAGATATAAACAATCAGAAAACACACGAGGGAAAATCGCAACACAAAAGTTCCCTTAGAAACCCAGATCTACACTTGTCTCGAGTACAGGTCGTGTGCTTCCAGTAGTATGGGCCCAATACTAGCTTCAACACCTACCTATACCGTCCTCAAGGTAAATTCTGATTCCTCTAAGTTACCACACTACAGCCAAGAGCAAACCTATTCTACACAACATACATATCCTAGACTCTTCTAGGAACTCTCAACCCTCACCACTAGCAGTACCAAGAACCTCAATCGACACCGTTGGTTGCCCTATGCATGTAAGTTGTACAAAATATAGGATCACATAGACTGTCGAATGACGATTCTACCATAAGTCCACAACCAAAAAAGGAACATGAAATGAGGCTAAATCGATCTTTCTAGGGCTATACAATTCTAATCATATACAACTTTGAAAGCATACACATAGCAAATAACTCAACCAGTATCAATTCCAAGTAATACATGGCATCAAGTTCATTGATCTATAAAGCATCACACAAATTAGGTAGTTATATCATATGATTCCTGAAGGTATCCTTAGCCCTAATCTAGCATGCAGTTAACATATCAAGCATACTAATCACAATACATAAGTATGGGTAACTTGGGAAACACTTACTTGACCTCGGTTGATTGCACGCATTGGACTCCCCATTTTTCTAAAAGAATATTTTTCAAAAATTCAAATTCTTTTTCTTTTGAAAATATTATCATTTCCTCAAGTTGAGTTCTGACACACCTAAAAGTGTCCTCGAATTCCTCGAACCAAGGCTCTGATACCAACTTGTAACAACCCAAAAACCAGGATAAAATTTGTCATTTTAAAACAAGAGTTACAATGATCACATTATTCTAAAACCATCACATAATAACGGTGTCAAATAATCAGAGTACAATATCAAAAGGTGCAGAAAATAGTGAGGAGAGAATGTTGTGCCATCATGTCGGTCCCTTCCCCTTAATACCAGAAGTACATGAAACAACAAATATAAACTATAAGAGAAAGCTTAGTGAGTTCCCCCAAAGTATCACATATCAAAATATATAGGTTAATGTTATGGGCCAAACAATAGTCTTAGAAGTAATTTCCTGCTAAGGGCCACATCCCGGTCTTGCATACAGTTGCCAGGGGCCAAATCCTGGTCTTTCATAAACATATCACAAATATAGCTAGTACCCTATATCACAAATAATGGTTCGACCTTGGTGCCTTCGACCCATTGATTCAGTCAGAAAACTCACCTCAGTCTACTGATAAAAAACTAAATGCTCGACTAACAAACCGGAATATCCCACACTAAAAACAAACAAATCACCCGAATCTGTAATAAGTTATAAACCATAACCATGGGTCTAAATACCAAATCTAGAATCCTAAGATAAATGCCCAATGGGCCTAACTAAACTTGGCCCAATAATACAATAATGGGCTTCAAGGCCCCAAAAGGCCTAAATCATGCAAGTGAAGGTCCACTAATAAATTGTGAGTCCCACTCAAGCTTTAATAGTCCAAGGCCAAAACCTAGCTAAGGCTCAGAGGTCCAAAGCCCAACTGAAGTCCAGAAGCCCACAACGAGGCGTATACTATGCGTATGTAGTGTACGATTGGTGTACTTCGACCGCCAATACATGCAACGTACCACTTGGTATGCCCAATGTACTGAGCTGCTGTGACATCCCCAATTTCACGGCCAGAAAAGACCGATTTGTTTATGCTTTGTTTTTAAAATCAGAGTAATCTTTTTAAAGAAAACAATTGCGGAATTTGTTCCCAAAACAAAATATGATAAGAATTTATCAAAACATTTCTTTAAATAAATGTGTTTTCATTATATAACAAAAACTTGGGATGTCATGTTCAATACAGACCAAAAGCATAAATAGAACAAAATAGACCTTACAACAGTTATTCATAACTACTGGCCTATAATCCAAAATCTCTCGTTATGTCAGCCAACTTATGCTCTCGTTCCATAACCTGTAATTTAAAGAAAACTGAGAGGGTCAGGCTTGAGAGCTTGGTGAGCATATAGGGTTTTCAACCCACAATAATATAATTATTATATTTAATTTTTAAACAATCGATCCAATTACCCACCCCCATTATCTTCCTTTATTTCATAAAGATTTACCCTAAGAACTGATTACCCTTCTCCCATTCATTCCTAAGGATTGCCCTAAGGAATTGGCACAAATTTTAGTGATGCAAAGGTTCTTAGATTACCTATGGTGAACTCGCAGTTCACAATAATTAATGAACACCTAGTTCAAAAACACCTAATGAACTCTTAGTTCAAATATCCCTGGTGAACCCAATCACCTAAGGAACACAGAGTACGAGAGCTCTTAGTTCAAACAATGATGATAATAATGTATATCTCGATCCTGCAAAACCACTAATATTATTAACACATATATACCATATTTCTAAAACGATCTATCCATCCCATCGATCCCTGCATACTGACCCTATATAATGATCTTACGAGATCTAGCCTAAGGAAATCGATATGAACAACAACTGAAAAAGCTGCTTCAGAAATTCCCTAGCAGCAAACAAGGATCAATAAAGACATCAAATGAGGGGAATGGAATAAGTTTCACCACGAACCTTTGTTCCTAAAAGAAAGAACCACAAGACATTTTAAGTCAGGGGTAGTTATCTAGATAACAATGCCTAGGCGTGGTCCGACTATCATGAGGTATTATACCCCCAGACTCTACCTATCCCAGCATCGAACTTTGCCTAGCAGTGGCCTGATTACATGAGGTATTTCACCCCCAGACACACCCTATCCAACAATATAACACCAGATATACCTAGCAGTGGTCTATTACCGACACACTTTATTAGGTAGTCTACGAAGTTCCCTTAATTACTTCGTGAAAGAAAACGCTGACATATGAAGCTCGGTCGATCACTTCATAAAAAAAAACGCTGAATCCAAAGCTCTCTCAAAATAAAGGTATGGGGAAATACTACTAGAGTACTCTTGTACGCTCCCGTAACTGACATATAAAATTGTCAAAAAGACTTTGTATAAGATAGTACTTCTGGCACATTATAGTACTTTGGTATGCGAAAGAATCGTACCCGAGAACATAATAGTACCTTGGCACAAGCTGCACCCAAGACACAGAGCTTTGAAAAATACTTCGTACATAAAATGTACTTCTGTACGTAGGACGTACTCCACCGATCATTAATCTCACCCCACAAGTACTCTTAATAAGAGACTACCCAAATTCCAATCTTAATTGAACTAAACATCCCATTTAAGTCTTAACCCATCACTAGGCAAACCTACAATGTTTATAATCAATTTTTGATACTATCTCCATTTAGGAAATGCTAACTAGTGTATACTTAACACAAGGTTTTAAGTAATAGTATCATATATACACATCTTAACACATATTGAACCATATCTGATTCGCACGTTGTATATTATCAAATATATCTAACACGTATTTCGAACAATGACAAATACTTCACATACATATATATATATATATTTCATATTATAATCAATACTCGTATTTAAAATCACGTTCCTAAAAGGGACTATACACATGATACCTTATCGAATGAATACGTAGTTCTAAAATACATAATCCGTACTCCTAGATCTTAAATTTGCCTCATTACCTAATCCATATTCCCGGATCTAAAACTAACCTCTTGATCTGATCCATACCCTTGGATCTAAAACTAACCTCTTGCTCTGATCCATACTCTCGGATCTAAAACAAATTTATCTCTTTATCCTTTTATCTCATGGTCCAACCCACCTTTTATCACCTTTTATCACCTACCAACAACCTCATCTACTCATGTTCTACCCAACATATTTTTAGATACAAAATACATATATAGTTTAACTCATTAAAACTTATATAATTCATCCATTCCACAATCATCTCAAATAAACAACAATATATTATACACATAGCACGTATTTCAGAGCAAATACTTAATATTTATGTGTTAGAAGAAAGTGACCACACACTCACTTGATTAGAAGATGATCGGGCAGCGCCTCGTCTCTTAAAATAATCTTTTGCGACGAAACCGAGATGTTTTCCTCCAAAACCGGGCTTCACGCGGGCAGAGCTTCGGTTCGGGAATCTTTCTTCTTGGGATCTTTGGGTCTCGGGATGATACCGGGGCTTCGGTGGGTTAAAATAGGGCTTAGAGAGAGTATCGGGAGTGGGAGAGTAAGAGATGAGCAACCCAACTCGGCTGCCCCTTGAATTCTATTTATAGGGTGAATTTTCTGGGTTCACCTCGTGAATTTCTAATCTTCACCTCGTGAGCTAGCTCACCTCGTGAGTTTCTAATATTCACCTCGTGAGCTCGATACATCATTGCGTTCATCATGGCCACATCCCTGGTAGACGTCCATCATTTGTTCACTTCGTGAGTCACTAATGCTCACCTCGTGAGTTCTGACAGTTTTGGGGTTTCGCGCCCCGAACTTCAGAAATTAATAAAATTCGCATACAAACTCCGTTTTTGACGTTCTTCATATACACGCATAGGTAAAAACAAGATCTACAACTTTCATTTAGACTTCGTCAACTAATTTGACTCTAATTTTAATATATTATTAATATATTATTTTTAGTAAGCCGGGACAGGAAAACTCTGTTCAAAATTAATAACTCCTTCATCTGAACTCCGTTTTCGTCTGTCTTTTTTTTCGTTACGCTACTATTAACGAGATTTTCGATTCTCTTTTAGGTTGTGTCGGCTAAAAACCGCTTGATCTAATATTCGGATTTCGGGCTGCATACTGCTAATGCTGAAACTTCGAAAAATCATAACTTCCTCATACGAAGTCAGATTTGGGCATTTTTTTATGCACGCTCTCGGTTTAACGAACTCTACGACTTTCGTTTAGATCACTAAGGCGAAATATCATTCTAACGTAAATTCACTATTTACGTCGCGCTGTGTCGTGCCGGTTCTGTCGCGAAACTTCGACAGGTCATAACTTCTTCGTTATACTCGGATTTCGGCGTTCTTTATATGTACAGAATCCTTGTAACATATACTACAACTTAGTTAAGATTATTCATCCTAAATAATCTTTTATCAAAAATTCATTTTTGACGCTTATCGTCTCTAAATTGACTAGCCCTGATCTATGGGCGTTAAAGCTGCTTGCCTCCTTAAGCCAATAAGTGCTTAATATGTTCAGTCATAAGGTCCAATTTTCAGATCTCGTCCATTTTAGGGTTCTAATACATAAAGTTGGCAACTTTAACCCTTAGCATGTCTTAATGGAATCCAACAACCATTTTTATCCATCAATCCTCATATTAAGCACTCAAATTCATGCATGGACTCGTATCAACTATCAAGATGATATTTTTATGCATCTATACCACCAAAGGGAATGAGATCTAACACATCTAACTCCTGGAGTTGCCTAAACTCACAAAGAGAACTTAAGGGACCAAAATAAATCTCATAAACAAGCCCTAAACTCTAACTATCAAATGAATCATCAAGGTAAGAACTTTATACCATCGAAATCTCTCAATGTTGATGAAGACTCTAGATCTAGAAGCTCAACCTTAACAAATGCTTGATCTCCAAGTTCCTTCTTCTTGAATACACCCAAAATGCCATAAAATCACTTCTGGTGCTCAATAACACTCAAAGGATGAACTAGGGTTTCAATGGGACGTAATAAATAGTGGGGGATGATAAGGGTAAGTGTCCAAAGGCCATTATGATGTTTAAATAGGGTGGAATCCCTAAAAATTAGGGTTTGACCCAGACAGACGTACGCCACGCGTACACCATGTGCACCCAACGTACGTGGTTAACCTTCCGCGATCAAAGCAATCTTGTATGCTAAGCATACCCAAACGTACGCTTAATGTATGAGGGTCCATATTTATCAAAAATCACAAAATAAGGGATAAAAGAATTAGAACATGAAATCGGATGTTACAGACCGGGTAAAGAGGACTAGGTTGTATGTACCAGTCTATAGTTTTTTATTTCTAGGATCTTGTACTTGCGTAACTTCTAGGATATGTTTTGTATATTTAGTTTGTTTTTTTTGTGTATTGGTATTGTGCAACGTCCCATTTTCACAACCAAATGTTTCCATTTTATATAAGTAAATATTCCCAATTATAACTTCGTTATGGAGAAAACCGTTTAATAGAAATATATTTGTAAAAACCAGTGTAATGTTAAAGGGCGAAATCTTCATTGTGATGATGAATGTGTACAATCATGACTTCGCCTTCCCATGATAACCGATGATACTTGAAATAACAAAAAACTGGGTAAGCACAAATCTTAGTGAGATTCCCCCAAAATACCCCATACGATAAACATACAAACATGCATCGGTTCCACTCAGCCATCGGGTTAGAATACCCAGGGTTTGTTGTCCTACCGCCTCAACCCAACCACTCTTCTAGAGCCTCTGTGCCTATGGCTTACAGCCGACCCGCACCGGGTATCTTGGCCAACAACACAAAGCAGGACCGCCTCAACCCACTTATACCATATTTCGACATATAAAAAATCAGGATCAAGTAGACACATAATACAGGAAAACAAAAATCATACAACTCACTACCACCTACTAGTCCTCACACCGTACGATATCCGATACCGGCTATCCGCCATGAAATGTGTAACCATAAGTAACCAGGCGATTGATAGCCACCCGAACAGATGACCTACTCTAGAGCCACAACCAAAGAAGGAACATGCAAGAAAGTCTAGATCAAGAGTTCTTAGGCTATCCTACATAACCACATATAGTCCCTAGGGCACTCCACTATATGATAACCAGCAAGTATAGGTAAACATACAGATCTATATATCACTACTGTATAACAACATCCTAAATACCAGGATACAGATCTAACAGATCTATACAATATATAAACATACCAACTACCAGGATACAGATCTAATAGGTCACTACGATATAGCAACATACTAAATACCAACAATCCAAGTAAAGAATAGCCATATATAATCAGAGGTGAGATATACTCTTGGACAGGTGATCCTACTATGGAACCACAACCAAACAGAGAACAGTTAAAAGAGCCTAGATCAAGAGTCCTCAGTCTATCCTACATGACTACATATAGTCCATAGGCATCCCTCTACAAACATATAACCAAAACTAGTGGGTCAGCATTAGTGGCTTCGAACCACGTGTATAGTGAGGCGAAACTCACCTGAAATGAAGAAACCTGAAAAACTGAGATGAATTTCCCTTTCTGCACTGCG
Organism: Lactuca sativa; assembly: GCF_002870075.4. Lineage (NCBI taxonomy): Eukaryota > Viridiplantae > Streptophyta > Magnoliopsida > Asterales > Asteraceae > Lactuca > Lactuca sativa. The sequence goes on along the minus strand of NC_056631.2, from coordinate 159,246,980 downwards.
TGCTCCCGCGAATCTGCTAATCACCAAAACCAAGTAAAACCTTAATTAACAATCCAAAAACCTCAAGTTTGACCTAAAGTCAAACTTGGTCAAAAGTCAATGGTCAATGAAAGTCAACAAAAGTCAAAGTCCAAGGCAGTTGAGTACACCCAACATACTCAACGTACGCCTAATGTGCGCCCAACGTATGATGCCTGATCGTACTCCTACATTAAGCTCTTAATCCCTTAAGGACTTTTCACCCAAACTCAAATCTAGCCTCAAAACATTGTCTTAAGTCATAAAGTTTCCACCTTTATGAATTTCAATGGCTAGGGAAGGTCCAAAAGCCACAACCCTAACTTATTAATGCATTAAGGCACTACAACTCTTGCATGGAAGGGATAGAAGGACCAAGATCACATTTTTATGGTCCCTAAGAGCTTCATAATGGATAAGGTTTCTAACTTAATCTATTAGAATGGTCCCAACAAACAAGATCTAGTCTTGAAGTTTCAAAAGGTCCAAAAGTGCATCTTCTTCAACTTAATCCATTAAGTCCAAGTCTCAAACCGTGAAATATGAATCAATATGACGTTTAGATGGATAAACTTTCCGACTTTATCCATAACAAGGTCACAAAATTTCAAGATCTAAACTTTATGCCCTAAAGTGACCAAAAGTTCATAACATCCAAAACTAGCTAGATTTAAGAAATGCATCATCAAGATTCAAGCTTTATACCTCCAATAGAAAAATGAAGGTGAACAAGGCCTGGATCTACAAGCTTAAATGCAACCAATGCTTCTTGAATGAGCTTCTTCTTTTCCATGGTGCACCAAGAACACTCCAAAGCACTTACAAACACCTTCTTTTTGCTCACAAGGCCCAAACTAGGGTTAGGGTTTCAAGAGAGGGTGTTAGAGAGGTGGAGGCTGAGAATGGAGTGGGTTTGTGGAAGTTAAGGAGCTTAAATAGGGTTCAAACTATGAAAATAGGATTCGGAAACTAATTACGTATGCCCAGCGTACTCCTGGTATGCCCAACATACTTGGGATGCCCTAGTACGCCCACTGTACCTGGCTAGCCCAAAAATCGCCATAACTTCAAACGGCCGTAACTTCTTCGTTCCAAATCCGTTTTCAACATTCTTTATATCCACGGAAAGGTGTTAATGAGATCTACAATATTATCTAAATATCTTGGGCTAAGAACGCCTCGAACAAAAATCCATATTTCATGTAGGAACCCGACCTATGACTTTCCCCTTTTTACCATGTGGCCCAAAAGACAATTTAAGGGTTAGATCTCTCAATCATCATTACCTCCTTCAACAAGGTCAATATTTTACTCCTTCACCTTCTTTAATGTTTTATGAGTTTACGGTCAGGTTTACGGCCAGGGAGGTGTTTACGGCCGTAAACCCATTTATGGCCCATGTTTCTCATGTATATATATATATATATATATATATATATATATATATATATATATATATGGTGAGGGGTGTGAGGAAGGTACGGAATAGTAGAGAGAGAAAGGAGCTTATGTGTGTGTGTGTGTGTGCGAATCTCATGTAAAGGAGCATCGTTCAAATCTATTCAATACATTGAAGATTCAAGTTATTCTTCTCTTCTTCTCTTTTATTTTGATATGGCATCATCCGTTTGATTGGGATTCCACATCGTCAAACGGATCTGATTGATACACAAGCAGATCAGGGACTTACAAGTGGTATCAGAGCTTAGATTCTATCAATCAATTTTGTCAGATCTATAGAATATTTGATCTTATTTTGGAAAGATTCTTGCGTTTTTGGATAGATCTTTAAAAATTAGGGGGTTTGTTCTTCGTGTTTTTGATAAAAACGAGTTTTTAATCGAGTTTTGGAGCAAAAAGGGGTGAAAAACGTTGTTTTTCATGTAATCTGCGAAGAGTTTACGGCCCGGAGCTTGCGGTCCTCGGTTTGCGGCCAATGTCGCATGTGTATGGCTCGGTTTGCGGCCAGCCTCGCACGTGTTCTACTCGGAGTTTCCGGTCGGCTTCGTTCTCGGCTTCGCAACTCGTTCTCAGTCTTCGCTTTGGTCTCGATCAGGGGCAGTCTTTGCAAGCAGTATCCTTGCACACAACATCAGCAAAAATAGGATTCGATTTTGGAGTTGCCAAGGATCGAACCCGGGACCTTTGGGAAATCAACTCAACGCCTTACCAACTCCTCTAGCATCAGTGTTGTTCCATAATTCCCATTTTTTATTCTTAAAGTCTCGCTTTCTCGGTTCCTTTTTCGATTTTTGATACTTTTAACCCTAAAAATTCAATTTCTTTTATTTTTAAATTACATTTTCACCCAAAAATTATAGTTTTTAATTTTTGACTTTTTACTTAAAATTTTGACTTTTACTTTTAAAATTTGACCTTTGACTTTAAACTTTGAGTTTCTCATTTAACTTTTAAATTTTCAAATTTAGCTTTTCGGTTTGACTTTTAAGTTTGACTTTTGAGTTTGACTTTTTAAATTTGACTTTTAAGGTTGACTTTTGAGGTTTTTAGTCTAAGGGTTTGACTTTTAAGTTTGATTTTGGCTTCTAGTTGTGATTTTAATGGCTTTTGAGGTCTACGAGGGAAATGAAGACATGAAAGAGAGTCAAGATATGTTAAGACAAAAATTTAACATGTTCAACTATATCCTTGAAGAAACCTTGGAAGCTCAGTTGCAGCGATTTACTACACTTACTACTGAGATGAATATAGTTGGGATCTTCTTAACTAAATCTGAGATGAATTCACTTTCAAAATCGTGGGATATGAACGTGGCTATCATCAAGAAGACAAAAGATCTCAATCGTCTTAGTCTTGCTTCTGTAACTGAAGAACTTGACGCTTTTAAGTGTGGAAAAACAATGAGTTCCGCAAACATCCCGGTCAATGAAGTTTCATGCTCTCAATCATGTGAAGCTACGATTAAACTTCTTTGTGAACATAATGATTTGCTAAAAAGGGAAGCCGAGGACCTAAAATACGATGGATATTAACTCAGGAAAGGACATAAATCCTTAAAGGCTGAATTAGAAGCAAAAATCAAAGACTTTATGAGGCTTCAGGAAGACTGTAGCAACAAATGTTAAAATTATGACTATGTTAAGAGACAACTTGCTGAATTAGGTGTTGAACTTGACACATTAAAAAGCAAATTTGAAACTACAGATTTTGATTGTAAAAAAATTGATGTGTCAAGCGAAGTAGTTGCAAAAATGATAGACCATTGTCTGCAATTTAAAAATAACCATAAAAAAGGTCTAGGGTATGATAGTGTTCCTCTACCTTTCAATCATAACTACACATCCATCCCTATGACACAGGAAGAAATTGACAGGGAGGCACATCTTCAATATGGCAAACCAGTTGGATTTGTGTCAGGAGGTAAAGTAGCAGAGGATGAGAACAAGGAGAAAACCATTAAACAAACCAACATCTCCTTGAGCCGTGAATCTTTTGCTTCGAACTCAGCTGCTTTTGATCAATCTGCTGTTGAGAAATACAGGCCACCAATTCCAGTGTAACAGAGTGCCTGTTGTAATTGTGCTTGTGGGAACAATAAGAGACAAGGCAAGGATACGCCACCAGGGGTAGGAAGGAACAACTTCCTAGTGAAGAAAAAGACATGCTTTCACTGTGGAACACCTAGACACATTGCCCGAAACTGTCCAAATGGCGCATCCGTTCCTTACTACGCACAAGGCTGGCAGAACGCATAGGGTGGGAGATTCTGCAAAAGAAATCATTCGAGGTCACAATCGCGAAATGGAGACTGGAAGACCCAAAAGGCCAAGAATTCAACTCCCAATACCAAGAAATCAAATCCCAAGGTCAAGAAGGGTATGCTAGCCAAGAAGTCCAGTCCAAGAAATGCTCTCGTGAAGCAAAAATCAAAGTCATCTTAATGGTCGACTTCAAGTTCAAAATCAAGTGCTGAGCCACCCATCAAATAGAAAAAGAAATGAGTTAAACCCAACTACAAATGGGTTCTGAAGGCTCATTCTCCCAAATCTTCTAACGGTTCTAATATTTCTACATCTTCTGTTTGTAATAAATAGGATATGTCATGGGAGAGAGTACCCTACAATGATGACAAAGGTCGACTCGGTTTCAAAATGAACTGGGTTCCAAAGACCAACGGATCCCACTCTGTGTTAGAGCAACTATGGAGGCATATCATCAGACTTCGGTTTGTTGATAGTGGCTATTCCAATCACATGATAGGGTACATCTCTCAACTGTACAACATTCAGACCTTTGTTTGAGAGTATGTGTCCTTTTGCGAGAAAGGATGAAAGGAAGAGATCACAAATGGGGTTAGTGCTTAATGACATGAAGAATTTTCGGATATGTTCTGAGATTATGCGTGTTGTTCTCAGACCTTCTGGATGCAAATTCAATCGGTGAATTATGGTTTGCGTTTTCTTCTCTATACTCTTGAGTTTATCTTACTCTGATTCGTTTTAAAGACAATTTTTCATTTTCTTAATAGTTTTTCGTTAGTAGTTATTATTGGGAAGTGATATCAAGAAAGTGATAACGGGAATTCTAAAACATGTGTAAAGGACTAAATCTGAATTGTCTAGACTCTATGATCAATATGCTGGTAGGCATGAAGGAGTTGAAAGTGTGAATTTAGATAGGATTGTTTGGACTGACCATACGATGCTTGGGTAGATTGAGCAGTGAGATAAACATGGGAACCTACAGGATACACTAAATTAATACGCATCTAGAACATTGGTTTGAATTTTCCTTGATGTACGGACTTATGTCCTTAATTCTGGTTCTGATAGGGCGACTAGGGGGTTCTGATAAAGTAGGTATGTAGGAAATTATTTTCTTTCTTTCTATCTGTCAGTCATATGTTGCTTCCTTTGCGTGATTGGAAGATCCGACCTGGAATGCAACATATGCAACTCTATTTCTACACACCTTCTTATCTATGAAACTATTTCTATCTGTTAGCCATATGTTGTCCCCTCTACGCGATCAGAAGATCCGACCTGGGACACAACATATGCAACATTCTACCTCTCAATCCCTCTATCCTAGTTAGCCATATGTTATCCCCTCTGCGTGATTGAAATATATTCGACCTGGGACACAACATATGAACCTATTTCTTAATCTAACTTCCTCCTTCATAATTGTTTACTCACCTAAATTAAGGAGTCCTTTGGAAGTTTTTGATAGCCAGGGTATATTGGGAAGTGGGGAACATGTTCTAGTGCAACTAAAATTGAACCATTTGGAGGTTGTCTGTAGATCTCGCAGCTTAATTTAAGTGGACAACAATACCCGTGGTCGTCGTCAGCTAAATGGTTTATTTAGCAAATTTTGTCAATATCCTTCGTGTTTAAATGGACTATAATACCGGCAACTGACCAGATCTATTCATGAAGGTGAAGGTAATGATAAACAAGTTAAGACTGTCTCACAACTTTAATCCTAAATATTTTTGTTTTTGTTAAATTTGTTCATAGTTTTCCTCTATGCACAAATTTGGAGGAGAATTAAAATTTTAAAACCAAACAAAAATAAAAAAAATTAAAATAAAAAATCAAACAAAAATTAGAAAAATTAAAAATCCAAAAATAGTGTTATTTCTGTTTTATTTATTGTTAAGAAAAATCAGAAAATCCAAAAATATTTTTTTTTTCTGTTTTATTTTTTAATTTTCCTAGAAAATATGAAAAATCCAAAAATATTGTGTGCTAAGTTTTCTTTTTAGTTTTGTTTTGTCTTGAAAAGCGAATTCTGGTGTAGATGAGACTCATGGAGACTGTATCGAGATTTTCTGAGCCGAAGCTTCATCCGTGATCATCGAAGAATTCTCATTCCAAGGAGCAAGAAATGAAGATTATTCTTTCAACATTCAATCCTTCTACCCTAGAAGCTAGGTGAAGCTGTAATTGAAGATTATGTAACAGATTGCATTGAAGCCTCCTCAATCAGTCTGTTGCTATCTATGAACCTGCTGAAGTGATCCAGAAGATTTGTTCTCTCTAATATTCTCTCTAAAGATTCTCAAACTGAAATCGCTATCTTTCAGAATCTTTTCAAGAAGCCTCCTCACCCAATGTGCGTTCAATGTCAAATTTTGAGGAAAATCCCAATTGCTCAAGATGATTTCATTCATTGAAGATTCATCAAGTTCATTTGAAGATTAATCCTGAAGCCAAGCTCTTGATGAAGATTGACAAGAAAAGCCAGCTACTTTTTAGGGGGAGCTTGTTGGGTCAATTAGAAAAGAAATCTATAAATCAAGGGGGATATTGTTGCGTCAAGATTATGGTTTATACTTTGCTTTTCTAGGCAATTGTATTTTATGTAATGTTTTATGAGTTTATGGTCAGGTTTACGGCCAGGGAGGTGTTTACGGCCGTAAACAAGTTTACAGTCATAAACCCATTTACGGTCGTAAACACGTTTACGGCCGTAAACATGTTTACGACCGTAAACCCATTTACGGACCATGTTTCTCATGTATATATATAGGGTGAGGGGTGTGAGGAAGGTACATAATAGTAGAGAGAAAGGAGCTTATGTGTGTGTGTGTGCGGATCTCATGTAAAGGAGCATCATTCCAATCTATTCAATACATTGAAGATTCAAGTTATTCTTCTCTTCTTCTCTTCTATTTTGATTTGGCATCATCCGTTTGATTGGGATTCCGCACCATCAAACAGATCTGATTGATACACAAGCAGATTAGGGACTTACACTCAGACCTCCAAGCCCCAATCAAACAAGAACAGACAGGGAATCCCTCATCACATCCCTTAACCTAGGCTCCTAACACCCTAGAGTCTAACACACAAGCATGCCCTACATATGATGCCACAAGTAAAACTAATATGAATTAAAGGGAAATCGAACAGCTGGTGATGATCTTGAAGTGAAACTGAAAGATTCAGCAACTGCACGGAAGTCTTGAAATTGGAGAAATTTGACTAAGAACCGAACCTTGGCACAAGCTCTTCCTGCTACGAGGTTCCACTCTCCCCACTTGAATTATACTGCAATTTGACAACTTTGCAGTCCTTTGGTCCCCTACTACTTGATCCCAACCATTGATATCCACATACATAGGAAAATCTAAACCCTCACAACATTCACAAGATAATTAATCCACTGATAATAATAATTCCTTTAAGACATAGCAAAAAAGTCATTTTCATTCAATTGATCATCCAAGGTTACAACCGAACTTCTAAACATAAATAGGAATTACAGATAAATACCAGTACCGTATTAATTGTTAAATAGAAGAACTGCTAACTTAAATCTCGGTCCCCGAGACTCCGACCGTCCCAAGACGACCATCGGGCAATTGCCAAGTTAGGGTTGAGGGATCCAACACCTCACCAAAAACGAGAAAAGGACAACGAGCTCTGATGTGGCCTTATTGAATGCAATGGAAAAAAAACTTGCGCACTTCGCCTACAATCTCTACCAAAATGTCCCTCCTCGCCATACATGTGACGTACAAAAAATCTGCACCTCCCTTTAGCTGATCCCGAACTCCGGCCGGCGGACATGAACCGCTTTGTTGTAGGTCAGGACTAAGTCGGAGCCTGAGAGTGCTCTGTTTCCTAGGTCGCTATCTCAATTCTCGCCTCCTCATGGCATGTTCAAGCTTAACGAGGGTACTATATCGTTGGGTATACACAAACTACCAAATATCCTTCTTGGGCATACTCAAGTAACGAGTCATCAGAGCCTTCTCAGAGGTAGCAAACTTAGGACAAAAGAGAGGCCGCTCCGTAAACATCTTGGAGATCTCTATCACTGTCTTAGTAGTCTGCCTCAAATCCAAATACTCCTAAGTCAACCTTTCCCTCTCTATAAAGGGAACATACCTTGCATGGAACATCACTGAGAACTACTCCCAGGTAACAGTAGCTCTCTGCTCATAAGTGTAAGCACTAGTCACCAATCTCCACCAATCCTTCGCCCCCAACCTGAGAAGGTTCATGGTGCACTTGACCTTCTGTTCAGCAGGGAAAGAGCATGTGAAGAAACAACCCTACCCAACATACAACCATCTCATCGCTACAATCAGGTCTCCGACCCCATCAAACCGCAGGGCTTCGTACTATTAATGTTTCGGTACTCAAAAGATCTTTCCCTTTGAATCCCTGATACAGAAACCGCTGCGGTGGCTGCAACAACAACATCATCTGAAAGAGCGGCATGCTGATCATCAAAAAGCTCAATCATGGCGGTCTTGATAGACCTAAAAATATCCAATATAGACCTCCGAACAGCAGCAACCACATCAGTTGCGATGATCTCCTGAATCTGATCATCAGTAAACCCTAGGCCATGATGTCCACTCGCTTTAGAATCGGAACCAGATCCTCTTGTAAACACCATACTGAAAATAAACCAGAATATATCAGAGTGCCACGTTACACATTGCTACAATTATGAGACTAAACTTGATTCCTTGGGGTTTGTGACTTCCTTGATATGCGTATGGGTCCTATGATTTTAGTAGTACAGGCCCATACTACCTTCCAAACCTACCCGTATTTGTCTCAAGGATCATCATAACCGCCCAACAAAAATACCACAACTAGGATACACCTACATCCTATCCTCACTCTCTTGTGAGTAGCTAAACACTCCACATCTGGATGACTACTCACACATATACTCACCCATAAAACTTCCACCAACCCTACAACACTCGTGTATGGTAATCATACATAACATTAGATCCTATAGATAGTTGAATACTTGATTCTGCCCTAAGGCCACAAACAAACAAGGAACATGAAATAGGAAAAAAAAATCAAACATTCTTAGGCTATAAAATCTTAGTTATGTATGACTATGATGCATACACTAAAAAACTACAATAATGATGTCAATTTCATATAAGAGGCACTCCTAGGCTATTAGGCATCATATACCAGGCTATTCTATCATGTAATTCCTGAAGATCCCTATCCTATCACTAGCATGTCGTTCTATCATAATCATCATATCAAAAAAATCAAGAACTTATAACATATAACAAGTATTGTTATTTTGGGAACCACTCTCATGTTCAAGCTCTTGCTGACTATACACACAATATCTTCTTGTAAAACCAAAGTTAGATCAAGGTCCATGTTCCTGATCCCAAGCCAACAATCAAACAAGAACATGAAAAGAGACCGAACCCATATCCTTAATCCAAACCTTTTATAATAAATTATTTATCAAAAAACTCTTGGATGCTAGTTTGAGACTGGATTGAGACAAGTGTTAGACTAATTCGCTCAAACTAAGGCTCTGATACCAATTTGTAACGTCCCATTTTCACAACCAAAAATTTCCATTTTATTTAAGTAAATATTCCCAATTATTACCGCATTATGGAGAAAACCATTTATTCGAAATATATTTATAAAAATTAGAGTAATATTAAAGCGAGAAATCTTCATTGTTGCCGATGAATGTGTACAGTCACGCCTTCGCCTTCCCATGATTAACGATGATACCTAAACCAATAAACAACTACTAAATCACAAAGCTTAGTGAGTTTCCCCCAAAATACTCCATACGATAAACATATAAACATACGTCGGGTCCACTCAGCCGTCGAGCTGGAATACCCAGGGTTTGTTGGCCTACCGCCTCAACCCAACCACTCTTCCAGAGCCTCCGTGCCTAAGTCTTACAGCCAACCCACATTGGATATCTTGGCCTATAGCACAAAAAAGAACCGGATCAACCTACTAATACCATATTTCTACATATAAACAATCAAGATCAAATAGGCACATAATACAGGCAAACAAGAATCATATAGCTTACTACCGCCTACTAGTCCTCACACCACACTGTCATGCTACTAGCTATCCTCCATCAAATGTGTAACCATAAGTAACCAGAGGTGAGATAGACACCCAAAAAAATGATCCTACTCTAGAGCCACAATCAAACAATGAACAATCACGAAAGCGTAGATCAAGAGTTCTCAGGCTATCCTACATAACCACATACAGTCCCTAGGATACTCCACTAGATGATAACCAACAAATACAGATAAACATATAGATCTACATATGATTACCATATAGCAACATCCTAAATACCAAGATATAGATCTAATAGATCGGTACAACATATCAACATACCAACTACCTGGATATAGATCTAACAGGTCACTACAACATAGCAACATACTAAATACCAACAATCCAAGGAATGCATAACTGTATATACTCAAATGTGAGATAGACACCCAGACAGGTGATCCTACTCTGGAACCACCACCAAACAAGGAACATGTAAAAGAGCCTAGATCAAGAGTCCTCAGTCTATCCTACATGATCACATACATTCCCTAGGTATCCCTCTACTAACAGATAACCAAAACTAGTGGGTTGGCATTGGTGCCTTCGACCCATGTGTATAGTGAGGCGAAAATCACCTGAAATGAAGAAACCTGAAAAGCTGAGATGTGCTTCCCTTTTGGCACTGTGTTCTCCCACAAATCCGCTAATAAACAACACCAAGTAAAATCTTAATTAACAGGCTAAAACCCTCAAGTTTGTCCTAAAGTCAAACTTTTTCATAAGTCAACGGTCAACAGAAGTCAACAAAAGTCAAATTCCAAGGCAGTGGAGTACACACAACATACTCAATGTACGCGCAACGTATGCAACCTAATCCCACTCTTTCATTAAGCACTTAATCCCTTAAGGACTTTTCACTCAATCTTAGATCTAACCTCAAAACATTGTCTTAAGTCATAAAGTTTCCACCTTTATGAATTAAGCTAAACCCTAACTTATTAATCCATTAAGACATTACAACTCTTGCATGGAAGGGATAGAAGGACCAAGATCATATTTTTATGGTTCCTAATAGCTTCAAAATGGATAAAATTTCCAACATAATCCATTAGAATGGTCCCAACAAACAAGATCAAGTCTTCAAGTCTCAAAGGGACCAAAAGTGCATCTTTTTCAACTTAATTCGTTAAATCCAAGTCTCCAACCTTCATATCTGAATCAATATGACGTTTAGATGGATAAAGTTTCCAACTTTATACATAACAAGGCCACAAGCTTTCAAAAACTAAACTTTATGCACTTAAGTGACCAAAGTTCATAACATCCAAAACTAACTAGATCTAAGAAATGAATCAACAAGATTCTAGCTTTATACCTCCAAAAGAAAGATCAAGGTGAACACGGTCTGGATTTACAAGCTTCAATGCAACCATCACTTCTTTAATGAGTTCCTACTTCTCTAAGGTGCACCAAGAAAACTCCAAATCACTTAAAACACCTTCATTTTGCTCACAAGGATCTAAATAGGGTTAGGGTTTCAAGAGAGGGTGTTGGAGAGGTGGAGGCTATGAATGGAGTAGGTTTGGGGAAGTTAAAGAGCTTAAATAGGGGCTCAAACCACACGAATAGGGTTTGGGAACTAATCGCGTATGCCTAGCGTACTCTTGGTACGCCCAACATACTAGAGATGCCCTAGTACACACAACGTACTCCCCGTACGTCCATCATACACCAAAAATTGCCATAACTTCAAACAATCGTAATTTCTTCGTTCCATCTCCATTTTCAACATTCTTTATATCCATGGAAAAGTGTAGAAGAGCTCTACAATATTATCCAAATATCATGGGCTAAAAACTTATCGAACAAAAATACATATTTCATGCAAGAACCCGACCTATGACTTTTCCCTTTTTACCCTTCGGCCCAAAACACAATTCAGGGGTTAGATTTCTCAACCATCATTACCTCCTTCCACAAGGTCTATTAGTTACCTCCTTAAGGCCCAAAGCATTTACACAATCGACATCCAGCCCACGACCCTAAAATAAGAATTGACGAGAAACAGGATGTTACATATTGGCTCATAGGTTGGTTGGTTTGAACATATGTGTCTTATTTTTTATGTGTCGATTTTATTACACATGGTTAGGTAATAATATAATGGCTGGACAGTTGGTTGCTTTTAAGTGGGCCTAATATGATCGGGTAGGCATTGACATGATCCTTCGAAATGGATACACCATTAAGCCCCTCATTCTGATGGGTAAAAATAGCAATGCTAAAGTATTTTTACCATTCAGAATTTGAAGTCTTTCTTGATAGGCAATACATCCTGAATGTCAGAGTTGCTAGCTTCAATAAATGCATCCAACGCCAGTTAGTCACGTCAAATTATTATATTAGATTGCCTAATTAATGCTTTAACCGTTCTCTTCTTTGATATAGTGGGTAAAACTTCATTTTTAGAATATTATAATTCCTGACAGGTCGTCCATTGTATGTGAGGTTGACAGCTACACATTGGATCGATACATGTATGGATACCAACTTACCTCGATACATGGTGTTGTCCTTCCTTTTTCATCGTCGTACGTGTTTGATGCGTCAACTGGTTAGGTGGGGTTTTACCTTAGCCATCTCATATGTGGTTTAAGGCTTCCTCTTATGTCCTTCTTCCTAGAAATATTATGTTTTACGGGATCCACCCGCTTCAGTTTTGACCTAATGCCAATTCAAAACTTATTACTTTTGAAAATCTATGTGTATCTTCTTGTATTCCGTTGAATGCGTCGTTGTTTCGTTATTTTATCATTTGAAGAAATATGGAGTTTGGTATTCCTTTAGTTTTCGGCACTCCCCGCTTCCTCCTGATATTCCTAGTACTTATAGTTGGTGGAAGAGAAAATTTTGTTGGACGGATTCCAACGACGTTTGTCTTCCAAATGTTCTTAGCCTCCCTCCTAATTTAGGAGACAAAGTGATGTTGACCACCGACTTGTGCTGATAAATTTCGTTGTTTTCCCTTCATTGTATAAATACATCTTTTTTCCTGAAGTTGTGTCGGCCTTGTGTCATATGAGCCCTATTTGGAAAGCATGAAATCAGCTACCTGTGTTATCCATTAATCGACTAGGTTAGCAGTTTTATTTCTTAATTTGGTAAATTTTCTTTTCTTTCTTCCTGATTTCACCAGATATACATGTTTTTTCTTGTTTCTCTTGCATTTAATGTGTGTAAGGGAAACTAAATTTAGTTTTAATTTGTCTGCATATATAGTCGGTGAGATATCCCTTTAGGATATCATGTTAGCAAACGTGCTATCTAGTCGAGAAATGGATGTGGTGGGTCATTTACCCGGGTCGCTCTTGCGACTTACCGGGTTTGGATCAGATGTGTTTTCTATTGATCGGCTTTAAGGGTACTTCACATGTTTCCTCTATTGACACCCCATTACTTGCTCCTTCATCTTTTGGTTTTGGTTTTGTTCTGCCCTTTGTTTAGAATACATCACGTAAGTGTAAGTGTTCATTGACACTACACCAATTTGAGTACTTCCTTTGTGATGTAACAATGTTGTCTTCATATTCGCCCCTTGCTTCACCGGGCCATCCTCCTCGTACTGTAGTTTATGGTAAGAAGTATGTATAATATTATTGATCTTTTTCCTCTGGTGGTTATTTATGTTCTATTTTATCCTGTAGGGACTTTCTCTTTATGTGTTCTTTTTCATGAAGTATTGGATGAAGCTCGTCACTCTATTGCTCGTGCATACAATATTATTTATGTTGTCATTTTTAAGAAATCTAAAATGTTCGACAGGTTATTGATATTGCGCGATCGATATCTTTAGGCTGAAGTTAACTTGAGAAGTGTTGAGGGTATGAATTTAGCTAGTGAGGAGTTGTTGTTCAAAGCTGGAAAGTTGCATGGTGAGTTGATAGATCGTTTTCATGTTGCTTATGAAAGAATATTCATGTTGGAGAATCAACGTTCGCTTTTAGAGGCTGATTATTAGGCATGCCTTCAGGAGAACTAGGCTCTACAGGCTTCGCTTACTGCTAAGTCCATATGATTCTTATTGTCTAGATCGGTTATGCTTTCCCTTTGTTACTTTGTTTAAAGCATTGATAATGCGATTGCTTACAAGTGTAATGAGTTGCTTTTTCTTTTATTTGTCTTTCTGTATCATATATACTTAGTGGTTTAAATGATCCCTTTTTGGTGCTATTGTTATCTAACCCACCTTTTTCTTGCTTTCGCCCTATGCTTGTTCACTTTTCCGAAATCACGTCTCCCTTCACATGGTCTTGTGTCGACATCATGTTATGACTTGGTTAGAGTTGTTTTGTATCATGACCGTTTTTGTTTGATTGCATTTTCTGTGTGACTGTCATCATTTTATATGGTATGTTTTTGCGATTACGTGACGATATGACCTGAATCGAATTCGTGCCTGATACCTTACCAAACTGTCGTTTGCCCCATGTAGGTTGTAATGTTTTGGATAAGTAATGGTATGAATTGAGTCAAAGTCATGCTTGGTGCCTTACCGGGTTGTCATGTGCCTCGAGTAGGTTGTATTTCTTTGGATATGCGATGGTATGACTTGAGTCAAAACCATGATTGATGCCTTATCGAGTTGCCGTGTACCTTGTGTAGGTTATTTTTCTTTGGATATGTGATGGTATGACTTGAGTCAAAACTATGCTTGATGCCTTACCAAGTTGTCGTGTTCCCCATGTTGGTTGTATTGCTTTGGATATATGATGATATGACTTGATTAAAAACCGTGCTTGATGCCTTACCGGGTTATCATATGCCATGTATAGGTTATATTGCTTTGGATATGTGATGGTATAACTTGATTCAAAACCATGCTTGATGCCTTATCGGGTTGACATGTGCCCTACATAGGTTGTATTTCTTTGGATATGTGATGGTATGACTTGATTTAAAACCATGCTTGATGCCTTACTGGGTTGTCGTGTGCCCCGTGTAGATTGTATTACTTTGGATATGTGATGGTATGACTTGAGTCAAAACTATGAGTAATGCCTTATTGGGTTTGCGTGTGCCCCACATAGGTTGTATGATATGTTTTTTGTGAAAATTCGTTTTCTCAATGGCATTTTCTTTGTCATACATGGAACTTTCTTAGATTCTTTACATGCCACGATGTTGGCACAATTTCTCCTTAATCATTTGTAGGATGTACAATCCATCCATATTTGCTTCATATATCTTATATGGGCCTTCCCAAACTGCTGGTAGTTTCCCTTATGGTGCCTGTCGGTTTGCCTCATTGTTCCTTAGCACTTGTTCACCCACCTTAAAAGATCTATATTTGACACGCTGGTTATAATGATTTTTCATATGTTTATTATAATTTTTTTTTCTATATTTCAGCTATTTCCCTCCTCTCCATAGGTAGTTTTAGGTTGGATCTTAACACCTTTTCATTGTTGTCTTGGTCGAAACTTGCTATTCGTGCAGTTAGGATAATAAATTCTAGAGTTATGGTTGCTTTTTAATCATATACTAGACTAAAAGTTTTCTCCTTTGTTGATATTCGCGACGTTGCTCTTGTTGGGTTTTGAGCATACTACAACATCCTATGGTGCACATACAACCCTAAATACCTTGGATCTATGTTTTCTCTATTATACATGCAAATATGAAGTTTCCAAGATATTACCCTATAGTAGCATACAAATATCATATACTTGGGTAATAAAATAAATAGAATACATACCTTGTTGTTGTTGTTGCTTGACTCCATGAAGCTTAAGAGCCTAGTGCCCCAAGTGTGACACCTCAAATGGTTCACACAACATCATGAACACTTGGAATAACCATGAGAAGAAGACACTCCAAGCTCAAATTGACTAGCCCTCATATGTGTATTACTTGTGTCAATTTCTTAAGCTAAAGGGGTCCTTATATAGTGTGCACATTAGGGTTACACCATGTAACCCATGACTTTACCCATTCCTTATGCTCCATGGGTTTTAACCTCCATGTAGTATCCATAGACCATCACATGGGTTAAACCCAACATAAGGAATCTTGGATCATAAGCCCACATATATAAGAATGAATGATTTACACAATCAATCCCCATATATTTAATTAGTCTCTTTAGATCAATAAATTATGTCCAAATTTATTCTTGATCAATACTAATTAAAAAACATAATTTTATATTAATACATTAGAACTTATAATATATTAATATGTCACAAATGTCCTCTTCTCACAAACGGTCTATCCAAATGTCCCAATGCCATGCAACCCAAATGGACCATGCCGAGTCGGGTAATGTCTTACCAATTATAGTTATGGACATAGACAATAATCCAACAGTCTCCCACTTGGATAAGTCTAAAACTATTATTGCGTATGACTTCAAACCTAACTGGCAATCGTAGCTCTTAAAAGCTGTTGTTGAACTCTGACCTTGTCGATGAACTCTGACCTTTGTCAATGACTTGTCCATTAGATAAGGGATCATATATTCGTCCATTCTAGATATCATATGGACTGAGACATGGATTATAATCATTCTCTTTGTCCATTTGTTCTTTCCCGATTTCTGATTTTTGACGACTGACTAATTGAACAAATAAAATCAGTCCTGGCCCGACCGAGCACTTCCATTTCTCATCATCAAATTATCGAGGGGCCCACAGATATCGCTTTTATCCCGTAGGTAAAAGGAATGGATAAACTTCGACTCATATGGCTTGTTCTACTACTTGTTGAATCATACATAAAGGCACGTTTTATAACACCGAGTTACCGAATGCGTTTTTGTGCAATCAATGTACAACCAACTCATAGTAACAACTCGTATCTCTAGGTTTAAAGAATATAAGATATTATCGTCTCATGATCACTTGTGATAAAATCCATGAAGTGATTCCAATGAGCGCGGATTGAATCCAATGCTCAGAACTTATGAGCACTCATGAGTGTTGTAGCATCACCTTGTCCAACATCTTAGACCTGTACAAGCCCAACCCATGACAGTCTTGATTCATATCTACTTCCAACATATGACCGAATGTGGATGGTTTGAATAACTTAGTTAATCAGGAAGAACGACCTAGTTATTCTGGAAGTCAAAACATGCAAAATGAAACACAATAATAACTGAATCCAATATGGTCTCAGAACTTATGAATATAAATAAAACACCTTTTATTTATCACCATATGATTACACATTATTCATTGTATACTATTTCAAACTATCAACTTTATACCTGAATTAAAACACTAGTTTTCCCATGCTCCAAGCATGTACACTATGTTTTCTAAACACTAGTCATGCCACACACCAAGTATGCATACTATGTTTGTCTATGATCTTTACTTTGTGAAATAGATCAATTGAGCATAACTCCAATGATCCTCTTTTCACAGTCCCAAATCCTTACTGTAGGTGCAAGAATTCCAAATTCATGCCATTTACTGAAATCTGGTAGATTCTAAACTTATATGCATTGATCCTCTTGTAATGATTATGCACAAAGTCACAAGGACTTGACAACAAACATTACAGAGCATTCCAAAGGAGATCAACTCCTTGGAAACATCCTTCTTGCATTAAGTTTCCTAATCTTACATAGATTGAATAATTTCTAACTTTGAAACATTTCCATATTCCATTTTGACTATCACTTCTTAACAAGAGTTACCTCCTTACAGATTATGTCAATATGGTCCTTCCAGAATTAACACTATACTTCCAACTGTCCTTGAGCAACCAATCTTTGGTAAACCTTAGATTATCCTCCACAATTGCTTAATCATTTTAGTCATATCCAAATCTAGACATTTTTCCTTCTTAATGCCCCAGGCATTTGGAAAAATTTAGAAAGGATGAATATAGCACATGTAATCGATCCTATATCCGAAGCATATGGAACACGATTCATGATGTTTCACATAAAGACTAAACCAGTCTTTTGCTATAATATTTCCATTTCAATTTGCCAATTTCTCATAATTCAGATTTTGAAAAGGGATGCCATAATCATAATCGAATTTTAGAACGCAAATAATGGACCCATATATAGAATTTTCTTATGTTGAGCCATTCCAACATGAAATTCATATATATATATATATATATATATATATATATATATATATATATATATATATATATATATATATATATATATATCCTTGACTAAATATGATTAAAACCTCAATCTAAGCTTTTAGATTTGAGATGAAGTATAATTTCCTCTCCCTTAATTATAGCGAAACAACTTTTTCCCAATTGAGACCTTTTGTTTTCTATAATTAACATTGCTAACTTGCAACCTGTATCATAATTATCATGCTCCCACTAACATGATGATTATTAGCATAACAGTTATGCTCCCACTAGCTTTCACCTGTTCTAAAAAATCAGTTGAACTTCTAGAAAAAACAATACTTTATTGACTTTCTTACCAAAGTTCAGATTTCTGATACTAGATTGCTTTGATAAAACTTTATCAATATCATACACCTTATCTTAGATAGCTCACAGGTGTGTCTAAACAGTTTTATAAACTATGAAGATGGATGCCGTAATCATAGTCTCGATTGTTTAGACCTTTTGCCATTTCTCATAAGTCAATGTTAGTGTGCCGGTTAATCACGCACACTCCAATAACGACTTTGAGAATTGCAAATATCACAATTGCTATCTACATAAAATCTACTTAGTGAAAGAATTTCCTCTTCATCATTTTCATGAATCAGAGAGAAACCTTATGACACTTAGATTTTGTGGTGTACGTGTTCTTATCCATGTGAATTTGTCAAACCATAATCACAAGACTAGGTTAGTGACAAATCCTAACTCATATGGATTGAACTTGTGCAATCTTAACTTCTTGCCTCCTGACAGCTCAAGGGCCTGCCATTGCTTCCAAGTAGCTATGCAAACAATTGAGAACATGTAGAACTCAAATGTATAGCCAACTTAACTGGAATGGGAACATAAATGTCAACACGGTAGGTTATAAACCTCTAGTTGTGTGCTAGTGATGAAATACAAGTTTTATTCTTGATTACTTCTTGAAACCCTTTCAGTATCTTTTAGACTCCTGCTGTCTCCTTGACCTATAAGACTTTCTTGCCAAATATTCAAGAGATAGTGTGGATTCTAATCAAGACAGACACTTAACACAATTGGCCTAAGTTGGTCTCTGTTTTATCCAAAACATCATAACTTACCAAATTCAAATGTACAAGAGTAGAAAACCTTTTACTCTTACATTTCACTAGTGTTAATAAACCTTCTTTAAGATGTGTCACTCAAGTTACATTTGTGGTGGGCTTGATCAGTGAACAAGAATGTGTACTCAATCCCTTAGTCCTTTACTTGACTCACACATCCATGTGAACAAGTAATTAGTCTTAATTTTCCAATGCTTGAAAGTTCTCATTCATCATACTATACAACTTGCATGATTCCGAGTTTCGGTCCAATTGAAACTTGGGTGATGAGAAACTTTCTTTTTTTGGTAAATTTAGACACTACCACAAATGAAATAATCAAAACCATTTTCCTATATTACTAGCAATGGAACCATATAAACAACAATTTTTTTTACAAATGTCATTGTTAGGATACTTAAAATAAATAAAATCAAAAATTTCCTTTTATTTTAAAACTTTGTGGAAAACCTTATCCTTACAATCGATATGAAAACCTTGTTGTTATATATTCCTAAGCAATGTGTCATAACTCCTAAGTAACAGCTTCAAAATTCTGATGCGATCAAAGTCCATCTTCGCGATCAGAAGCAGCATATACTTCCTTTAAGCTTTCTCTCTTTTCTTTGATTCATATAACATCACCTTGTGACTCAGTCACATTATGTAATAAGAATCTCCAAATATGAGACTAACAGAGTTAGACAATGCACTTTACCTGAAGTAGAGTCAAAACTTATTGACTTTAACATCCTTAGGTAAATTTGGCAGCTTCGCAAACAGTGCCCCTTCCTTTGGCAATTTTAACAAATGGACCCTTTGGTAATGGTACATGGGACTATCACAGACTTAGCTTTTCACTTTACCATTTGGTCAACCCAGTTGACTATGGCCGATCCCTTTCCATTGGGAAGAGAATGCTTTTTCTGGATTTCCAGTGTCATCATTGTCAATGTACATAAAGTTTTGGAAAATCGATCTTCTAATCAAATTTGCTTTACTAGCCTTCCAAATCATTGCTGATTCAGCAGTACCAAGCAAATGGATAAGATTATTAAGGGTCTTGTTATAGACTGTTTCATAGGAGTCCCAAAGGAACTCACTATGTGATTTAGAAAGTGATTGAACCACCAAGTTTCTCAAGACTTTGACACCTAACTCTCCCGGCATGTCAATATGTAACTTCATCTCCAAGATGTGATCACACCTAGACCTTGCCTTGCCAATAGGGATTGAGTGACCTTGAACTTGTTGGTTAGGGAGAATAATTGGAGGAGGTGGAGGAAGTGAAGTTCCAAGAGATTTGGGAAGATCATAGATTTCTGAACTAGACATATTTTGGGAGATATTCAAGTTTAGTTGATTTAAAGTCCTTAATATAACACCCAATATAAAATATAAGGCTAGGACCCAACAACAATACTTTTATAACTTGGAAGAGGGATATCGTAATCCAAGCTATAAAATATTTGAAGGTAGGTGAATGATGATTCACCAATTTCCACCAAGATAAACGAAATGTATTATTAGGTTTTAATTGGTTTTGAAACTCCTAGATTCTTTTGAGATTCATTGAAAATTTCAATGGCATGTTTTAATCTCGAGTGTGCCGTTCATATTTTGTGACTGGGATGCCGAGGATCACAAAACAAGATGTGAAGTAACCATGCAAATTACTTGGTACACTTAAGTGTTTACCCCTCAATCAATGTGCCAGTTAACCACACAGGCTCCATCGATACTATGATAAACATACCCTTTGCCTACCTTGTTAAATACGAGTTAGTGTGTCGGTTAACCACACACGCTCCACTAACCGACTTAAACAAAGTGCAAAGTGTAATTTCATGGATTATCACCTTATTCACTTTTTCCTAAGTAACTAAGATTGGGTATTTATAAAAGGTTTAGTTACTTAGTATTTATCATTAATACTTTTAATGAAGGGAGAATTATAGTCCTTGTCTTACCCGTTCGGCTAACGACCCTCCACCGGTCAAGGAAGCGGTGGGTGAGAGTGGACACCCATTAAACTGCCATTTTATAGGCAGTAACCTTATACCCTCTTATAGACCGACTTCGTAAATGAGGCCTACTAACGATAAGACTGACTTTACTCTTATATATATATATATATATATATATATATATATATATATATATATATATATATATATATATATATATATATTATTAACTTATAATATTATAAAGTATAAGGGTTGAATTTTATCTTTTAAAATTCTAAGGGCTTCACTTGGAATTAAAGTATTCATTAGAGAAAACTTTTCAAATTCCAAAACTTGAGGGCAAGTTTTGAAATAAGTCAAAACTCTTGGATTTTCATAACTTATGAGTTTTAAGTAAAGCTTTAAAACTTTTAATGAAGAGACTCTTGGACATCCCTAACTTGAGGACAAGTTATGAAGCCATAAAAACTATTTATAAGAAAAGACTCTTCATTTTTTTTCTGTAACCTAAGGCATATTTATGAGTTTTTAAGATTCATAAATGTGACTTTTCATATAACTTGAGGACTAGTTACGAAAAAAAATCACATTTTATGAACAACTTTTAGATTAATTAGGATTGAAAACAACTAAAACACATTTTTTTTCCATTAATCTAAACTAACTCATAAATCAAGGAAACACAGAACTTTTGGTAATCCATAACTTATGGAGTTAAATGCTTGTTTTATGATGAAACTTTTCATGTTCCATAACTTAAGAATAAGTTATGAAATTCTTTAAAACATTGAAACCAAATGTTGTAACTCCATAAAAACTTTGAATCATTTTTTTTAAAACCTTTTCATATCCATAACTTATGGAGGTTTCAAAACACATAAGATCACAAACTTTAAAAAAAAAACTTTTTGAGCTCCCAAATTTTATGACAAAATTTTGTAACTCCTTAAAACATTTAGATCAAACTTTTAAAACTAATAAAATAATCATATCATTTTATCTTTTACTAAATTTGACCTAATTCAACTCATGTAGCAAATGATTCAAATTTTACAAATAATTAGTGTTTCACAAAACAACTAATTATCTTAAAATTTGACAAACTTCATGTTTTTTTTCTTTTTTTTTCAACTTTGAAAATCAAACATTTGCATGAATATAACAGGAAACAACCCATGACTCTGATACCCCTGTTGGGTTTTGAGCATACTAAAACATCCTATGGTGCACATAAAACCCTAAATACCTTGGATCTATGTTTTCTCTATTATACATACAAATATGAAGTTTCCAAGATATTACCCTATACTAGCATACAAATATCATATACTTAGGTAATAAAATAAATAGAATACATACCTTGTTGTTGTTGCTTGACTCCATGAAGCTTGAGAGCCTAGTGCCCCAAGTGTGACACCTCAAATGGTTCACACAACAACATTAACACTTGGAATAACCATGAGAAGAAGACACTCCAAGCTCAAATTGACTAGCCCTCATATGTGTATTATGTGTGTCAATTTCTTGAGCTAAAGGGGTCCTTATATAGCGTGCACATTAGGGTTACACCATGTAACCCATGACTTTACCCATTCCTTATGCTCCATGGGTTTTAACCTCCATGGAGTATCCATAGACCACCACATGGGTTAAACCTAACATAAGGAATCTTGGATCATAAGCCCACATATATAACAATGAATGATTTACACAATCAATCCCTGTATATTTAATTAGTCTCTTTAGATCAATAAATTATGTCCAAATTTATTCTTGATCAATACTAATTAAATAGCATAATTTTATATTAATACATTAGAACTTATAATATATTATTATGTCACAAATTTCCTCTTCTCACAAACGGTCTATCCAAATGTCCCGATGCCATGCAACCCAAATGGACCATGCCGAGTCGGGTCAAGTCTTACCAATTATAGTTATGGACTTAAACACTAATCCAACAGTTCTGTATACCCATAACACACTGGGCTGATGAAACAAAGAATCGTGAATTGAATCAATCAGAATGTGAATTCAAAATATGATTGCGAGATTTGAACACCGATGTAAATATGATCGGTTTGGCTCTATTACGCTTTCATGTTTACAGAGTACAAGTGAAAATACTGTAAAGACTTCGTTACTAAGACGCTAGTAACCACTCCTATTTATAGTAGACGATAGCGTACAAAAAATATACTAAGGTCTAAACATGATGCTTCGAATATTATGCCCTAGTAAAATACATTACAAAAATGTTCGAAGATACTTAAGACAAGCATCGACTCGTTACAACATTTCAACTCTAACAATCTCCCCCTTTGTAATCAAATTCGAAGTCTTTAGTTTGTGAGAAGTGTAATGGAGTATAGCAAAACTCTTCGAACCTCAGTATACCAAGAAATAATTTTCTTCAACTCCTTCTTGTCTCCTTCATTGTTCTTCTTGCAGTGGTTCACACGAACAATCAAGTTCGTATACTGAGATGTAGAATATCTCTCCACTTCGATAGCTTGGAACAAAAACCGCTTCGTTTTTCCAGCTTTTTCCTTTCCAGCAAAAACTATCCCAAATGGATTAAGACAAATTTCTCCATCAACATATTTCTTTAACTCAGCCTGTGTCTTCGAACGAGCCATTGGTGCATTTATCTCCATTCCCTTGGCAGTTGCCAACTCCACATTAGTTAGAGCTAGACACTCATAGTAATTTTCAATGAAGATCTTGATGTGAGCAATTCCAAGTTTGAATTCCTCTGGATCTGTATTTTGAAGAAAAGAAAAAGATTTGTCTTTCAAAAGCAATGCAACTTGTATAAGGTCATACAAGTTCATCAGAGGAAAATCTGCAATCGTGAATTCGCATGTTTTTCCATTCGCCCTAGACACCACATACTTGATATTTTGGATTGTGTTTTCAAAAACAACATCCTTTTTCATGCTTATCACCTTCTTGATCTTGATCAGTGACCAAACATCCTCAGGAACTTTGCCAAGTACTGCATGAAAACGAATTTTCATATGAGTCCCTTCATCTTTTTCTTTGAAATTCCCTTCCGCTTTGAATTGAGGCATGATAAACATAATCTCGTTTATAGGGAAATCCAACTGGCAAACATCAATATTTGTGATCACATAACTTTGCTTAGGCTTATTTTCGAATGTATACATGTGGTTGAAAGCAACCTTGGCTTCGATTGTTTCATAGTTATAGTGTTTTGCAGGATCACCTTTATCCATCCCCTTCAGATCATTAGCCGTCTGAGCCATTATACTTTGAACAATTATGAGCTTTTCAATCTCAGCTTCAGCCTCAACCTTATTTTCTTCTTTAGATTTTTCCACAAGAACTGATTTTCCTTTGTCTGTTGAAGCAGAATTTTTTAGTTACCTCTTTTGGTTTCGAACCACTTCCTCCAGATTCCAAAGGTTTATTAATTACAATTCCTTTTGAAATTGTTCTTGTAATTGGCAATTTTCTTATGATTGTTGAGGTAACTGGTTCAGCAGACATTATCACTGGTTTTGTTGAACGGATGTTTGAAGAGAATACCTTGCCCACCACTTTCGCTTCTTCTTCTGCTGACTTCCTTTCTCCCCCTTGCACCCCTGTGAAAACAGGAGGGGCAGTAGTTGAGGGAAGAAGACTGGATATGCGAAATAGTGGAGCAAGTTGCTTGTTAAGTATGGCTTCGAACTACACAAACTTCTGGGATAAAAATTCCGGAGTAATCAACGGGGACGAAATCGGTTTCGTTGAGATCTCCTTCAATTCCTTTAGCAACTTTATCACACCTTCAAAATTTTCATTTTCGAATTTGGAGATTTGATTTATTTGAGGACTCAAACCTTCATATAGCTTGACAAAATGAGTTACAACATCACAAATGATATCGACCTTCTGATGCATGGATGCATAATCATGTTGAACACAGAGAATTTCCTTTTTCATATCTTCACAAAGTTCGTGAATTTGTGAGTTAACGTCCTCCTTCACCTTCTTCACCTCCTGAACAAAAAGAACATGACATTCTTTTGTTGTGATTTTCAGATTCTTAAGTTCTCCCATAAAATCAGATCTGAGAGTTTTAACACGAAGCTGAGAATTCTGATCTGTGTAATCAACCTTCTCTAAAATAGAAGACTCTGAGGCTTTCAACATTCCAGAAACTTTGGTGATTACTCTTGATTCGAACATCTTGAGCATGGAATCAACCTCCAAACTTGAAATAGATGAACTTCCTCCAAGACTAGCTTGGGATTGAATGATGGAGTTCAACTTTTGATTAAGAATTTTGTATTACTTCATTTTCATCAACATGTGATCAGGAAATTCTTCTTCATTGTCATGAAATTCCAGATTGTCGAACGTACCGCCAAACCCTTCATTATCAGTTGCAGTGGGTGAAGATGGTTTGGGTGTATCAGTGGATTAAGAAGGAAAAATGGAAGTGAATGGTTGATTGAGGATATGTTCGAAGGTTGGCGAAACAGTGGTTGATGTGAGAGGAATAGTAGATGTTGATGTATCTACATCTTTCGAACCTCCTTCACCCATGTTGACATTTGCATCCGTATCAGATACGTGTGCAGGGATGTCTTAAGTTCGAACCTCCTCAAAAATTGACTCGGCAATCGAAACTTCGGGTGGTATGATAACAGTCTTCTCAGGAATGGAACTTGTAATGATAGGAGTGAACTCTGAAGTTTCTGGTATTCGTTCATCTTCTTCTGTAGACTCAGTAGATAAAACAAGCTTCCGAGTCTTCTTCATCTTCTTCTTCTTCGGTTGTGACAAGTGTTTTGCCATATCTTCTGCTACTCGTTTCTTGGACCCGGGAGAAACGGGAGCAGGTACATCACGAATTAAAACTCCTTGGTGAGTAATTTGAGGTTTGCAAACCAGCTTCTGTGATGATGACTTTCGTTTGTGAGTAGATTTCGGTGTTGTTTGTTTTTTTGAAGCCAAAATGTCTGCAGTCTGCGGACCACATCTGCAAGCCTCTGTGGCAGAAGAGGTGGACCAAATGTCTGCAGTCTGCAATAAGAAGACTGTTTGTTTTTAACGTCTGCAGCCGTTGAAATAAATTAATTTTTCAAATTTAATTTCGTGTCATAAAGATTAAAAATGCATTTTCAGCAAAAAGAGAAAGAAAAAAAAACGGGTGGTCTTTTTTTTTTGGTTAAAATGAGGTCTGAAGACCTTTGAAGACAGTGGCCCATGTCTGCGCCAGGAAGACCTCGCGCAGACGTTTTTTGGTCTGCGCACTTCCAAAAAACAAACACTCTGCGAGGGCATATGTCTGCGCGTTGTCTGCGCGGCGCAGACAAAAGTTGATGCGCAGCTCTTCAAAAAAAAACAAACAGCCCCTTCATTTTGATTCTTCGAAACATCCCAGTTTCGAAGGAATAATGACATTCTCTTGAGTCTCTTCCACAATTGGCTCAATCACTTGTGTTTCATCAACTGTCACTTCAACATTTTCACTCTGCTTCTTTGGAGACTTGGAGGATGAACCCTTTGTCTTTTGTTCAGGTGAAGCAGGAGTAACCTTCTTTACCTTTTTCGACTTCTTTCCTTCTCGTGGCAACAAAATTCCCATTGGAATAGATGAATCGAATGTTTTTAGGTAGGAAATCAAAACAGGATTCTTAGGATCCACCCTTTTAAGCATCGCGTTTGGAATCCGAGCAACGTGTGGAAATTCATCGACATCGTCAACAACCTCCTTCGGAAAGTGATAAGCTTGAAAAGTAACCTTCTCTTCTTCATTTGAAACCAAGATGCCTTCCTTATTGTAAAAGTGTGGCAGAATAAGTCTCCAGTACCGAGCACACGAAATGACATGAACAACATCCGTATGTTCTACACCTTTTGGAATTCCTTCCATAACTGTGTAGAGTAATCTGCTGGAAGATCATAGTATAATCCTGCCACCATGGCGTAAACCTCCATCCTTCCTTTGTCTAACCCAACTGTTCTTCCAGTTAAACAACACAGAAAGATCCGAAACAAGAAATTCCATACTTTTGGAAGTCCAGACTTCTTAAAATCACTTATTTTTGACAATGGGGGCTGATATCCCATTTCATTAAACATATGAATAATTTGGGGAAATTGAAATTTAGCAAAAGGAGGGGTATTCGGAATATCAAGAATCTGGCAAAATAGTTTCTTGGAAAGCCTAACCTTTTTATCATTGATCAGGTGGAAAGTAATCGAATCAGAGGCTTTGTTATATGTGGCAGTAGATCTTGCTTGAGAAAGCTAGGATATCGGAACAGAAAAAGAATTGAACATTGCTTTGGATAAAACAAAGTGTTTTAAAGCAACAATAAGCATCTTGAATTCCTCTGGACATTGAGAAATTTCACCATTGACATAATAATTGGTAGATTGAATCTTGAATTCCTGCGGAAAGGTAGCCATGCGTCAAAAAGTAGTTGTCACTTCAACTAAAAAACCGGACAGAATACCATACGTCATGGATAAACAGCCTGTCATTATCCCCTCAAGAGAATTGTAACCGTCAGAACCCTTCGAATGGAAGCAAGGCTCTTTCACTTTTGGGATTAAAAGCGAAACTTTAATCATATAATCAAATAATCAAACTTTAATCATATAAGGAAGTTATTATCTAATCAATTGGTAATTATCTTTTGTTTAATCAAGGATATACTCAAAATATGTTTAAAATCGGATTTTAATGACCTAAAACAGATAAGTCAAGTATCCATGAGTAAAACAACAAGAAATCCCGAAACTGCCTCCTTCTGACGCTCGAACTCGCCGAGTTCCTCTATGGACTCGCCGAGTCCACATTGGAACTCGCCGAGTTCATCAGACAGGGGGCCAAAAATCGACTTTACAGCTTGAACAAACAAACAAGGCATCAATACAATAGAAACCAATCAAGTCTCTAATACCACTGATGGGTTTTAACCATAAGAACATCCTATGTGCTCATACAAACCCTAATGCTTGGATCTAGGTTTCTCTATTGTACATGCAATTCATCCAAGACTTTAAACCCTAGATCTAGCATGCAATTAAACATATTAACATGTGAAAGGATTTTTAGATCTTACATTGATTGTTATGTAGCAATAACAATCTCAAATCCTCCTTGTAATGACTTTAGAAAGCTTAGAGTCACAAGTGTCACTCCTCTAATGGCTTACAAACACCAAGAGCAAGAGGATGAAGAATAAGGAGAGAGGAGGCTGCCCAAAACGTGTGGAAACCCTAAGGAACAAGTTCACCACGTTTTTGAGTCTCAAGGGTCCTTTAAATAGTGAGGCTATTAGGGTTATCTAACAAGGAAACCCTAATTTGGATGCTTAGGCGCTAAGCTACCCATGAACTCCTTCCTTAAAGGCCTAGGACGATTTCTAATGGGTTTCCCCATAGAATTCGTCCACCCCTCTAGTATGGAGTCCATTAGCTCAATATCCAACTATCACACAATTGACAGTTCTAGTCCCTTAAGTTTAATTAATGTCTTTTAGCCACAAACTTAATTCTTATTAATTCTTGACTAATATTAATTAAACAATATGATTTCTCCTTTAATATATTATTCTCATAATATATTAATAAATCATAATTAATCCTTTCTCTCCATAATTCATCCTATCAAGTTGCTTTGGTGAAGGCAACCCAAAAGGACCATGCACCATTGGGTCAAGTACATACCAAAATAGTTATGGACTTAGACACTAAGCCAACAGTCTCCCACTTGGATAAATCTAATAACTATTCTGCGTATGACTTCAGATCCTTATCTGCAATCGTAGCTTTCCAAATCCGCTGTCAACTTTGATCTTATCAGATACGCGTGTCCTTTAGATAAGGGACCATATATTCCTCCATTCTAGATATCGTATAGATATAATACATGAATTCTAATCATTCTCTCTATACTATTTCCCGACTTCCGATTTATGACGACTGACAACAGACTACAATTGATCTATCAATTTAGTCCCGACTTGGCCAAGCGCTTAGGTGCCATCACTAAATCATCAAGGGGCCCAAAGATATCACTTTTATCCTACTTTGGATAAAAGGAACGGATAAACTTTGACTCAATGCTCGCCTGCACTCACTTACCGAATCACACACAACAATATGTTTTATAACGCCAAGTTACTGGTACGTTTACATATTATCAATGTGCAACCGACTCACAAGATACAACTCACACATCTCGGTTTCAAGAATATAAGATGTTATCGTCTCACAAATCACTCGTGATAAAATCCATGAAGTGATCCAAGTTAGCGTGGGTTTAATCCAATTCTCAAATCATATTCATAAGCACTCATGAAAATTGTAGCAAACAATTGCTTATGTCTAATACACTTTAGACAATCCACACACCAATTCACGACAGTCTTCATTCATACCTACTTCCAACATATGAACGATTGTGGCCCGTTTGAATAATTTGACTGTTCTGAACAAATTAAATTATTTAGGAAGTCAAAACATGCAAAGTGAAACACAAGAATAATACTAATCCCATTTGGCCTCAAACCTTTGAGTATAAATAAAACACCTTTTTATATATCACCATATCGATTTCTCATTATTTGTTGTTTCGGGTAATCAACTTCTTACTCGAATTATAACTATACTTGTCCCATGCTCTTAACATGCACACAATATTTACCTATGGTCCTTACTTTGTGAAATAGGTCAAATGAACACATTTCCAATCACACTCATTTCACAACTCCTAATCCTTTTCACAAGTGAAAGAATATCAAATTCTTGCCACTTGTAGAATATGCTAGATTCTAACATTTTATGCAATGATCCTTTCGTAACGTCATAACACAAAAGTCACAATGACTAGTGCCAATGAAATTACAAAGTCCTCTATTTGAGATTGTTACAATACAATTCCATAGACGTGATGTCTCTCACTCAAAGTACATTCCTTTGAACATCCTTTTGCATAAAAATTTCTAATCTAGATGTAGATTCTCGTGTTTTAAATTCTCCAAATGCCTAGGGCATTAAGAGGGAAAAAGGAATACAACCGGATATGACTAAAGTGGTTAAACAACTGTTAAGGACAATCTAAGGTTTGCCAAAGATTGGTCGCTTAAGGACAGTTGGAAGTATAGAAATGGAAGGACCATATTGACATTATTATGAATAGACAAGAGTCTATTAATAATGAGTTGTTGTATGGAAAATATGGAATGTTTCCATATTGGGAGTTGAAGAATAGATGAGAAAGTTATAAACTTTTATGCAAGAAGGATGTTCAAAGGAATGTAGTTTGAATTTGAGACTTCATTTCCATGAATTTTGTCTTGTAACAATATCCAAAGGAATATTTTGTAATATCATCGGTCAAGTCTTTGTGACTTTTGGCACCTAGACATTACAAAAGAATCATTGCATGATAGTTTAGAATCTAACACTTTCTAGCAGTGACAATAATTTGGAATTCTTACATTTGCAATAAGGATTTCGAATTTTGAAACGAGCATCATTGAAATGTTTTTCAATTGATCTATTTCACAAAGTAAGGAAAATAGACAAACATAGTGTGCATGCTTGGAGCATGGCATAACTATTGTTTAGACAAACATAGTGTGCATACTTTGAGCATGGCATAGCTATTGTTTTAATTCAAGTATTAAGTTGATTATTCGAAACATTATACAATGAATGATGAGTAATCAATATGACTCAAAAGTTTTTGGGCCATATAGGAATAGGATTATTATTGTGTTTCACTTTTCATGTTTTAACTTCCCAAATAACTAGGTTATTCAAACCATCCACAGTCGATCATACTTTGGAAGTAGGTATTGAGGCAAGATTGTCATGAACGGGTCTGTAGTTTGCCTACGACAAGGTGGATGTAGTGTTCATGAGTACTCCTAGAATAAGATTCGAGTATTGGATTCAACCCACGCTCATCTGAATCACTTCATGGATTTTATCATGAGTGATTATGAGACGATAATATCTTATTTTCTTCAAACGGAGACATGTGAGCTGTATTTGCGAGTCGGTTGCACATTGACATATGTAAACGCACCAATAACTTGGTTTTTATAAAAGATATTGTTGTGTGTAATTTGATGAGTAAGTACAAGCAAGCATTTGGGTCGATGTTTATCCGTTCCTTTTATCCCCATGTGGATAAAAGCGATATTTAGGGTTTCCTCTGCCAGCTCCTACTCGTCGAGTCCCCCATGCCGACTCGTCGAGTCACTCATTAAATGACATGTCCTGACCCGCTGCTACTCGACAAGTTACAACGTCAACTTGTCAAGTAGGCCTTAAAACATGAAATCTAATGGAATAATAATGATACCTGGCGGTTGGGATGTTACAATATGATTCAATGAAAATCGTTGTTTACAAAATCTAAAGTAGAAATATATTACTTTTAGTCAAATTAATCACTATAAAAATGTAGGAGACATCAATACGATTACCATGGATATATAGAATGCCCGAATCTGACTTCGTATGGAGATGCTATGATTATTTGAAGTTTTTTGTTCAACCTTATACGACAAAGCATGTCTTAAAATATGAATCAGAGATAGCTTTCTTATTAGCCTAAGTAATCTGAACAAAAGTTGCAGTACTCATAAAAGCGAGAGCGTGCATATAGAGAATGTCTAAATCTGACTTCGTATGAGGAAGTTATGATTTTGGGAAATTTTAGCACAATAGTATGGACACAGAAATCGAAATTCAAATCGGTTGATAATCTAAACTAGAGTTAAAGATCTTGTGAATATGAGCACGTCGATATAAAGACAGTCAAGAACGGAGTTTGTATGAAGGAGTTATGAATTTTGTACAGACTTTAACAATCTAAACCAACCTAAATATGAAAATTAGTTAGATTGAGAATTAGATGTTGAGACCATAAAGAGTGTTGTAGAATTCATCGAGAGGATTCTAGGAATATAAGGCATGTTGACTATACACTCGCGTATTCACATGTTTCCACTTAATGTAATTATTTTCATATATATTTGAATGAATAAAAATGAAAAAATTTGGGTTCAAAATAGGGACGTTACAAGTTGGTATCAGAGCCCTAGTTTGAGAAAATTGGATGAACATTCATGTGATTCCATACTCAAACTGAGGATCTGAATATCTTAACGAATCTTTACAAGAAAAATAATTACATTCAAAAGAAAAGACAACAACGCGTACATTCAACCAAAGCTCAAAAAGAAAAGTGATTCCAAAAATATCCATCTTTGTTATGAGTGCTCATATGTAAAATGTTAAAAATGCATGCTAGTATGTAAGCTAGGGATCTTCTCACGAATTGCAGGATAGAATTGTCTGATACTTAAGATGCCTTATAGCCTAGGAGTTTGCATGTTACTTGTTGTTTAGAACGTATATTGATATTAATTACTTATTTGACAAATGCATTAGATTGCGTGCTCCCAGAATTAAATGGTTTTAGATTGTCTGATTTGGCGCTATCGCACAAAACTAGTTTGAGTTTAGTCATCGTAGTGTCGGATCTTTCAGTCGACAGGCTGTTTGATTTTAGCAACATGCAATTGTATTCATCCGATAATTAGTATATATTGGTATAAGTTCTTCCGCCACTAATATTAGGATGAAGTAGAAAGGAATCTTAAAATGAGAGTCTAGGAACTTTAATGTATGCTTGATAAGTCATATATTCTTAAGGTAGGGCATCGGTAAAGATGCAAAGTCCTAGTGGAGTCTAGGAAAACATGTTGTATGTGCTCATGGGACACATACGTACATATGTTTATCGACCATCGTGTGAAGTATTAGAAGTGACTTGAAAACTAGGAGACATTTTTTGGGACAAATATGAGTAGGTGTGAAAGGTAGTAGAGGCCTATACTACCCAAATCACAGGACTCCCATCAAGAAGATTCACAAAGTTGCTAAGGCACTGATAGTTAGGCAGATAGTGTGGCTAACACTATGAATTTGTTTTTATTTCTGTCATTACCTGTCGTATGGTGATGTATAGGAGAATGACTCTAACTTCGGGCCCAAGTGGCCATAAAAGATCAATTTCGAACAAAGTAGAATTGCGTAAGTGAGTTAGTTCCAATAACCGTGATCGATGCAGTACCAACTTTTTCATGAGAATGAAGCAGGACAATTAGAACACAACAAGGTGATCGTCTCAGAAAAATGATAAGGATAAAGAGAATTCAGCAACCATCATTATTGTTAGTAGTTCGACTACGTTAATAATACCCCCACCCTTATACTATTTAGACACGCGTGTGCGTTAGTGCATTTCTAGAAAATGTTGTGCTTGTTACGACCTTATCATGTTTTGATCAGGCTATGCAAGGAGATCACTGTGGTAGACACGAGCAATAGTATGATGATGGCAATGTTGAAGGTCATTGGATATGATAACCATGAGTTTCATCAAAGTCAAAAGGAGCCACGAAACATGCAGGAAAGGCCATCTTAGAATTCGGCTAGTTATGAGCAGAAACATATGATGGGTCGAACCCAAGTGGGGGAGAACCTACCTGTAAGCAAGAGGTATGAAGCACAATTCAACTTTTCGATTTCGACATCGAGGTCCAAGAGAGTTGCAACACAAGTAGGCAAAGGTTGTTAGTTTTGATTTCATTGTGTGGATAACAAAAGAAAGAAGTCTTTTGCTAGATTACCCATAAGTTATGAGCTTCTTTCTTATAAAGGAAAGGTTGGTCTTTCCTCCCCAGTGACTGATAGCATTTATGATTTAGCCAAATTCCTAGGTGCGGTTCAGGTAGCCAAGAGAACCATTTAGGTTCATACCTTCACAAATGAAGGATATATCCTCACGGAAAAGGATCAGGAATTCAATAGATGGTATATTTTGCCACAGAGAGCATCGAGTACTTAAGGGATACATCAAACTTAGAAAAGCTTAGTTAAGCTCGTAGTAAGGACTTAGTTGCCCTATGCCGAAAAAACAAAAACCATAGGATTGATGTCAAGGAGAAAGTGTTTCCATATTAAGAAACGTTTCAAGTCATCATCTAAATATGCATATAGAGATTCCTAGAAAAGGATCGTTCGCGGTGGACCATGTCAATTAAGAGAGGCGGTAGTGCTTTCCAAGGGTTGCAAATGTATCAGTAGTATGTATAATAGGATTGATAGATCAAGTTGTTGATCCAGGTTTAACCAAACGATCTTGATTTTGTTAGTAGGAATTAACATTAACTAATAGTCCCTAGCATAAATTCGCAAAAGTTCAATTCTAGGAGTGACTCAGTGTTAAAACTGCGTAAGCAGTAGTAGTTGTTGGATATTCAGTTGTAAAGATGCCTCGTTAGATATCAATGAAAGGTATACCCATAAGGAAAAGATCTAAGGATTTCCTATGAGAGTTAGAACTACAATAAGATGGTAGAATATTGTCGAGGAATTGTTCACACTTTTAGGATGCAAGGTTTCGGTTGGCGATGGAGAACACAAAAGGCTCATAAGAGATTAATATAAATTACACATTCATTTAGTTAAGAGTCACGTTAGATAGATCATCGAGTGGAACTACATATGCGTCATTGGTCTTTAAGGTAAGCTACATGTTTGGTTTAGTTATTACTCCGGTCAATAAGCATAAAAATTAATAACGCTAGGATCAAATTCCAGTGTTCATAGGTTGGCATGGGATGAAAGTAAGACTTTAGCATTCATACAATGTAAATTAAGGACCTCTAATCAGTTGTAGCCTCAAAAGTTTTAAAAATTGAAGATATGTGGTGATAAGTAGATATCAAGGAAGGATGATGACTAGGACAATCGGATAATGGGTATGAGTCTTTAGGACCATCAAAGGGTTGATCGTGAGTCTTCAAGACCGAGGGTGCGATGATGAAAAAAGAGATATGGCATTAAAATCCTAGTAGTGGCTAGGGTCACATCGTATCATCAGCAGGCGTAAGAAGAAATTGCACAAACAATAGTTTTACCTTGATATAGAAAAAGTAATTAGAGCCTTGCGAGAGGGTTATTAGTGACCTAGTGTTCATTATAGGTTGGAAGATTAGAAAGCCTTATAATGAGTCTGTCACCAATATTAGAGTATTGGTTCTAGTGTTTTCAAGCCAGTAAACCCATTATAGTAATTTTGGTTAAAATTCAGGATGTTGGAATGCCTGAACTACGTTGGTATGTCGTTTTTAATCTATATTTATGTGTGTTTTAAGCCTTTTAAAGGCATGTTCTGAAAGAGTAGATTCCATTAGTATGTCGTAGATGAATTTCCATAGTTAATCACTTTATAACGAGTCAACTGTGTCTACATTTCATGTCTAAAGGCAATTGTCCATCGTATAACATAAGATTCTTGAAGACCAAACCAACGAGTTCCCGGTTTTGGAAGATTTTATGAGGAGTTTGGAAGTATGTATAAGGTAGGAAGCAAATTTCTATAGCTAAATAAATACAGATAGGCA
Source organism: Lactuca sativa (assembly GCF_002870075.4). Classification (NCBI taxonomy): domain Eukaryota; kingdom Viridiplantae; phylum Streptophyta; class Magnoliopsida; order Asterales; family Asteraceae; genus Lactuca; species Lactuca sativa. The sequence continues at coordinate 159,211,515 of NC_056631.2, read as the reverse complement.
AATTTAATGCAACAACATTGGATAGATCCTAAGTTCATCTCATGAAACCCCAGTAGGATAGCGTACATGCACTATCCTAAGATGTGCTAGGAGTAGTATTTTGGGGTTGAAATCTCTGTAAGTGGGGGAGAGTTGTAATACACCATTTTCACATACCAATTTGGATTCAATATAAACCGTTGTTTATAAATATCAAAGAAGAAATATATTAATTTTTAGACAAAGTGATCGTGATAAAAATGTAAGAAACATCAATACGATTTTCGTAGATATATAGAACGCCCGAATCTGACTTTGTATAGAGAAATTATGATTATTTAAAGTTTTTCGTTCAACCTTATACAACAAAGCGCGTCGTAAAATACAAATCAGAGAGATAGATTGTGTATTAACCTAAGTAATCTAAACGAAATTCGTAGTATTCGTAAAAGCGAGAGCGTACATATATAAAATGTCTAAATCTGAATCCATATAAGGAAGTTATGATTCCTAGAAGTTTCGTCTTAATAGTGTGGACACAGAAATCGAAATTCAAATGGGCTGATTTTTAGCCGAAACAATCTAAACGAGAGTTAAAGATCTCGTGAATATGAGCCCGTCGATATAAAGACATTCGAAAATGGATTTCGGATGAAGGAATTATGAATTTTACACAGACTTTAAATATTTAAACCAACCTAAATATGAAATTTATTTAGAGTGATAATTAGCTGTTGAGACCTACAAGAAGGTTGTAGAACTTGTTGAGATGATTATGGAGATATAAAGAACGTCGAAAACGAAGCTCGTATGTTAAAACAATTGCTATAATGAAGTGGCACCACAAGGAAGCGCCCCATGGCAAAGAGGGCGCTAGGTTTTCCATCGACTATCCAATGTGGCACCATAAGAATTGAACACGTGGCACCAACACATGCTGACACGTGGCAGCTTCTAGTAGCGATAAAGGTGGACAAGTCAGTACGTGACATGTGGGAGTTGGAGAGACTACCACGTTACAAGGCACGACGTTCCTCTCCAAATTTTATATATATTGATCGATTTTCAACCATTTTTCCTCACCACTTTCTCACTTTCTCTCCCATACATTTGCCTCCTGTTTGGTCTGACTTTTCGAAACTTCCAGGTATTTTAGCAGGGAGCTGGAGTATCTAGGAGTCTGATAAAAAGAAGTTATCAGAGTCGAACTACTGTCTATGACCTTCTCAGTTTTTGCTAGAAAGTCCTGTAAGTTGAGCTCCACTTGCTACGATTTAAGTGTAACCTATATTTATATTCATAGTCGTTGTTATGAATGCAGAAATAAGATTTATCAATAATTCTAGTCATAATACTGATTGATCTACTTACCAGAGAAGCGTATATAATGGTCACGTTGGCTTGGTTGTTAGATTTCAGAAAGGCTATATGCCGAAATGTTCCTGCCTCCCAACTGTCCTTTATGGTTGATCCTTATATAAGTGATTAATGAAAGATCTAGCTTTCATTACTGATTTTTCATAGAGATTAATAAGTTATAGTATTATAGGTTAATATTTGTTAGGCGCGTTACCTGCCAGTTGGATCACCAGTAAGATCAAACAGATAGTTGTCAATCGTCTGAGTAATTGTGCATGTGACTTTTCTCACTATATTATGTGCTCTAGTGTATATCTTCTTTACGTTAGGATATAGTTTTCTTGTAATATGCCATTAGGCTAATTCTGTTAGTTACATGTAGTATTGGATTATTGTCTATTATACTGTTTATATGTGTTAATATATTATGTAGGGAGTTAAGGGCGGCCCAACCTCAGCCCGAAGGCCAATAGACTCGGGCAGACTAGCATTATTGTAAACGCCAAAGTAATGGACTAGCTTTATGGTGAAGGCTAAATGGGGTGGACTAGCTTCGTGCTGAAGCGCCAGGGAGGACCAGCTTTATCCTGAAGGACATTATGTGTATGAATTGTATATATATTGTGGTATATGGTATTTTGGTGAACTCACTAACCTTCATGCTTACCCCGTTGATTAAAAATGTTTCTCAGGTACTTCATTAAATCGAGAGAAGATCAAGGTTCGACTGTATACACGTACATTCGCAATTTGTTTCCACATAATGTAATTCTACTCTGATATATTTGAACAAATAAATATGAAAAAGTTTGGGTTAAAAATTGGGATGTTACATCAACGTGTTTTCTAGTGATGTAACCAGAAATCGTCCCAATGCTGCTAGCATTCCATTTAGTGCTTGAACTTTTTTTACAATTCGTGGTGATCGTAACTGCAACAGTAATTCTATTTTCTTTGGGTTCACATTGATTGCTTCCTTTGTAATCATGTGGCCCCAAAACTTGCCTTATTTTGTCCCAAACAGGTATTTTTTGGGGCTTAGTTTCATATTTACAGTTCGTAAATTTGTGAAAGTTTCCCTGATGTCTTCTAAAAAAGATCGTTATTTCAAATTTTAATGACCATGTCGTCAACATATACCTAAATATTTTTACCGATTTGTGATTCAAATATTTTGTCTACTAGCCTTTGGTAGGCCGCCCTTGTATTTTTTAAACCGAAAGGAATTTTTTTGTAGCAAACTGTTCCTTCGTCTGTATGGAAAAATGTTTTTTCTTTATCACCTTTGTGTGTGAAAATTTTAAGGTAGCCTTTGCACACATCAAGGAAGCCTTTCCATTTGTGTCCATGTAGGAATTCTATTTTTTTTTGTCTTTGATTGGTAATGTGACACAATCTTTTGGGCATGCCTTATTTAAATTTGTGAAACCCACACACATTCTCTACCATCCATCGCCCTATTTAACTAAAATTGGGTTCGCCACCCAAAATGGGATAAGTGACTCTCTTACTATTCTGACACTCATCAATTTGTGCACTTCATCGTTTATTGTCATGTTTTGTTCCTTGTGTAACACTTGGATTTTGGGTATGTTCCATTTATCGCCTTCTATATTTAATTGTTGCATCTTTGGTCCTTGGAGTAGTACGCTTAGAGTACTAGCTGAGAAGTCAGTACGCAGGGCGTACCACATTGTATGCTTAGCGTACTAAGGTGGACCTAATCGAGGGTGTACGGCCTCGTATGCTGGGTGTACGAGGATTAGGCATGGCGTAATGGTCAGACTAGAAAACCCTAATTTTAGGCTGTTGTACCCTATATAAAGACCTTAAGTCCCTAGGGCTGGCCTCTTTACCAGTCCCCATAACTTCTAAACCATAAAATTGCCCTTAAGCCTCCATTGTTGTGTCATTGAGCTTTTGAGAAGAAGTTAGTGCATATTTTGCTCATATTGAAGGATTTCAAGAAGTGTGAAGGTGCTTGGCTTGGTGGGAAGTTTAGAGATCCAGAATCATCACTCATTTTGACAGCTTTTAGAGGTATCAAGTTCAAAACTTGTCTTCTCCATGCTTAGGTGTCTTCATGTCTTAGTTTTTATGCTTTTGGTACCTTTTTGGGTTGGTTTGATGATTTAGGACGTTTGAAAGGCTAAATTCTTTCAAATCTGAGCTTATTAGGAATTTCTTAAGCATAAAGGTGTAAACTTTATGGGGGTGATGATTTTTGTCTCATGCATGCAATAAGTCACCTATTAGGTCCTTTTGAGCTTTAAAAGCTTCATTTAACCATGCATGAATGTAAAGTTAGCAACTTTATATGATTAACCTGCTCAAGGAAGTCAGATCTTCATTTTGGACCAATGTGTTAAAGGATTAAGAGCTAAAATTTGGAAGATAGCTGAATGGGGTAGTACGTTGGGCGTACAATTCAGTACGCGCCGCGTACAAGCCCTATTGCGTGTACGCTTAGCGTACAGTTGAGTACGCCCCGCGTACTCAGTGAGTTGAGTTTCAGAACTTGGATCTTCAGTTTGGGCCATTCTTTTGGGCTTTGATGTTAGGTCTTAGTTAGGCCATCTGAATTCTTAAATTTTTGAGCTAGGAATATGTTGGACCTAGGATTAAGGCCCATAGAAGGGATTTAGGCCCAATTTGGAAAATTGAGCTATGTTTGGGCCTTATATGATTATTTTGGTTATTGGGCCATGATTTGGACCTTGGGCGGCTAATTAGGATTTGGGCCTTTTGGATTATGAGTTTGGTCCTTAGTCTTGGACCAAACTAGGTAAGGGGTCAAATAGTCTTTTTACCCTAATTATGGACTTATAGTTACGGATTGGAATCCAATTATTAATTGGATGTTATTTGGTATTGATAGCTCAAGGATTTGTCGGACCAGCAACCAGAGATCTTTTAGCGTGATTTAGCAGTCGGAGGTGAGTTTCCTCAATGTGTTTAGCGGGTAGAAGGAACCAATGCTGACCCATGATTTGTTATCTTAGAATACTCATTTTCTGTGTGACACTTGTATATGTATGTGCTTGTATGCTTATTGGGTGGGGCCCGATAGTTATTATGTATGTTCTTATTTGTTATGTTTATATGAATTGTATGTGAGTGGAGCCCATTATGTGCTTTAGGGAGGGGCCCGTTATACTTATTGGGCGGGGCCCTTTATGTGAGTTTAGGTGGGGCCTGTTATACTTAGTCGGCGTGGCCCGTTATACTCATTGGGTGGGCCCTGTTATGTGTTATATATGTATGGCATGTAGTATCTTGGGGAACCCACTAAGCTTTGTGCTTCCGGTTTTCAGATTATGTTTCAGGTACTTCCAGTTCCAAAGGGAAGGGCTCGGGATGATTGCAGAGCACACACCACCTCGTTTCTCGTTTTATGATTTACTCTAATTTCATATGACGATTGATACACTTGTTTTATCTGGATTCTATTGATGATGTTTTTGGAATACTTATTTTATTAAATTAAAAATGAAATTTTTGGGTCTTATTTTTGGGACGTTTCAAGTTGGTATCGAAGCCTTGGTTTGAGGGATTCGGACATAGTCCCAGGTGTGTTTGAACTCAAACTTATGATTTGGTAGAGTTTTTCAAAAGAAATATATTTTAAAAAAAGATTTTTCTAAGACAGGAAAGGGTGTGGTGCATGCAAATAGCTGAGCTCAAGTAAGTTTTCCCAAAATACCCATATGTGTTATCTGATATGATTTGATCTGTGAATCTGCGAATCGCATGCTAGTTAGGGCTAAGGATCTACTCAGTTTTGCATGATAGAATGCTAGGAGAGATGCCTTTGTATGCCTATTGTATGAGCTGATAGACATGCATGCTAGTACTGATTAGTCAGTGATAGGATGGTCTGATTAGGGTGTGCTTGGTTCTGATTACTTGATGCCCGAATGCTGCTTGCTTTGTGCTTTCTTGGAGTTCTACCTTGCTTCAACTAACTAGTAATCGAATCTGTTGAGTTACATATTATGGGAACTATATAATTTTAGAAGGTTAGGTTTTAACTCTATTTCTAAGCTCTTGTTTGAGTCTAACTGTTGTAGTGAGAGACCTCTCATGCGAAGAATTATTTGGTTTTAGTAATATGTAATTGTATTCGTAAGCTAGTTAGATGAAGTTAGCTGGAGTTCCTTGTGTAGCTGATGGCAGAGAGTGGTGTGGAGTTTTCCCTAGGAAAACCTAGGATGAGATCTAGTGTTTGGAGCCTTAGCTATGAGGGGAAGTTGTATGGATATAAAGTGACTTAGAAGAGTCAAGGCTATCATTAAGGAAAGTACAAATAGATGTGAAGGTACTATGGGCCTATACTATTGGAAGTAGAAGATCCGTACTCAATTCAAGGAGAGCTGCAATGAAACCAGGAAGCTTGTGGAGTTTGTGATCCCTAGATGTATATATTTTTGATGCGTATGATGATGGTTTATATGGTCTATTTTTAGTATGGTGACGTTGTGAGGCAGACCTGTTGGCAGTTCTGGTGCTGGTGAGGGCTGGGGCTCAGGTTCTGGAGTCGGGAAGCTAGATGATCAGACTAGGGAGTTTATCTCATCTGAGATTACATGTGGCATTCTCAAGGAGACTCATATGATCTTTGGTACTGTCAAGGAGGGCATTCTGGAGATTCTGGATGAGCTGTAACATACACGTTAATAACCTTGTTCCGTTATCGTGTTATGTATGTTTGTTAGTTTAAAATTGAATATTATTAAATAATATAAGGTTTTGATCGTAGAGTTCTAACAAGATAATTTTATGAGATTTGAAGTAAAACTATGTTTAGAATCATTCGGAAAGTATTGGAAGTGATGGGAAGTCTTATGTGATTCCGATCAAAAAAAGTCAACATTTAAGTTGGAAATAATTAAAACTGATATTATTGAAAGTTGTAAATTATCTCTTTAGAAACGTATAGGTGAAAACCTCATCGAAAATGGAGTTCCGAGCGAAAAGTTATGACTTATCAAAGTTTCACGACAGAACCGGCACAACGCTATACGACGTAAAAAGTGAGTTTACAATAAAATATTTTTTAGCCTAAGTGATCTAAATGAGAGTTGTAGTATATGTTAAACCGAGAGCTTACACAAAAATAACGTCCAAATCTTACTTCGTATGAGGAAGTTATGATTTCTCTAAAGATTCGGCGTAGCAGTGTACAACCCGAAATTCGATTATGGATCAAGCCATTTTTAGCCGACACAACCTACACAAGAATCTGTAAGTCCCTAAAATGCCTGTGTATCAATCAGATCCGTTTGATGGTGCGGAAACCCAATCAAACGGATGATGTCAGATCAAATAGAAGAGAAGAAGAAGAAGAAGAAGAAGAAGAAGAATATGAATCTTCAATGTATTGAATAGATTGGAATGATGCTCCTTTACATGAGATTCACACACACACACATAAGCTCCTCTATTCTCTTCTGTTCATCAATCCCTACTCCTTACCCCTAACACCTATATATATACAACGGGAACATGGGCCGGAGAATATGGGCCGTAAATGGGTTTACGGTCGTAAACACAACCGTAAACACGTATACGGCCGTAAACACCAAGCACTTTACGGTCCAAGACACAAAAATACATTTTTCTAGAAAAGTAAAGTATAAACCATATTTTTGACCCAAAAATCTCCCCCTTGGTTTATAACTTTCTTTTCTAAATGACCCAACAAGCTCCCCCTAAAAACTACCTGGCTTTTCTTGTTAATTTTCATCGAGAGCTTGGCTTCAACATTAATCTTCATATTCTTCAAAACTTCAAGATGAACTTGATGAATCTTCAATGAATCTTGAGCAGTTGGGATTTTCTTCAGAATTGGACATTGAACGCCCATTGGGTGAGGAGGCTTGACGTACTGATTCTTGAAAGATAGCGCTTTTAGCTTGAGAATCTTCAGAGAGAACATCAGAGAGAACAAATCTTCTGGATCACTTCAGCAGGTTCAAAGACAGCAGCGGACTGATTGTGGAGGCTTCAATTCAATATGTCACATAATCTTCAATTTCAGCTTCACCTTGCTTCTGGGGTAGTAAAATTGAATGTTGAAAGAATAATCTTCATTTCTTGCTCCTTCGAATGCGGATTCTTCAATGATCACGGATGAAGCCTTGGCTCATAAATCTTCGACACAAACTCCATGAATTTCATCTACACCTGAAATCACTTTTCAAGACAAAACAAAACTAAAAGAAAACTTAAAACAAAAACAAAATAGAAATAACACTATTTTTGGATTTTTAATTTTCTGATTTTTGTTTGATTTTTGAAATTTTCTGATTTTTCTTTGATTTTTTTAAATTCTCCCCCTTATATTTAAATTAGAAGAACACTATGAACAAACTTAACAAAAACAAAAATAACAGCTAACTTTAAGAGTGATTTGGGATCAAAGTTTTTAGACAACCTTTATCTGTTTATCAGTACCTCTCCCTTCATGAATAGATCTGGTCAATCGCCGATATTGTGGTCCACTTAAACACGAGAGATTGTGACAAAATTAGGACATACTATAAGTGACAATACAATGTGATCCTAAGTTCCTAGATAATATTCCTTAAGGACCATTCAGCTGACGACGACCAAAGATATTGTTCTCCACCTAAATTGAGCAGCGAGATCTACAGACAATCTGTAAGTGTTCGATTTTAATTGTACTAGAACTTTTTTCCTGCTTCCTGATATGCCCCAACCATCAAGGACTTCCAAAATACTCCTTACACCGGGTGATCAGACAATTATTAAGAGAGAGGATACATTTAGGATGTATATGTTGTACATCCAGGTCGGATCTCTTCCAATCACGTAAAGGATGAAACATATGACTAACTGAGGTTTTTAGAGGGATTGAGAAGAGAATGGTTCATATACTGTGTACCAAGTCGGATTTTGAGTCACACAAAGGAGACAGTATATGGCTAACATATAGAAAGAATTACATAGAGAGAAGATGCAGAGAATAGAATTGCATATGTTACAGTCCAGGTCGGATCTATCGATCATGCAGAGGAGGCAACATATGACTAACAGCCAGAAAGAAAGAAAATAACCTTCTACAGACCTAATTTATCGGAATTCTCTAGTCACCCCATCCAACTAGAATTAAGGACGGAATCCGCACATCGAGGAAAAGTGAATCCACAGTTCTAGATACGGGTTCATTAGTGTGACCAGTAGATTCATGTGTATATCTCCCTGATCAACCTATCCGAGCATCGTATTGTCAGGCTAAATGGATCTAACTAAGTCAATGTTTGTCAAGTCCTTGAATTATTTAGGTTTTAACTCTTCCTAGCCAAGTCCAATTGAAATCTTTCGTGCCTACCAGTGCATCGAACACAGAGCTCAGACAATTCAACTTAGGTATGTTACGCAGATTCAGATTGCCCGTTATCACTTGCTAATTTTATTTCCCAAAACATCTCCTGCAAGCACATTCCATTAACACCATATTTTAATTTTCGGATTTTCTAATGTTTGGATTTTTTAAAATTTTCTAATTTTTGTTTTGTTTTTATTTCTCCCCTAAATTTGTGTATAGGAGAGAAACGAAAGTAAATGCGCAAATTTAAACTATCCTAAAAAAAATTAGTCTTTAAAGTGAATCAGCTTAAGAAAAACTCAGGAATATAGAGAAGAAAATTCAAACCGTAAGTCACCGATTGAATTTGCATCTAGAAGGTCTAAGAACAGCACGCGTAATCTCATAACAGATCCAAAATTTCTTCACATCGTTAAGCACTAACCCCATGAGCGATCCCTTCCTTTCTTCCCTTTTCCGCAACGGACACATACTCTCAAATAATGTTCTAAGTGTTGTACAGTTAAGAGATGCCTCCTATCATGTGCCAGGAACAGCCACTAACAACAAACAGAAGTCTGATGATATGCCTCCATAGCTGCTCCGACACAGAGTGTGATCAGTTGGTCTTTGGAACCCAATCCGTTTTGAAACTGGGTCGACCTTTGTCATCAACACACGATACTTTCTCCCATGACATGTCCTGTTTATCACAAACAGAAGATATAGAAATATTAGAATCATTAGGTGATTTGGGAGTTTTCACCTTTGGTACCCATCTATATCCGTGTTTAACCCATTTCTTGTTCGATCCGATGGGTGCCTCGGCACTTGATTTGGAACTTGAAGCCGGCTGCCGAGATGACTTTGACCTAACCGGTCTTGGCTTCACTAGAGCATCTCTTGGATTGGGCTTCTTGGCCGACATTCCCTCCTTGTCCTTGGGATTCAGATTCTTGGCCTTCTACGTGTTCCAGTCACCATGGTCTGAACGTGACCTTGAGAGGTTTCTTTTGAAGTATCTCCCTCTTGGCGCGTTCTTCCGGCCTTGAGCATAGTAAGGAACATATGCGCGATTAGGACAATTTCTGGCAATGTGTCCAGGTGTTCCACAGTGAAAACATGTCTTTTTCTTCACTATAAAGTTATTTCTTCTTGCCCCTGGTGGTGTATCCATGCCTTGTCTCTTGCTTTTCACACAGTTACAACAGGCACTCTGTTTCACTGGAATTGGAGGCCTATATTTCTCAACGGCAGGTTTGTTAGGAATAACAGAATACGAAGCAACAGATTCTGAGTTCAAGGAGTCATTGGTCTGTTCAGTAGTGCTCTCCTTGTTCTCATCTTCTACTACTTTACCTGCACATGAAGTAGAAACATTAGTATTTTCAACATTAATAACTCCTCCTGACACAAATCCAGCTCGTTTTCCATATTAAAGATGTGCCTCCCTAGCAATTTCTTCCAGTGTCATAAGGAAGGATGTGTAGTTATGATTGAAAGGTGGAGGAACACTATCATAGCCTAGACCCTTGTTTTGATTATCTTTAAATTTTAATTAGGTTTCAAATAAGGGCTCGACTGTCTGACTTGATGCAGTATAATTTTTGAAACTAACATCTGTTTTTCCACACTTAATTTTCAATGTGTCAAGTTCTTCAGTTACAGTATCAAGTTGTCTCTTAATATAGTCATAATTTTCACACTTGTTACTATACTCTTCCTGAAGCTTCCTAAAGTCTTTGGTTTTCGCTTCTAATTCAGCCTTCAGGGGTTTCTGTCCTTTCCTAAGTTGATATCCTTTGTATTTTAGGTCCTCGACTTCCCTTTTTAGCAAATCATTATGTTCACGAAGAATTTTAATCGTATCTTCACAAGATGAAGTGCATGAAACTTCATTGACCGGGATGTTTGCAGAACTCATTGTATTTCCACACTTCAAAGCGTCAAGCTCTTCAATTATATCAACAATACTAAGATAACTGAGATCTTTTGTCTTCTTGATGACAGCCACGTTCATATCCCACGATTTCGGAAGTGAATTCAGTAGTTTTTTGTTTATCTCCGACTTAGTCAAGAAGATCCCAACTATATTCATCTCAGTAGTAAGTGTAGTAAATCGCTACAACTGAGCTTCCAGCGTTTCTCCGGGAATGTAGTTGAACATGTTAAAATTTTGTCGTAACATATCGTAACGATTCTCTTTCATGTCTTCAATTCCCTTGTTGACCTCAAAAGTCATTAAAAGCACAACTCGATGCTAAAATAAAACTTAAACGTCAAACTAAAAATAAAAAACAATCCTTTGACTACAAACCTCAAAAGTCAACCTTAAAAGTCAAATTTAAAAAAAATAAACTTGAAAAAGTCAAACTTAAAAGTCAAAGTCAATTTTTAAAGACAAAAGTCAAAAATTTAAAACTATTTATTATTATTATTATTATTATTATTATTATTATTATTATTATTATTATGGATGAAAAAAGAATTTAAAACTAAAAGAAATTGAGTTTTTGGGTTAAAAGTGTCAAAATTCGAAAGTTAGAACCGAGAAAGACGCTTTATGAATTAAATTCGGAAGGGAAATAACAAGGGATCAGGTAGCGAAGTTGGATAAGGAGCTGATTTTTTGAGTTGGAGGTCGCGGGTTCGATCCCCGTCACCCTCAAAATCGCGACCCTTTTTTTAATTAAACACTGTGCGAGGCTGCTGAACGTGCGAGGTGCGAACCGGATACGAGCTAGACCGAGACGCAAACTAAGGACCGCAACCTGAGGCCGTGAACCTCGGGCCGCAAACTCCAGACCTTGAACCTCTGGTCGTGAACTCCGAAACCCTAGTCGTCGGCCACAATCACCGCCACCCCCTCGCAGGTTTCGACCAAAAACAGTGATTTTTGCCCTTTTTGTTGCTCCAAAACTCAATCAAAAACCCGTTTTTATCAAAAACGAGAAGAACAACCCCCCCCCCCCCTAATTTTCAAAGATCTATCCAAAAAACGCAAAAATCTTTCGAAAATAAGATCAAATAATGCTCTAGATCTGACAAAATTGACTGATACAACCTTGCTCTGATACCAATTGTAAGTCCCTAAAATGCCTGTGTATCAATCGGGCCCGTTTGATGGTGCGAAAACCCAATCAAACGAATGATGTCAGATCAAATAGAAGAGAAGAAGAAGAAGAAGAATATGAATCTTCAATGTATTGAATAGATTGGAATGATGCTTCTTTACATGAGATACACACACACATAAGCTCCTCTATTCTCTTCTGTTCATCAATCCCTACTCCTCACCCCTAACACCTATATATACAAGGGGAACAAGGGCTGGAGAATATGGGCCGTAAATGGGTTTACGGCCGTAAACACAATCGTAAACACGTATACGGCCGTAAACACCAAGCAGTTTACGGTCGAAGACACAATAATACATTTTTCTAGAAAAGTAAAGTATAAACCATATTTTTGACCCAACATAATCAAAGGTCTCGTCAATAGTAATTCAACGGTAAAAGACAGACGAAAACGAATGTCGGATGAAAAAGTTATGAATTTTTAATGGACTTTTCCTATCTCGGCCTATTAAAAATATAACTTTAAAAATAAAGTCGAGATTAGGCTACGGAGTCTAAACGAAAGTTCTAAAGCACGGTCTCACCTACGCATTGATATAAAAACGTCAAAAATGGAACTTGTATGTGAAATATATGATTTTTTTAAATTCGGAGCACAAACTTCGAGATCTAACAAAGCTCACGATGTGAGCAAGTATAACTCACGACGTAAGGTGGTGCATCGACACCTCTCAAGCCTAGAACACACACGGCAGGCCTACAAGTTGATCAGGATAAACTCACAACCTGAGCTTATATGCCTCAGGACGTGAGAGTCAAATGTTCGACCTAAAAATAGAGGACCAGCCCTCTTGTTTCTGTTTACACAAAAACACAACTCTCTCTCTCTCTCTCTCCCGTATTGTTGATTTTGAGCCATTTTCTCGAGCTGAAGATCGTTAACTACTGACAGTGTCTAGTTAGATTCTACCAGCAAAACGCACTTAAGGGGTAATTCACCGCAACATTCAATTATTTCACGGTGAGTTTAATATAGAGACAATTGTATATTATGTGTTATATGTGCAATGTACTTTCCTATGTTATTGGTTTAAGTGGTTCTTACTTGTTATTGGATTTTGTGCCTTTGGCCATGTAGAGCATGACTCGTATCACTTTGGTATTGGCTTTATGCCTTTGGCCATGTAGAGCATGACTCGTATCACTTTGGTATTGGCTTCGGGCTAGGTAGGGCTGAACGCCTGTATATTCTAGCAATATGATAAGCAGAAATTGTATTTTTTGTGTCACTTGGGTTGGAGTTTTTATGATGAACAGCATGTTTATGATCCAAAATTGTTGTATCTCATTGATTGTAAACCCTTGAATCTAATCATTGGTTGTTATGGAAAGCCTATCATATGATACACATATGCCTTTGTTGTCCTTTGTTTCTTTTGTTCATGTCATATTGTTATATATATATATATATATATATATATATATATATATATATATATATATATATATATATATATATATATATATATATATATATATATGAAATAGCGTTATATTGTATATATTGCTAAACTCACTAAGCATCACCCGCTTATCCCTCTCAGTGTTTAATTATTTCAGGTGATAAACATCCAGAGCAAACATGTTTTTTTGGAAGACTTAGAATAGTTAACACTACTATTTGTAATTATCATACATACATACATACATATATATATATATATATATATATATATATATATATATATACATACACACACACAGATATATATATATATATATATATATATATATATATATATATATATATATATATATATGTGTGTGTGTGTGTGTGTGTGTGTTATAAATTCCTGGTTAGTTATGTATTTTATGAAACTTTGTAAAAACCTTGTTAGTCGGTTTGTATCCAGGTTTTTGTAATTAGACCACTAATGTAAATTATAATTATGAATATGCATGTAGTATGTGTTGACTTTTTGTTAATGTTAAGTGTGAAAGGAGTCTTTCAATCATGGTATCAGAGCAGTAGTTTAAGTGAACTAAATACCACAGACTGGTATTTAGACTTAAACCGTTGGAAGTTCAATGTATGAACGGGTTTATTGTGAGTATATGGATACAAACCATAGGAAAGACTTAAGTGGGGTGTTGAGTAATGATAAGTTCTTATATTTTAACATGACATGTTACTCTAAATTTTCAAAGCAATGGCTGAGCAGGAGAGTAGCCATACACCAGAAGTGGGTGAAGATCCTGATCCTAATGAAGGAGATACTCCAGTATCCCCTCGTAAGGAGCGACTCTTGGATAATATTACTGATGTTATTTGACAGACTCTTGAAGAACACAAAAAGGATAGTGATAAGGGTAAAGAGAAAGCCACGAGAGAATCTTCAAAAAGAGAAGGTGAAATGTCCCTCATTCAAAACTTTCAAGAGTAGTGGTGCTACGGAGTTTTCAGGTGTCCTTAATCCCATTGTTGTTCTTACCTGGATCGAGAACACAGAAAAAGTATTATGTATCTCTCATATGGTTAATGAAGACAAGGTTAATTATGTTTTTGCAATGCTCATCGGAGAAGCCTTGGTCTAGTGGGAAGCAACATTTTAAGCTCTCAACAAGTATGACCAGGAGAATTTATCTTGGGAGATGTTCAAAACTCGCTTTCTTGGAAAGTATTGTCCTCTAGACATGAGGAGAAGATTGGAGAAAGAATTCCTCGAGTTTAAACAAGGAGGAATGACTGTGAATGAATATGAAACTCAATTGAATCAAAGAGCATGGTTTGCTGCAAAGTATATTCCCACTGAAGACGATAAAATTCAGTTATTCATGGAAGGATTATGGTATGAAATCTGCGATTGCATGATCAATCGAGATATTTTGTCATTTGATAAAGCTGTTGATTATGACCGAAAGCGCGAGCATGACTTAGAGATACGTGGTGCCACTTTTTTCTGTTCCGAAGCATCCATGTGTCGATCGAACTGTTTCTGTTCCATCGGCTCAACCCGCTCAATCTGATCGTAGCAAACAAGTACAATATCATAATACCTCTCGTGGACGCGGTAGGTCACAATCATTTTCTCTTCAACCACCAACGTGTAGCAAATGTGGAAAGAATCACCAGGGTCAATGCATAACAGAAAAAGGATCGATGATCTGTTATGGATGTGGAGAAACGGGTCACATGAAGCCCGTTTGCCAGATGAAGAATGTTACATGCTATGTTAGTGGTGTTACTGGCCACAGGAAGCGTTTATGTCCTACTCTTACTAGCCAAATGGCGGGAAGTTAAGCTTATGTTCAACAACCGGTAGATACTTCAACTAAGAAGGAGGAGGTGCTAAAAGCTAAAAGTCGTGCATTCCATATTACCACAGAGGAGGCACACGAATACCTGAATGTTATGACTGGTACATTTCTCATCAATTCTAGACTTGCTCACATCTTATTTGATTATGGTGCCTCAGATTCTTTTGTGTCTGATGAATTTGCGAGTTCTTTTCAAATTGCTTGTTGTGCACTCGCCTAACCGTTTCATATAGATACAGCAGGAAGTGTGTCATTACTTGTTGATAAAGTCTATAGAGATTGTGTCATAGAGATTGAAGGTTATAACTTTCTTGCTAACCTGATTCCTATCTCCTTGCCCAACTTTGATATCATTCTCGGCATGGATTGGTTGTCAAAGAACCGTGTAGAACTCTTGTGCAACGAAAAGATGGTACACATTCCTATTGAAGGGGAGAATCCTATTTATGTCTACGGTGAACAAAAACTTAAAATCTTAAAAATAATCTCATTCCTAAAAGATCGCAAATTTATATTGAAGGGGTGTTCTACTTATATAGCCTATATAGTTGATATCTCAAAAGAGGGGAAGAAAACTGTAAATGATTTTCTCATTGTTAATGAGTATCCTGATATTTTCCCCGATTATTTGCCTGGATTTCCTACGGATAGGCAAGTAGAATTCTGAATTGACCTTATACCTAGTGTTGCTCCGATTGCAAAGACACCTTATCGTCTTGCACCAGCTGAGATGAAGGAAATGATGATTCAACTGCAAGAATTACTTGACAAGAGCTTTATTCGACCGAGTAACTCTCCTTGGGGTGCTCCAGTATTGTTTGTCAAGAAGAAGGACGGGTCGATGCAAATGTGTATTGATTACCACAAGCTAAATAAGGTAACTATCAAAAACAAGTATCCACTACCACGCATAGACGATATGTTTGATGAACTTCAGGGTGTAAGCTATTTCTCGAGGATTGATTTGAGGTCTGCCTATCATCAGTTGAAAGTTCAGGAATAGGATATACCAAAGACTGCTTTCCGTACTCTTTATGGGATTTTGAAATTCTTGTCATTCCATTTGGTTTGACAAATGCTCCTGCTGTATTCATGGATACGATGAATCGGGTATGCCGTCCAATGCTCGATAAATTTGTTATCGTATTCATTATTGATATTCTAATCTATTCCAATTCTAAAGCTGATCATGCCATTCATATTCATGAAATATTAGAGCTTCTTTGAAAGGAGAAACTATATGCTAAATTCTCAAAATGTGAATTTTGGCTTCGCCAAATTCAATTTCTCGACCATGTGATTTCTGGTGATGGTATATCAGTAGATCCTACCAAAATTGAAGTCATTCAAAATTGGGAAGTGCCCCATAATGCTTCTAAAATTCGCAGTTTCTTGGGTCTTACGAGGTATTATCGAAGATTCATTAAAGACTTTTCACGTATAGTTGTACCTCTCATAAATCTTACACGAAAGGAAGCAAAGTTCGAATGGGGTGAAGCCCAAGAAAAAGCCTTCTCAACTTTAAAAGATCTTTTGACTCATGCTCCGATCTTATCACTCCCAGAAGGTGATAATGATTTTTCTGTGTATAGCGATGCTTCAAGGTTGGGACTCGGTTGTGTGTTGATGCAGTGTAGTAGAGTAATAGCCTATGCCTCAAGACAACTGAAAGATTATGAAAAGAATTATCCAACTCATGACCTCGAATTCGCTACAATAGTATTTTCCCTAAAACTTTGGAGGCATTATATTTTTGATACAAAATGCCAATTGTTTACCGACCACAAAAGTCTTAAGTATAAATTCAGTCAACAAACTTTGAATATGAGACAACAACGAGCTATGAAGCTGATCAAAGACTATGACTGTGAAATCCTGTATGATCCTGGAAAGGACAATGTAGTTGCAAATGGGCTTAGCAGAAAGTGATGGGTTTTGAGCATTCTAACACTTCCTAAGTGTACATGCAACCCTAATAACCTTGGATCTATGTTTGTCTAATTATCATGCAAAGTTGAATTTCCAAGGCTATGATCCTATCTAGCATACATGGGGAACAATTTTAACTTAAATAATAGATAGAATAACTTACCTTGTTGTTGCTTATGTTCCTTGAAACCTTGTGAGCCTAGCACCCCAAGTGTGATGCCTCAAATTCTTCAGACAACACAAAATGCTATGGATTAAACTTTGAGAGAAAGTATAACACACTAAAATCGGCTCTAGCCCTCTTGTTTCATGTCCAACCGATTTTGGGAGAATACATGAGCTTTATATAGTGTTGACACATCTAGGGTTACACCATGTAAACCCTAATGTGTCATGACTCATCATTTCCATGACCCATGGGTTTGTAACTCCCATGGAGCATCCAATGGGTTTAGCCCAACTTAATTATCCATGGAGCCTCTTAGCCCACTATATAAGTTATGGATGATTTACATAATCAACCCATATATTTAATTAGTTATCTTTTGATCACTTAATTAATTCTAAAATTAATTCTTGATCTAACTAATTAAATAATATTATTAATATATTAGAACTTATAATATATTAATAACCACAAGTTTTATTTCTCTCATTTAGTCTATTCAATTGCATGGTGCCATGCAACCCAAATGGACCATGCCGGGTCAGGTCAAGTACATACCAGCAATAGTTATGGACCTAGACACCTTACCCAACAGTCTCCCACTTGGATAAGTCTAATAACTATAACTGCAAGTATGACTTCAAGAACCGATTGGCAATCGTAGCTTTTTCAAGGTTTCTCGGAACTGAGAAGATGATGGTATGCCATTTCAGATAAGCGATCAAATAATCCTCTGTTCTAGATATCAGCCGGATAAATACATGGAACAATGTCTTACTTATTGTCCAGCAGTTTGTTTCCCGATTTCTGATTTGTTTGAGAAAGAACTTAATTGAACACATCAACTTAGTTCTGACCGGGCCCGGTACGTGGGTCAAAACAAAATCATCGAGGGGCCAAGATATCAGCTTCTAATCCAAGAAGGAACATATAAACTTCGACTCATATGCTTGTTCTACTACTTGTTAAATTACACACAAACGCACGTTTTATAACATCGAGTTACCAATGCGGTTTCGCACGTTCAATGCATAACTAACTCATAGTTAACAAGTCATATCTCTAGGTTTGAAGACTTATATGATATTACCGTCTCGCGATCACTCGAGATAAATTCCATTAAGTGATACCAGCGAGCGTGGGTTGAATCCAATACTCATAACTTATGAGCACTCATGAGTGTTGAGGCCATGTCCAACATCTTAGACCTCTACAACCATCTCATGACAGTCTTACTTCATATCTACTTCCAACATATGACTGACTGTGGATAATTTGAATAATATGTAAAACAACATAAATATTCTGGAAGTCAAAACATGCAAAAGAAATAATAGTAAACGATTGACAAGAGATAGCAACACTTTACTCATAAATAAACACAGCTTTTATTCATCATCAAATGTCAATTACATTTTACAAATTTCAAAATTATCTAACTACTAAAACTAATATCATCCTTCAGCCCTATGCTCCTAGCATGCTGGAGATGCTTAACCCTACCCAGTCCCTTTGTGAGGGGATCTGCCGGGTTCTCATCCGATGATACTCTCTTTGCCACGGGAAGTCCTTCTTCTATGCGATGTCTGATAAAATGATATTTTCTGTCGATGTGCCTAGATCTCCCGTGATCCCTTGGTTCCTTTGCTAAGGCAACTGCACTTTCACTGTCACAGAAAATCTCTATAGGCTTCGATATAGCTGGTACAACTCCAAGGTCTCCAATGAAGTTCTTTAGCCACATAACCTCTTTTGCCGCTTCGCTTGCCGCTATATACTCTGATTCGCAAGTTGAATCAGCCACTGTCTCCTGCTTGGAACTTTTCCAAGAGATTACTCCTCCGTTTAAGGTAAAGACCCAGCCCGACTGAGAGTGGAAATTATCCCTATCAGTCTGGAAGCTAGCATCACTATACCCTACAACTCTCAAGTCATCACTCCCACCGAGGGTAAGGACCCAGTCGTTAGTCCTCCGCAGGTACTTGAGAATGTTATTTACCGCTGTCCAGTGAGCCTTACCAGGGTTCCCCTAATACCTTCTAACCATGCTTAAAGCAAAGGCTACATCATGACGAGTACAGGTCATAGCATACATGATCGAGGCTACTGCCGAAGCATAAGGTATCCGACTCATTTCTGCTATCTTAACCTCAGTACTCGGGCTCTGAGTCTTACTCAGTCTAGTGTTACTCTGGATGGGTAACTCTCCTTTCTTGGAATCTTGCATGCTGAATCTTTTCAACACCTTTTCCAAGTAGGTAATTTGACTAAGTCCAATTAGTCTTTTACTCCGGTTTCTCAAGATCCTTATCCCTAGAATATAGTCATCTTCTTCTAAGTCCTTCATAGAAAAACACTTCCCAAGCTAGGACTTAACTTCCTGCAGAGTTGGGATGTCATTTCCTATGAGTAGTATGTCATCCACATACAGTACCAAAAAGCTAACTATACTCCCACTAGCCTTAACATATACACAAGATTCATCTTCACTCCTAGAAAAGCCAAATTCCTTGACTTTCTCATCAAAGCAAAGATTCCATCTGCGAGGTGCTTGTTTTAATCCATAGATGGATTTCTCAAGCTTACACACTCTATTAGGGTACTCTGTGCTGACAAAACCCTCTGGTTGATTCATGTAAACATCCTCAGCCAACTTTCCATTAAGGAAAGCGGTTTTGACATCCATTTTCCATATTTCATAGTCATGAAATGCAGCTATGGATAACAATACCCTAATAGACTTAATCTTGGCTATTGGAGAAAAGGTCTCATCATAATCCACTCCAGGAGTTTGAGAGAAGCCCTTTGCAACCAGTCGTGCCTTATAAGTGTGTACATTACCATCCATGTTGGTCTTCTTCTTGAAGATCCATTTGCACCCTACAGTCTTACGACCTGGTACATTCTCAACCAAGTCCCTGACCTGATTGTCATAAATGGATTGTATCTCGCTATCCATTGCCTCTTTCCATTTAGCAGACTCAGGGCCTGCCATGGCTTCCGCATAGCTGTTAGGTTCATCCAGACCTACTAGTGTCACATCACTAATAAGTGTCTCACCTTCCGCAGTAATATGAAAACCATAGTAATGCTCAGGTACATTCCTAACCCTTGTGGAACGCCTCAGAGGTACAACTGGAGGTATTATTGGATCAACAGGAGGTTCCTCCTTAAGTTGACTGCTAGGGTTTGAGGCTCCTTCACCACTTGACTCTTGAAGTTCTTCAAGGTCAATTAGCCTCCCACTGTCTCCTTGGCTTATGAACTCTCTCTCTCGAAAGACAGCCCTCCTTGCTACCAAGACCACATTCTCACTAGGTCTGTAGAAGAGGTAACCAAAGGATTTTTGTGGGTAGCTGATGAAAATACACTTCTCGCTTCGAGGTTCGAGCTTATCGTGAGTCTCGCGTCTCACGAAAGCCTCGCAACCCCAAAATTTGATGTGGGCTAGACTAGGAACTTTTCCAGTCCACATCTTGTGAGGTGTTTTGGCAACCTTCTTTGTAGGGACCAGATTAAGGATATGGGTGGCAGTCTCTAAGGCATACCCCAAAAATGAGATTGGTAGCGTAGCTCGACTCATCATGGAACGAACCATTTCCATCAAGGTTTGATTACGCCTCTCAGCTACACCATTCAACTGTGGTGTCCTGGGAGGTGTCAATTGTGAGACAATCCCACATTCCCTAAGATAGTCGAGGAACTTTGAACTAAGATACTCACCACCTTGATCGGATCGGAGCATCTTAATGTTCCTGCCCAATTGATTCTCGACTTCCTATTTAAACTCTTTAAACCTTTCAAAAGTCTCTGACTTATGCTTGATTAAGAGACATACCCATATCTACTGTAATCATCCGTGAAAGTCATATAATAACAATTTGCATCCCTTGTGGCATGTTTGAAGGGTCCACACACATCCGTGTGTACAAGATCCAACAAACCTTCACCCCTCTCACATGAACCAGTGAAGGGTGACTTTGTCATTTTTCCAAATAAGCATGATTCGCAACTATCATCTGACTTTAGGTCAAATGACTCCAAGACTCCATATTTTTGAAGTTGGCCTATGCGTTTCTTGCTTATATGTCCAAGACGACAATGCCATAATGATGCTTTATCCAAGTTATTATCATTAGTAGAATCAATACACATTACATTATTTCCTAAGTTATCTACAACAGACACTGCTTCATACACACCATCACAAGGTAATGCTTTAAAATAAAACACATTATTAAAGAAAGCATTTATTCCACCAGTTTCATTATCAAAAGAAAAGGTAAAACCTTGTTTATACAAAGCATGAAGGGAAATAACATTTCTTGCCATTTCTAGCGAGTAACAACATTTATTCAAATCTAAAGTAAATCCACTACTAAGCAACAATGTATAAACTCCAATCTTGGTGACAGGTGAAACTTTCCTATTCCCCATGATTAAGTTTATCTTTCCATGCTCCACATTCTCACTTCTTCTTAGTCCCTGCATTTCAGAACAAATATGAATACCGCAACTGGTATCAAGGACCCAAGAGTTAGAATAGAGTGAATTATTAGATGAGACAGTGTAAATACCTGCATGGTTGGGTTTAACTTTCCCATCCTTCAAATCTTGTTGGTACTTTGGACAGTTACGCTTCCAGTGCGCCTTTTCGTGGCAGTAGAAGCATTCAGCCTCTTTGGGATCAGAAGAAGGTGTAACGAAACCTTTCTTGGTTCCGCTAGAAGAGGAGCAATCAAGGGTCTTACCCTTGGTACCCTTCGAAGGGTTCTTTCTCTTCTTCCCTCAACCTTTCCCGATTTCCAGGACAAGTGTTGAGTTTGGAGTAGTAGCAGGAGTGGTCACAACCAACTTACATTTAAGACCTGATTTTGCGGTCTTTAAGAGTCCCTAAAGTTTGCTAAGTGTAACTTCCTCCTTATTCATGTGGTATGTCATGAGGAATTGATCATAACATGAAGGTAAGGAGTGAAAAATAATATCTATTGCTAACTCCTCAGGGAAGTTCACATTCAACTTCATCAAACGATCCACATACCTTTGCATTTTCTGCATGTGGTTTGTGATGGGTTCGCCATCTTTCATTCGGGTTGTGATCATAGAGGAGATGATTTGATATCGCTCTTGACGAGCACTTTGACGGTAGGGGTCCATCAAATCCTGGTGCATCTCAAAAGGATAGTAGTCCTCATAGGACTTTTGGAGCTCGGTTGTCATGGTGGCCATCATGATACATGCCACTTTGGTAGCATCTATTTCATGTGCCTCATATTCAGCAAACTCCTCAGGAGTAGCAGTTGGCTCAGGCACCTTGAGCTCCTTGTCAAGAACATATTCCTTGTTCTCGTAATGAGTGACCATCCTGATGTTTCTGATCCAATCAGTAAAGTTAGATCCATCAAAGATGACTCTCCCACAAAGGTTCATGAGAGAGAAGGAGCCTGTAGGGTTTGAGACAGGAGTAGCATTGTTGGAAGACATCTGAAAAGCAGGAAAAGGTTTAGTTTAGATATTGGGATAGTCCTTAATAAAAACACCCAAATGTAGAATTAAGGTTAGGATCCAATCACAATATATTATAACCTAGAAAAGGGATGCCGTAATCCAAGTTATAACATATTTGAAAGGTAGGTGAATGACGATTCACCAAGTTCCACCATGAAAACAAAATATTAATTATTAGGTTTTTATATGGCGTTTTATAAATTCCTAGATTCTTTGAGATTCATTGAACTTTTCAATGGCATGTTTCAATCTCGAGTGTGCCCTTCATGTTTTGTGACTGGGATACCGAGGATCACAAAACAAGGTGTGAAGTAACCATGCAAATTACTTGGTATCCTTAATGTTTTTCACTTAATCGTTGTGCCGGTAAACCACACGCGCTCCTTCCGGCCTCATGAAAAAACTTAAGTCACCCTTTGCCTTCCTTGTTAAGTCCAAGTTAGTGTGTCGGTAAACCACACACGCTCCACCAATGACTTAGACAAGGTGCAAAGTGTAATTTCATGGATTAGCACCTTATTCACATTTTCCTAAAGTAACTAAGATTGGGAATTCATAAAACATTTACTTACTTAATAATAATCATTATACTTTTAATGAGAATTTATAAGTCCTTATCTTACCCGTTCGACTAACGACCCTCCACCGGTCAAGCAAGCGATGGGTGAGAGTAGACACCCATTAAGTTGCCATTTTATAGGCAACAACCTTATACCCACCTTATAGACCGGCTTCGTGAATGAGGCATACTAGCGGTATAATGACTTTAATCTTATACATATATATATATATATATATATATATATATATATATATATATATATTATTAATAACATTATAATATTATAAGTATAAAGGTAGAATTTTAACTTTTAAAAATCTAAGGGTTGGAACTAAAGTTTTAATCAAGACTTTACTTGTTCCAAAACTTGAGGGAAAGTTTTGTAAACTTTCAAAACTTTTTATTTCTTGTAACTTATGAGTTAATTAGAGTATTAAAAATGAAGACTCTTCATTTTTCTAACTCTTCTGTTCTTTTAATGGTTTTTAATTCAAGTGAGACTCTTGGTTTTCCATAACTTGAGGACAAGTTATGGACTCCATTAAAACACATTATGATCAAGAATTAAACTACCAAGTAGGTTACAAGTAATTCCTATGATCATCTAAATTCATAAGATCAAGAACATGAATATTCATATCAAAGTTTCAAGAACATGTGAACACATATAATCATGAAAAAGTGATATTTGCCATTGTAAATGGATTAGAACAAACATTACACCATCTAAAACCAGTTTTATAACACCAAAACAGTTTAGGGTAATGTTTCTAGTCCATTTCCAGCAGCAAAGGTCGAAAATCTGCACTCTGTCGCTCCTACTCGCCGAGTGCATGAACCTACTCGGCGAGTAGGTTGAAGATACACATGAACTCGGCGAGTCCCCCCATGGACTCGGCGAGTTCATCAGGCAGACAGCAAGTTTTTCAACTTTTTAGTACAAATAACAAACAAACAAGCCTAGGCTCTGATACCACTGATGGGTTTTGAGCATTCTAACACTTCCTAAGTGTACATGCAACCCTAATAACCTTGGATCTATGTTTGTCTAATTATCATGCAAAGTTGAATTTCCAAGGCTATGATCCTATCTAGCATACATGGGTAACAATTTTAACTTAAATAATAGATAGAATAACTTACCTTGTTGTTGCTTATGTTCCTTGAAACCTTGTGAGCCTAGCACCCCAAGTGTGATGCCTCAAATGCTTCACACAACACCAAATGCTATGGAGTAAACTTGGAGAGAAAGTATAACACACTAAAATCGACTCTAGCCCTCTTGTTTCATGTCCAACCGATTTTGGGAGAATACATGAGCTTTATATAGTGTTGACACATCTAGGGTTACACCATGTAAACCCTAATGTGTCATGACTCATCATTTCCATGACCCATGGGTTTGTAACTCCCATGGAGCATCCAATGGGTTTAGCCCAACTTAATTATCCATGGAGCCTCTTAGCCCACTATATAAGTTATGGATGATTTACATAATCAACCCATATATTTTATTAGTTATCTTTTGATCACTTAATTAATTCTAAAATTAATTCTTGATCAAACTAATTAAATAATATTATTAATATATTAGAACTTATAATATATTAATAACCACAAGTGTTATTTCTCTCATTTAGTCTATCCAATCGCATGGTGCCATGCAACCCAAATGGACTATGCCGGGTCGGGTCAAGTACATACCAGAAATAGTTATGGACTTAGACACCTTATCCAACAGAAAGGTTTATCATAATAGTGTGTGTTATGTTATTACTAACACTACAATAAAGTAAATTATTCTTGATGAGCTAGAAAAATGGCAAGTAGAGGCCTTAAAGCTAGAAAATGTGAAGAAGGAAGGGATGGTACATTATGCTGATATTGTACTTGATGATCCATGCAAATTGAAAGAATTTAAGAATCGGTTATAGATTCCAAAGATTGGTAGATTAAGACAAAAGATTTTAGATGAAGCCCATAAGTCTAAGCTATCAATACATCCTGGTACTAGTAAAATGTACTATGATGTACGGGCTGATTATTGGTGGCCTGGATTAAAGAGAGACATTGGAAGATACATGCAGGAATGTTTAGTATGCTTACAAGTCAAAGTAGAACACCAAAAGGCATAAAGAATTCTAGAAGGTATTAGTGTCACCATGTGGAAATGGGAAGATCTATCCATGGATTTTATTACCAAATTGCCAAAGACTGCAAGACAGAACGATAAC
The DNA here is from genome assembly GCF_002870075.4 of Lactuca sativa. Lineage (NCBI taxonomy): Eukaryota > Viridiplantae > Streptophyta > Magnoliopsida > Asterales > Asteraceae > Lactuca > Lactuca sativa. The sequence goes on along the minus strand of NC_056631.2, from coordinate 159,186,053 downwards.
ATTTGGGTGGTTGTCGACCGACTGACTAAGAGTGCACATTTTCTTGTCATGGGGGAAACAGCTCCAATAGAGAAATACCTATCACACCCCTGAACCAGACGGAGGAAACGTCTGGGGGTTTGTGTGACTAACAATTGAATTATCATCACAATGAATATAAATGAAACATAACACATTCATCACCGACATTACATATCACAACCAACAATGTTCAGATCAAGTACATTGTTATAGATTACATAAATTCAGAGTATTAATAGTATGATGAGTGATGTTATACAAAATAAATCCATACATACTTGAAAATCTTCCTGCTTAACGATTACCTGAGAATACAAGTTATTTTGAAAACGGTCTACATATATAATGTTGGTGAGTTCAGAAGTATGTTTGAATAAAAGTCTTTGTACCTTTCGTAAAAACCCAGAAAATCTGATATTTTCTGTAAAATGTCTGAAAATGATGTGAAAATCAAGTATAAATACATGTGTGAATTTCATAGCAATACATATTTGATTGTAGTTTAGATTTCTTTGTAGTGTAAGTAAGTTGTTTTGTATTGACACTAACAAAGGGTTAATCTCCAAAATGTTTAATTGGTATTGGATCTCTATATGAGTCGTTATAACCATGCATGATAATGATTAGGTTGCCCGTATTGGCATTTTTTCAAACGCCGGTATTTGCTCAAGGTTTTGTCGCCCAGACTGGCCTAGTCTAGCTGTAGCGAACAGCTAAGGCGTGGGCGGTCACCCCGTATAGATCTATACACAAACTCCCGCTCTTCCTCCAAGAAACTATGGTTATAACTACAGCCTACGATTGTACACTCAGAGGTGCCAACCGACATGTCTCACTAGATTCTCAACCTTTTGCAATATGTTTAATGTTTACGTGTATGTTGTATGTTTTCATATTCAAAAGGTACATATATAAGTATACGAAGTTCAATGATTATGTAAAGGTATAGTTACGATCTACTAAGCATGTGAATTTCAGTCCAACCCCAATTTGCATGTAAATGGACCACAAAGGTCCAATAACATGTAAAAAGGGTAATTTGGGCCCAATAGGCATGTAGATGAAGCACCAAGGCCCAACAAACATGTGACCCATAGCGCAGGCTCAAATTAACATGTAAATGGGTTACAAGGCCCAATAAACAAGTCATGGAAAATAGTGGGCTAAATATACACTTGAATGAGACCTTAAGTCCCATTGGCCATGTAATGTGAATATTAGCCCCAATAAAATTGTTATCGATGTATTTCGTCCATTTGTTATTATTTCGTTGTTCGTTTTAATTCGAGTTTTACCAGATTGAATATAAAAAGTCCTATTTTGTAAAAATGACGTTCTTGGCCAATAAGCCTAAAATTTTCAATTAAGGCCCAAAGTTTTGTAAAAATAACACTTTAGTCCATAATTTATGAAAATTTGTAATTTCGTCCCAAATGTTTATAAATTCACGGATTTAATCCAAAATTTATATTTTGACATTTATGGCCCAGATTTGCAGAAAATTACATTTTCAGCCCCTTGTTTGTAAAATTGACACTTTCGGCCCAATTTTGATAAAAGTTACATTTTTGGTCCAATTTAGAAATAAATGTTATTCTCACCCCTAAATTTGGTTTTTTTACATTTCTGACTCAAAATTTGGTCAAATAACAATTTTAATCCCAAACTTTCATTTTTTTGCAAATTAGGGCCCAAAACCGTGAGGCCCAAATATTTGGTCCATTAAGCTAAAATTTACATTTTTGGCCCTTTGGAAAGCATGTTTATCATAAAAATCCATTTTTATACTAGTAGGACCTGTTTGATCCCTATAAAAACATAAATGTCACTTTTTGCCCTTATCTTTTGTTTTCTTGACAATTTTGACCCTTAACAAGGTTTTTGTTTTAAACTTTTATATCTTAAACATATAAATACTTTTAACTTGATAATATAATGTATAAAGTGTCTTAGTTCATGTATCTTTACTCAATGCTACTTAAAATGTCGAGATTTGTTAAGATCTAACACATTTTTACAAAATAAACTAAGAAATCGCACAAGACATGCATATAACACATAGATCTACACATTTTACTTGTATTCTCCCCCAAAAATCATGTAAAACCGAAAACAAGGGGGTATGAACTCACCTGTGCTTTGATGTTTCAGTTTTGAAGAAGAAGTGGAAGAGGTTGATGTGATTTTTGGCTCTAACAAGCTCCTTGAGGTAGTTTTCGAGCTTATGAAGTTTCTAAGGTGTTAGATCACGAAATGAAGCTTCATAAGAGAGTGTTCTTATCTTAAGGATGAAAATCAAAGACTTAAATATGATAACAACATACCAAAGAGTGATGATCTAGATGAGAACTTCTTGAAGTATACTATAATTCTCAAAAATTTAGAGGAAAATGTAGGAGTGTTCTTTTAAGTGTTTGAGAGATTATTTGAGATAAGTTTGTAAGTCAAGTGTGTGTGTGTGTGTATCTTCGGCCGAGAATAAAAGAAGAGAGGAGAGAGAATAGTCTTGAAGCATGTTGGATCATACAAGTTTACATGGAAGTATGAGAAACAATTACCTTGTACTATAGTGAATAATATGGAGGTGGCACAACCAAAGTCAACCCCCATTTAATTTTTTTACTCATGGGCCGAGAATTTTAGGCTAGGAGAAAGGGTGGAATAGTTTGGGCCTTTAGTTGTCTTTACTCGAAATTATGAGGCCCAAATGATTACTTTTCAGCCCAATGGGCTCATTAGATGGTTCATGGCCCAAAATGGAATAAAAGAATGGATTTATGGCTTACTAGGGTTAACTGGATAAGTTATCGCCCAATAAGGCCCATTAGGGTTAGAATGAATCATTCGAGGCCCAAATGGACCAAAATGCTATAGATTTGTGAATTGGGTCCATTTAGAATCCAAATAGGGTTTCTAAGCCCAAAATAGTTGAATAGAATGCTTATTGGTCCATTAGGCCCAATAAGGAAATCCTAGTCCGATATGGACTCAAACCGGGATTCTTAGGGTTTTCAGACTCTTTGTTGAACATGAAAGGTGGATTTAAAATGAGCACTGGGTGATATTTACTTAGAGTGTATGTTTCACAATAGTTGAATGATTACACAAGAATAGAATTTCCTAGAAAAAATGCTAGTTGTGACATCATCCCCCCGTTAGAGGGAATTTCATCCCGAAATTCTTTTGAAAACTAGGTTTGCGAAGGAAAGAATAAGTGAGGGTATTTTTGCTTCATTTGGTCTTCACATTCCCATGTGAATTCTAGTCCACGTTTAGTGCTCCATCGAACATTCACAATCGGAATGCGACTTTGCTTTGTACGCTTCACTTCCCTATCCATAATCTCGACTGGTTCTTCGAAGAATAGGAGATTCTCGCTTATCTCAATCTCTTCCAAAGGGATGACAAGGGTTTCATCTGATAGACACTTTTTCAGATTCGATACGTGGAATAACGGGTGTACATTGCTGAGCTCGGCAGGTAGCTGCAGCTTGTAAGCCACTGGACCAATCCGGGCAAGAATCTCAAATGGTCCAATGTATTGCGGGTTCAATTTTCCTCGTTTCCCAAAGCGAATCACTCCTTTCAAAGGAGAGACCTTTAATAACACACGATCCCCGACTTGAAATTCTAATGGCTTTCACCACTTGTCAGCATAATTCTTCTGTCGGTCTTGCGATGCTTGAAGTCGAGCTTTGATTTGGACTATCTTTTCGGTCGTCTCACAGATGATTTCGGGTCCTGTAAGAGCATTGGCTGGTGATTTCGCTTTTGCTAGTTGAGTATCACCCACCTCGGCCCAGCATAGGGGCGATCTGCATTTTCGACCATAGAGTGCCTCGAAGGGAGCAACCTTGATGCACGTGTGATAACTGTTGTTATAGGAGAATTCAATCAGAGGCAAGTGGGTATCCCATAACTTGCCGAAGTCAATCATGCAAGCTCGGAGCATATTCTCGAGTGTCTGGATGGTGCGCTCACTCTGACCATCCGTCTGTGGGTGGTAGGCACTAGGCAGTGCTCATACTAGTTGTGTTCCCAATGCCTTCTGAAGAGATTTCCAGAATCTTGAAGTGAATCTGCTATCTTGATTTGAGATAATAGATACTGGCACTCCGTGGAGTCTCACAACCTCCTTGATGTAGATTCGGGTCAGCTTTTCCATGTTGTAGGATTCTTTTATTGGCAGGAAATGAGCGGATTTTGTTTATCTATCGACGATTACCCAGATAGCATCCAATCTGTCAGTTGTCTTTGGCAATTTGGTCATGAAGTCCATAGTAATCCTTTCCCATTTCCACTTGGGTATCACTGGTTGTTGCAGTAGTCCCGAGGGCTTTTGGTATTCCACTTTCATTTTGGCGCAAGTAAGACACTTGCCCACGAAAGTGGCTATCTTTGCCTTCATATTAGGCCACCAATATCGTTGCTTGATATCCAAATACATCTTATCTGACCCCGGATGAACATAATATCGCGTCTTGTGGGCTTCATGCATGATTACTTCTCTGAATTCCCTAATTTTGGGAACCCAGATTCTATTCATGAAGTAGTAAGTTTTGTCGTATTTAACTTCAAGCTCCTTCTCAATTCCACATAGTGATTCACCAGCGACATTCTTCAGTTTCAATGCATCCAATTGGGCTTCCATGATCTGTGAGGCTAGATGAGATTGGATGGTGATTGATAGAGTCTTCACACGACGACTTGAATACTCCTTTCGGCTCAGGGCATTGGCTACCACGTTAGCCTTGCCTAGATGGTATTTGATCTCACACTCATAATCATTTAATAGTTCAACCCATCTTCGTTGCATCATGTTTAGTTCCTTTTGATTTAGCATGTGTTGGAGGCTCTTGTGGTCTGTAAAGATGGTGCACTTTGTACCATATAGGTAATGCCTCCAAATTTTCAACGCGAAGACCACTGCCCCCAGTTCGAGATAAAGTGTGGTATAATTTACTTCATGTGTTTTCAGTTGTCCGGATGCGTAAGCAATTACCTTCCCTCGTTGCATGAGGACACAACCTAAACCTTGATTCGAAGCATCATAGTAAACTATGAAGTCTTCGGTTCCTTCCGGTAAGGATAGCGCTGGAGCACTACAGAAGGATTGCTTCAAGGTTTGGAAGGCAATTTCTTGCTTCTCGATCCAGTTGAAGGGTGCTCCTTTCTGTGTCAATGAGGTGAGGGGTTTAGCTATCCTAGAAAAGTTTTGAATGAATCTTCGGTAGTAGCCTGCTAGACCCAAGAATTGGCGAATTTCTGTTGGCGTTATCGGAATTGCCTAGCCTTCTACGGCCTTGACTTTGGAGGGATCTACATGGATTCCTTCCTTGCTAACAACATGTACTAATAAATTTACACTGCGGAGCCAAAACTCACACTTGGAGAGTTTCACATACAACTTTTCAACTCGAAGGGTCTCTAAGATCTGCCGGAGATGTTGAGTATGCTCTTATTTGCTTCGAGAGTATACAACAGAAAAGCTACGCAGACAAATGAAGAAAACCCTTGGAGTTCCAGGTGGGAGATCGAGTCCTTTTGAAAGTTTCACCCTGAAAAGGCACGATACGCTTTGGAAAGCGTGGAAAGCTGAATCCAAGATACATAGGGCCTTTCAAGATTCTCGCTAGAATTGGCCCCGTAGCTTACAAACTCAACCTACCCAACAAGCTCAGTAACATACATCCTACCTTCCACGTCTCGAACTTGAAAAAGTGCCTATCCGACGAGACTCTCGTAATTCCACTCGACGAGATCGAGATCAACGAGAGCCTCAACTTCATGGAAGAACCTGTGGAAATTATGGATCGAGAAGTCAAACGAACGAAGCAAAGCCACATCCCAATTGTAAAGGTTCGCTGGAACGCCAATCGAGGACCGGAGTTCACATGGGAGCGCGAGGATCAAATGAAACATAAATATCCTAATCTTTTTGCTTAGTTATTGTGTAATAGCTTAGTTATTTGAATTCTAATTTCAGGACGAAATTCCCTCTAACGGGGGGATGATGTGACAATCCGAATATTTCACATATATAATTTCTTCAGTCAAACATTTCATTTGGAAGTCAAATTCATTTTCCGTCATCTTTTAGCACAAATTAAAGTCCATTTTAGTATTCTGAGACTTTCACACTTAAGGATCAAGTCTTAGAAAACAACCACTAAAGCCCTAACACCAAAAATCATGCCATAACCTCCATAAGATGGAGTTTACGGCCGTAAACATGGGGTTTACGACAGTAAACTCCAGGTAGTAAACTCGGCAGTAAACTCGGTAGTAAACCCAGCAGTAAACTCGGTAGTAAACTTGGCAGTAAACTCGGTAGTAAAACCGGCAGTAAACTCGGTAGTAAACTCGACAGTAAACTCTGGGTGGTAAACTCTTGTGCAGCAAACTCACCCTATATAAGGATATATCAGACTTCATTTGCACTCTTTCCACTCTCTCACTCTACCCTCTCTCTCTAAAAACCCGATTTCATCCACGAATCGTCAAGTTTTCGACCCCAAATTGTAAGTTCTCTTACCCTAGAATGTGTTTAATCTTATTTCATGTCCATATAGCATTGAAATCACCTAAAAAGAGCATAAACAAGGTGTTTACGGCCCAAGAAGTTCTTAGGCCGTAAACCCTTAAAAAGGGTGCCAAAATGCCCCTAACTCCTTCCTTGTGCTTAGGAACTATCTTAGATCATACACTTGAAGTGTTATAAACCTTAAACATCAAGTTTTAGTGGGTTGAATGAAAGTTTATGGCCCAAGAACTTCTTAGGCCGTAAACTCCCTCAAATGGTGCAAAATGTGCCCTAATCACCTCATCAAGCCTTGGAAATTAACCTAGATTTACACCTCAATGAATTAGGGACTTGAATCAACGATTTGGCACTTCATGCCATGCGTTTACGGCCGTAAACTCATGGGGAAGTGGTCCCCAGGCCGTAAACTCCACACAAGACCATTTTTGGACCGTAAACTCACACAATCTCTTGTTTAGGCCTTGGAACACTTAACCACTTAAGTTATAATAGTTTTAAGACCCATTTGATGACCCAATTGAGAGTTTACGGCCAGGAGTAAACTCCCCTGGGCCACAAACTCCAACAAATATGGTCATTTGACCATACACTTTCGTATAAGACTTTACACTCCTTTGTTGCAACCCGATAGCCTCCTAGCACTTGACCAAAGTGTTTTCCTTGCATTAGGATGTTTTATACATGTTTAATTAGTGTTATAATCACTAATTATATGTAAACATATGTCTTCATATGATACTAGGATCATTAAGTGTGTCCAAGTCGTCACTTGAAACCAAGCACTCAATCGACACTTCCATCCGATCCACTCGCTGCAGGTGAGTTCATACCCCTTAATTAACCTTTTCAAATGTTTTTACATGTTTTAGGGGGGGGGGGGGGGGAATACAAGTTAAATGCAACAAGTTTGAGTATCAAATCATATGTGATTTATAACTTGCAACCAAAAAGGATTTTCTATACTTTTAGCTACTTATCAATAAAACTGTTTTAAATAATTATCAAATGCATTTTCTAGGTTAAATTGTTGTTAAACTATTTTCAAAATGTGTTTAAACTACTTTTCTTTTAAACTATATATGCACCAATATATTTATATAAGTAAGACTTGAAGGACTTAGGACCGATAGCTCGCCTTATTTCTTGTTCTTGTTTGATTGTGGTCTTAGGGTATATTGTTATCCGTCCGACTGTCGTTGATTTCTTATTTATATATCATATATATTTGTGTTAGATATGAAAGTCTTCATCTTATTCAATACCTTTGTAAATCAAAGGCATGCAATCCCACACTCTATTTAACTATAATAGGTATAGTTAAGACTACTGCTGGTTACCTCTATCACTACGATACTCACTATAACTACTACTATTGCAAGTTAATGCACGTTAAAGAGAACACTCTATATACTATACTAAAAGTTTACTATACTATAATACAAGAGAATACACTAATCCAGAGTATAACACACTATCCCTCTATACGGCACTCTACTGCGCAAATACCATGTAACCAGAGCTTCCCGGAAGGAAAGCTACACTACATGTATAGATCTATACAGGACGAACGCTATTACATCCCGACTGTTAACTACAGTCCGAGCCGACTAGGCATAGGGGTGACAAAACATCGCTCCACTACGTATGACCGGGAAGGTCATGGGACTCTCTATTTATCAATCAGTTTGGTTACATGAGAGATTACATCCATATCCAAATTAACACACTAAGAATTTAAGTCCAAATTAACTTCCCGAAGTAAATAAATAAATATTAATAATCGAAGTTTGCAACACTACTACAGCCAGCCGGCAATCCTTTTCCTCATCTCCGTTACTTGAATGAAATTTATTACCTTATTTTTATAACTGAAAGTTTCAATGGAAATACTTATACACACTCGAAGGATTTAACTTACAAATACTCAATTCTGGAAAATATAGGATTTTCTAGGGATTTCTACTATTTTCAAACATTAATTACAGCTTTTATATTGCATGATTGTAAACACTTTTATACAAGCAACGACACTAAATTCTTATGAACTCACCAGCTTTATACTGATACTCGTTTTCAAAATAACTTGTATTCTCAGGTCAAAAATAGACAGGTACTAGTGCAGCTTTTGAGAAGATGGAGCGTATACAAGACCCATCTTTTATTTTTGTTTATACTTTTGGTGTCTATCAAAACTATACAGAACACGCTTGTATTTAAAATTACTATATTAATACAATGGTTGTTGTCGCTTGTTTTTACTATTATGCAATTGTTATGATACTGTACATGACGTCCTCCACCCCAGAACATATTCCGCTGTTCTCGGTTTTGGGGTGTGACAGTAGATTATTAGGGTTTCGTGATTAGAAAGATGAAGGCAAACAGCCTTCTCATGACACAGAATATAGGCATGATGGGGGCTTAACCAATTCATGCCGATGATCACCTCAAAACTCCCAATATTTACTGGCATCAAATTTATTTGGAAAGGGCGGTTATTTAGTGTTAACGTACATCCTATATAGATATATTTGGTTGTTTCAGTTTTCCCATTAGCCATTTCCACCGTGAAGGCTTCACTGAGCTTCTGGGGTTGTTGATTTAGCAAGTATTTGAATTTATTACTAACAAAACTTTGCTCCGCCCCACTATCAAATAAGATGCATGCATAAGAGTTGTTAAGTAGGAACGTACCGGTGACAACTGTTGGGTCCTGGACTGCTTCACCCTGACCCATTGTCATCACTCTCCCTGCTGCTCCTGCCCCCTGATTCTTTGCGTTGGTTCAATTTCGCCTGAGATGCTTGGTTTTTCCATATCCGTAACAGGTATAACTGGCCCCAACATTGGTATTGTTGTTATTGTTGTTGTTGTTGTTGTTGTTGTTATTGTTTGGCATCTGGTTTTGTTGAAGTTGAGCCCTACAATACTTTGTTGTATGGCCCTTCCGGTTGCACCTTGTTCAAATCATCTTTCTGCATTCCCCGTGATGGTGGAAGTTGCATTCGTTACACTTGGGGAGATTTCCTGAGTATTGCTTTGGAGCATTTGGCGTGGATGTGGCTGGAGCATGTGGTGTGGTGGTAGCTTGAGTTATAGCATGGACATTCACAGTTTGGTTCTTCTTAGATTATTCCGAGTTATGCTTTCCCATTCGCTTGTTGTTTCTCCCTTTCTTGTTCTCTTCTTTCTTCTTAACCTCCTCTTCCACTGTTTTGGCACCCTTCTTATTGTTGATCATACAATTTCTTGGCCAGTCTCTTGGCGCTATCAAGCATATCAGGGTTTGCCGCAATGACATTCCCTTGGATAGGTGTAGTCAATCCCAAAATAAACCTCTCAATCTTTTTCCCTTCTGAGGTGATCATTCTGGAACACAGAAGAGATAACTCACTAAACCTGGATATGTATGCGTTGATATTGGAGTTTTGAGCTGTAAGTTTCCACAACTCTTGTTCCATCTTCTGAATTTCACCCCTAGGACAGTATTTTGCCAACATCATCTCTTTAAGCTCTTCCCAGGGCATCGCGTTTGCCACCGGGAGTGTCATGGCCTCTACGTGGCCATTCCACCAGGAGAGGGCTTGATCAATGAATGTGCAGGCTGTGAACTTTTCCTTACACTCATCTGAACACCCACAGATTTCAAAAATGGATTCTACTTTCTCGATCCATCGCTTCAGGGCTATTATGCCTTCTGTCCTATTAAAGGTTCGAGGTTTAGCGTTGGTGAAGTCCTTGTAGGTGCATGTTCGTGTGGCTCCGTGGTTTGTTACTTGATTTGCGCTTTCGGTTCCCTGTCCGTTGCCTTCTCCGTTGTTCCCATTACGAATCTGCGTAAGTGTTGTAGTGACCGCAGCAGACACTGCTGCCTGGAATGCAACCGAGTTTATTTCCGGCGAGGTTGGTGTTGCGTTGTTTCCACGGGTGGGCCTTTGAGGCATCTTTCTATCATGGAACGGAAATATTTTAAGTGCCTATTGTTTTGTGAATTTAGAATCCCCTAAGCTAGATGTATCGAGTGTGTACTTAAGTAATTTCGCATATTTTCATAAAACAAGAAATAAAACACATAGCAGATGACAGCATCATGATAAAACATAAAGCATTTTCATTAATACTAATTGTTTTGATATAGGAAAATTTGCCAGAAGGCATACGGTACATGGAGTAATATAAAATCCGGCAGCATGACGACCCTATGAGTAGTGTGATCACTTAAACATAGAGTTGACAGTACATAGTATATATCACGTAAACATAATACTAACGAAAGATATGGAGGGTCCTAGTCATGGTGGGATGTGCCAGGGGTGGTGTTGAGGAACTGGATGCCCCCTGAAGGCGAGCCACCTGTCGGGGGGATGATGTGACAACCCGAAATTTCCATTATGTACGAACATTATCAAGTCAATAGAAGTTAGAACAGTCACAGTAAATTTTCAGACTTTTCCGTATAAGTTTGAGTATTTCAAGGTTTACACTTAAGGAGATATCAGGAGAGTGGATGCACTAGGTTTTTGTGCAACTCTGTTATTCCAAAACTCTATTACATTAGAGTTTATTTCTGGAATAAAATATTTTCTGCCAAAAATCCCAAGACTATATATAGAATTCTGAGCCATATTCATTCATTAGTTACATTTCCAACTAGAGAAAATCCATTTTCGCTCTCACGGATCTTCGGGTTTTCATCCCAAATCGTGAGTACCTCTCTCTAGTTGTACTATATGGCTTATAATGTGCTTAATAACATCGATTTCATAACAAAACAGCTAGATTCGAGAGTTTACCGCCCAAGAACACCTTGGGGAGTAAACTCATTTATAAGGGTTAAATGATGCCTAGTCCCTTCCCCTTGTTAAGTAACTACCTTAGACTTGTATGTAGGTGTATTTAAGACTAGAAATCATCCATGAACACCAAGATTTAGGTGTTCACGGCCCAAGAAGTTCTTGGACCGTGAACTCCAAACTCAAAGGCCAAAGAGTGCCTTAATCACTCCTAAAGCCTTGGACAATAGCCTTGATTTACTTCTAGTTAATTTAGGGACTTTAAATCATCAAAAACCCCTCCCAAAGAGAGATTACGGCCCTAATCTCTAGTGGTTATGGTTCTAGGGCCGTGAACATCAAAGAAGGGTACCAAAGTGTGCCTAAGGCCTTCATTAGCCTTAGATAAATGTCTAGAACCTATCCTAGATGAGCATGGGACTTGAAAGAATAAAAACACCCCTTTCCATATGAGTTTACGGCAGTAAACTCAAAAGGAAATGGCCTTCGGGCCGTAAACTCCTCAAAGGAGTGTATTAGTGCCCTATACTCTTCCATGGATTAAACCACCAAGTAAAATTGCTTCTAGGGATCATGTAACACTTCAAAAAAAACAAATGTCATTAAGCTTAGGAGCTTACGGCCATAAAATCAAGGGTTTACGACCGTAAACTCCTTGTGTGAGGTTTAATGGAGAGTAAACTCATGTATAGGGTCCTTTGGAACCCTAAACCCATTAGCCTTGTCCCACAACAACTTAGATGCAATCCTTAGGGCTTATAACACTTATATAAAGTGTTTATCATGTTCTAGGATGTCTTAACATTTACAATTAATAGTTTAAGACTAATTGGGTGCATATATGTGTGATTATATGTTCATTAGGATCATAGTGTGTGTACAAGTCCTCACTTGACACCTAACAATCCTACACCGTTCAGTTCGTCCAAACCACCATCTTCAGGTGAGTTCATACCCCCTTAATCAATATTTTAAATGATTTTAAATGCTTTAATGGGGGGGAATACAAGTAGAAAACAGTATGTTATTAAATCACTCATATGTATTTTATAATTTTGTTTTCATCCAGCAGATTTCACATACTTCAAAATGTGATGCATGAAATGGTTTTCTATCTTAAAATACCTTGGTAGCAATTGTATTTGTTTTGAAATGTTTATTAAAATGACATCAAGTCATTGTTAATTATTGTTCAAAACTCTTAGATGTCTTACAAAACCATTTTTACCTTCTTGAACAAAACTATATATATACACTTATGTTCTTATATATGTATTGATGTTATAGTTTTCATCCTTCATTCAGTTTCCCACACTCTTGTGTAGCAAGGGTGTATAAACCTGCTTCGACAACCAATTACTTTCCAGTTAACTATTATAGGGATAGTTAGAAGATACAAAACATTATTCCTATTACAAGGAATTACATCAGACTCAGTTCATTCATGAGTCTATACTATACATTACATGTTACATGAATACGCTTACATGAATACGCTTACATGAATACATTACATGAGTACCTTTACGTAGATACATTTACCTATATACACTTACATGAATACTTGTATCTCGATTCACGAGGATGATTTATTAGTACCTTCTGTGTAAATTGTCCTGCCTATCCCAGTTCAACGGGATAACTAGACGGGACTAACCATTCTGAATCCCACCTGTTAGCAACAATGGTTGAGAAACATCTACGGATGCCTATGGTTATTACTTATATTAGGGTACCTTTACGGGACTAACCATTCCTTGGGCCTACTGTTCGCTACAGAGGTTGATGAACATCTACGGATGCCTACGGTTAATACTTATACTAGGAGTACCTTTACGGGACTAACCCTTCCTCCCACCTGCTGCAGCTACAAAGGACAATTGAACAATCTATGGATGTTCAAAAGGATAACAATTACATTAGTACATTTTCCTATTACTTTATTTTTTGATACATTCACATAAACGATGAGTTAGACTAAGTACTGTTAGTAATAGTCAAAAGAAAGGAAAAACTACCATTTTCACTTACAAAACATTCGGGTCTTGGTAGAAGACTACATTTCATACTAGTAGGAAATAAGGGATTTTCTAGGGTTTTCATTACTTATATCAATTGTTTCATTTCAAGATTTACAAGGCATTCATAACAGCTTTTCAAAACAAGACAATGACACTTAAATACTTATGAATTCACCAGCTTTAGGCTGATACTCGCTTTCAAAATAACTTGTATTCTCAGGTCACTAGTAGACAGGTACGATGGCCAGGTTTTGAGAAGACGGAGCACAGACAAGACTCGTCTTTTATTTGATTGTATATTTTTGGTGTCTTATTACATTGAAAAAACACACATGTATTAAAACTTTACTTTTAATGCAATGGATGATGTTGTTGCTTGTTTACTACTTTACACTGTTGTGATACTGTACATGACGTCCTCCACCCCGGAACGTTTCCGCCGTTCTTGGTTTTAGGGTGTGACAAAATAAATCCATACATACTTGAAAATCTTCCAGCTTAACGATTACCTGAGAATACAAGTTATTTTGAAAACGGTCAACATATATAATGTTGGTGAGTTCAGAAGTATGTTTGAATAAAAGTCTTTGTATCTTTCATAAAAACCCAGAAAATCCGATATTTTCTGTAAAATGTCTGAAAATGATGTGAAAATCAAGTATAAATGCATGTGTGAATTTCATAGCAATAACATATTTGATTATAGTTTAGATTTCTTGGTAGTGTAAATAAGTGATAATTGAATAATAGTATTTCCCCAGAAAATCCAATATTTTCTGATTTATAACAATGTCACGGTTCTTGTATCGTTAATTCGGTGTGCGGCTCCGTACGCGGCCTCGGTATACGGATCGGTCTCGCCTCTGGTTCACGGCTCAGCAGCATCATTCTCGGCTTCACAGCTCTAGTCCTCGCTTCGCAGTCGTCCTCGCTCAGCAGCCTTCTTATAAAAAAAAAGGAAACGAAATTAGAGGGTACCGGGAATCAAACCCGGGACCTCTGCTTCTTCAACAAGGCGCATTACCATCTCGACCAACTTGCTAGATGTTCTTTTCCTTCGAAATTTAAATCATAAGGGCTCCATTTTGCCCCTATTTTCGCAACAATTGTCATTTTTAGCCCAAAATTCAAAATCTTTTATTTCTAAATTCTATTTTCAACCCAAATTTTTTTTTTAGTTATTAAGTTTTTATTTTATTTTTATCTTTGACTTTAAAATTTTGACTTTGACTTTCAAGTTTGACCTTTGACTTTAAACTTTGACTTTCTCGTTTGACTTTTAATTTTTCAAATTTAGCTTTTCAGTTTGACTTTTGAGTTTGACTTTTTAAATTTAATTTTTAAGGTTGACTTTCCCGGTTTTTAAGTCAAAGGGCAATTAAAAAAAATTAAAAACTAAAAATTAAAAAAAAAAAAAAAAAAATGAGTTCCACTTCAATTCCGGTAAATGAAGTTTCATGTACTCCATCTTGTAAAGCTACGATTAAATTTCTTCGCGAACAAATTGATTTGCTAAAAAGGGAAAATGAGGACCTTAAATATGAAGGCTATACTCTAAAGAAAGGTCAGAAACCGTTAAAAGCTCAATTAGAAACCAAAATCAAGGATTTCCGAAAACTCCAAGAAGATTACAGCAACAAGTGTGAAAATTATGATCATATTAAGAAAAAACTTCCTGCTGTAACTGAAGAACTTGACGCTTTGAAAATAAAGTGTGGAAAAACAGATGTTAGTTTCAAAAATTACACTGCGTCAAGTAAGACAGTCGAGTCCTTATATGAAACCCAATTAAAATTCAAAGAAAATCAAAACAAGGGTCTAGGGTATGATAGTGTTCCTCCACCTTTCAATCATAACTACACATCCATCCCTATGACACAGGACGAAATTGACAGGGAAGCACATCTTCGATATGGCAAACCAGTTGGATTTGTGTCAGGAGGTATTCAAGTTGAAGATACTAATGCTTCTACTTCTTGTGCATGTAAAGTAGTATAGGATGAGAACAAGTAGAATACTACTGAACAAAAAAATTGTCTCTTTGAACTCTGAATCTGTTGCTTCAAACTCAGTTGCTTCTGATCAACCTGCTGTTGAGAAGTACAGGCCACCAAATCAAGTGAAACAGCCGACTTGCGAACAATCAGAGACAAGGCAAGGATAGGCCAGCAGGGGTAGGAAGAAACAACTCTACAGTGAAGAAAAAGACATGTTTTCACTGTGGAACACCTGGACATATTGCCAGAAATTGTCCAAATCGCGCATACGTTCCCTACTATGCACAAGGCAGGCAGAAAACACCAAGAGGGAGATACCCCAAAAGAAACCCTTCGAGGCCACATTCAGACAATAGTGACTGGAATGCACAGAAGGCCAAGAATCAAACCCACAAGGCCAAGAATCTGAATCCCAAGAACAAAAAGGGAATGTCGGTCAAGAAGCCAAATCCAATAGATGCTCCTGTGAATCCAAAATCAAAGTCATCTCAACGGCCAGCTTCAAATTCAAAGTCAAGTGTCGAGGCACCCATCCGCTCGAAAAAGAAATGGGATAAACCCAACTACAGATGGGTACCGAAGGTGCAATCTCCCAAATCATCTAATGCTTCTAATATTTCTACATTTTCTGTTTGTGATAAGCAGGACATGTCATGGGAGAGAGTACCATGCAAGGATGACAAAGGTCAACCCAGTTTCAAAATGGACTAGGTTCCAAAGACCAACTGATCCCGCTCTGTGTCGGAGCAGCTATGGAGGCATATCATCAGACTTCGGTTTGGTGGTAGTGGCTGTTCCTGGCACTTGATAAGGGATATCTCTCAACTGTACAACATTCAGACATTTGTTTGAGAGTATATGTCCTTTGCGGGAAGGGAAGAAAGGAATGGATCACATGGGGTTTGTGCTTAATGACATGAAGAATTTTCGGATCTGTTCTGAGATTACGCGTGCTATTCTCAGACCTTTTGGATGCAAATTCAATCGGTGACTTACGGTTTGAGTTTCCTTCTCTATACTCCTGAGTTTTTCTTAAGCCGATTCGCTTTAAAGACAAATTTTTGTTTTAGGATAGTTTAAATTTGCGCATTTACTTTCATTTCTCTCCTATGCACAAATTTAGGGGGAGAAATAAAAACAAAACAAAAATTTTAAAATTTTAAAATATATATATATATATATATATATATATATATATATATATATATATATATATATATATATATAAACATTAGAAAATTAAAAAAAAATGTTGCTTATAGAATGTGCTTGAAGGAGATGTTTTGGGAAGTGAGTGATAACAGGCAACCTGAGTCCGCATAACGTACCCAAAGTTGAAGGGTCTATGCTCTGGTTTGATGCATCGGTAGGCACGAAGAATTTAACGGACTTGACCAGGTGAAGATGAACTTAAGGAATCTATAGACTTGACAAATCTTGACCTAGTTAGATCCGTTCAGCCTGACAATACGACGCTTGGATAAGTTGAGCAGAAAGATATATATGGGAATCTACTCGTCACATTAAATGAACCCGTATCTGGAACCGTGGTTTAACTTTTCCTCCATGTGCGGATTTTGTCCTTAATTCCGGTATTGATGGGGCGACTGGTAAATTCTGATAAATTAGGTCTGTAGAAAATCATTTTCTTTCTTTCTGTCTGTTAGTCATATGTTACCTCCTCTGCGTGATTGGAAGAGATCCGACCTGGACTGTAATATATGCAACTCTATTTCTTTACATATTATATATATATATATATATATATATATATATATATATATATATATATATATATATACATATGAAATTCCTCCTATCTGTTAGCCATATGCTGTCTCCTTTGCGCGACTAACAATCCGACCAAATCATTCTCAAAGTTAGATATCATTTTATTTTTGTTAAATTTGTTCATAGTTTTCCTCTATGCACAAATTTTAGGGGGAGAATTAAAAATAATTCAAAAACCAAACGAAAATCAGAAAATTAAAAATCCAAAAATAGTGTTATTTCTTATTCAGAAAATCCAAAAATATTTTTGTTTCTGTTTTTATTTTTCCAGAAAATATCAAAAATCCAAAAAAATATTTTTTTTGTGTGTGCTAATTTTTCTTTTTGTTTTGTTTTGTCTTGAAAAGTGATTTCAGGCGTAGATGAGACTCGTGGAGACTGTATTGAAGATCTTCTGAGCCAAGGCTTCATCTGTGAGCATCGAAGAATTCGCATTCGAAGGAGCAAGAAATGAAGATTATTCTTTCGACATTCAATCTGTCAACCCCAGAAGCATGGTGAAGCTGTACTTGAAGATTATGTGATAGATTGCATTGAAGCCTCCTCAATCAATTTGCTGCTATCTATGAACCTGCAGAAGTGATCCAGAAGATTATTTCTCTCCGTTGTTCTCTCTGAAGATTCTCAAGCTGAAAGCACTATCTTTCAAGAATCTCTACAAGAAGCCTCCTCACCCAATGTGCGTTCAATGTCAAATTCTGCAGAAATCCCAACTGCTCAAGATGAAGCCATTTATTGAAGTTTCATATGTTCATCTTGGTGCTGCAAAGAAATTTGAAGATTAATGTTGAAGCCAAGTTCCCAATGAAGACTAACAAGAATAGCCAGCTACTTTTTAGGGGGAGCTTGTTGGGTCAATTAGAAAAGAAAGCTATAAACCAAGGGGGAGATTTTTGGGTCGAAAATATGGTTTATACTTTGCTTTTCTAGGAAAAATATATTTTTATGTAATATTGTATGTGTTTGCGGTTTGTGTGTACGACCATACACGTGTGTACGACCGCACACCCTATGTATGGCCGTACATAGGGTGTGCGGCTGTACACATGTGTATGGCTAGAGGTCCATATAAATAGAGGAGTGCATGTGTGAGTGTATGGTTAGAAGAAAAAAGGTTAGAAGAGAGCATCTTGTAGAGAGAGAAACTAGAGAGAAGAAGTGTGTGTGAGAGAGAGAATCTATTGTAAGGAGCATCAATCATATCATCAATACATTAGATTCATCTTAATTCTTCTTCTCCTTCTCTTCTATATTGATCTGACATCATCCAACTGATTGGGATTCCGCACCATCAATTGGATCTGATTGATACACAAGCAATTTAGGGGACTTACAAAATGAAGCTTCATAAGAGAGTGTTCTTAGCTTAAGGATGAAAATCAAAGACTTAAATATGATAAAAACTTACCAAAGAGTGATGATCAATATGAGAACCTCTTGAAGTATACTATAATTCTTGAAAATTTAGAGGAAATGTAGGAGTGTTCTTGTGAGTGTTTAAGAAAATATTTGAGAGAAGTTTGTAAGTGAAGTGTGTGTGTGTGTGTGTGTGTATCTTCGGCTGAGAATGAAAGAAGAGAGGAGAGAGACTAGTCTTGAAGCATGTTGGATCATACAAGTTTACATGGAAGTATGAGAAACAATTACCTTGTTGTATGGTGAATAATATGGAGGTGGCACCACCAAAGTCAACCCCTATTTCATTTCTTTTCTTTTTTTTACTCATGGGTCGAGAATTTTAGGCTAGGAGAAAGGGTGGAATAGTTTGGGCCTTTACTTGTCTTTAATCGAAATTAAGAGGCCCAAATGATTACTTTTCGGCCCAATGGGCTCATTAGATGGTTCACGGCCCAAAATGGAATAAAAGAATGGATTTATGGCTTACTAGGGTTAATTGGATTAGTTATGGCCCAATAAGGCCCTTGTAACATCCGGATTTCCAGGTATCATAATTTGAGTATTTATTTTGAGTTAAGAAGGGGGACTCGACGAGTCGGCGCCTAAACTCGTCGAGTAGGATCGCGACTGATGACTCGGATTAATGAACGGACTCGACGAGTCGGTGAGTCGACTCGACGAGTCCGCGCTGTGGACAGAAACCCTAAATCTTTGGGTATGTTCCCTATTTAAAGGTCCTTATGGCTTTCATTTGCGGCCACACATACCCTTGAGAGACCCTAATCGAACCAGAGAGCATAAAGAAAGAGAGGGAGCTAATTTCATCACTTTAGTGCATTATTGCAAGGAAGAAAGATGGGATTCAAGCTAGGCTGGCTTGAGGGGCTCTGATCTTCTAACATTTCATTCAAGGTTGCTGCTTAAGGTATGAATCCATGCCTATTTTTGTATGATTGGTAGATCTCATGAATTTAGGGTTTCTTTGTCCCCTTTTTAGTTGAGTATTGGAGTAGGTGGAGTCCCTTTGAAGCATAGGCATTAGATCTAGACCTTGAGAGGTCCAGAGAGTCCCAAAAAACTAGCTTTATGTAGTCACATAAGAGTATTGAGCCTAAGACACCATTATAAGGGTTGTTTCATCAAAAAGAGCTAGATGTGTGGTGCATGGACATAAAGATTGAACACTTACGTGAATTTTGGGTGCTAAAAGGCCAGATCTATAAGTTAGAGAAACAGATCTGGCCTCAGAAGGTCAAATGAGTGTTGCCATGGAGGAAACTCGTCGAGTCCATAAGAGGACTCGACGAGTCGGGTCGGGTTGCCCCATGATTCGTGATCAGTGGTAATCTGTCGAGTGAAAGGTTAACTCAACGAGTCGAGTGAGGCCTTAGAAGGATTCAGAGGACGCACATGGACTCGCCGAGTCACCCGAGTACACTCGACGAGTCTGGTCAAAGTTGGACCGTTGACTGGAGTTGACTTTCGTTGACCTTAGGGTTTTGGTCAAACTGATTCAAGAGAGGCCATGAAGTGGTAGAATGGTCTTCTACCCATTCTTTAGAGATGAGAACATAAAGAGAGTATTGATTAGAGATATTATCATTTTGATAGGAGGAGGCTAGATCGGGGATAACGAGAACGAGAGTATTCTAGACATCATACAAGGTGAGTCTTCTCACTATAAATTACCTAGAATGGTATCTATGTGCAGACCGGAGGGTCTTATGTGTATGTGTATGTGTATGTGTATGTTTGAGATTTATGTGCATTGTGTTATATGTATGCTATGTGTTATATAGACCGGACCAGAGGGTCCAACGACTCATGAGGACAGAGGGTCCTCGATCAGACCGGACCGGAGGGTCCAACGAGCTAGACCGGACAAGAGGGTCCAACAAGCTACATGACTGGAGGGTACGGCTGAGACAAATTGACCGGAGGGTCATACCGAGTTATAGCCTCGAGTGGCTTATGTGTTGTATGTGGTATTTTGGGGAACTCACTAAGCATTTACGCTTACCGTGTTATGTGATATGTGTTTTAGTTACTAGCGAGGACCGCGGGAAGGCACCGACATGATTTGTACACACTGACAAAGGATTTTGTATTTGAGATTCTAGGATATGTTTTACCATGATAACATTTGATACAATTGTGGTTTGAGATGATTTTTATGAGATATGTTGTGTTTGAAAAATGAAAAATTGTTTTAAATTTTCATGTCGTTATAGCCCATTAGGGTTAGAATGAATCATTCTAGGCCCAAATGGTCCAAAATGTTATAGATTTGTGAATTGGGTCCATTTAGAATCCAAATAGGGTTTCTAAGCCCAAAATAGTTGAATTGAATGCTTATTGGTCCATTAGGCCCAATAAGGAAATCCTAGTCCAATATGGACTCAAACCGGGATTCTTAGGGTTTTCAGACTCTTTGTTGAACATGAAAGGTGGATTTAAAATGAGAACTGGGTGATATTTACTTAGAGTGTATGTTTTACAATAGTTGAATGATTACACGAGAATAGAATTTCCTAGCAAAAACGCTAGTTGTGACAATACACACAAGTATACTTGGATGAAATATTTGCGAGACATGGTGTGCTACTAAAGATTATTTCAGATCGTGATACTCGCTTCACTTCTCATTTTTGGGTTAGTATGCAATGTGAATTGGGATCTCGGATTGCTCTCACCATAGCTTATCATCCACAGACAGATGGTAAGACGGAGAGAACAATCCAAACAGTAGAAGATATGCTTCGTGCATGTGTTTTAGAGTTTGGTGGTAACTAGGACAAATACTTACCTCTTGTCGAATTTTCATATAATAACAATTACCACACTTCAATCAAAATGATGTCATATGAAGCACTGTATGGGCGTAAATGTCGTACTCCATTATGTTGGCGTTATGTAGGACAGAAAATGCTTGGTGGGCCTGAAACGATTCAAGACACCACTGATAAGATTCAAATTGTACGAGAAAGAATGAAAGTGACCCATGATTGACAAAAGTCCTATGCAGAAAAGAGGAGACGACCCATAGAATTCCAAGTGGGTGATTTCGTAATGCTGAAGGTATCCCCATGGAAAGGCATTATGCGATTTGGGAAGAATGGAAAATTGAGTCCTAGATTTGTTGGTCCTTTCAAAATCATCGAGAGAATTGGTAAGCAAGCATACCATTTGGAATTACCTGAAAATTTGGCAGGTATTCATGATGTATTTCATGTGAGTTATCTTCGTAAATGTTTCAGCATATATGATGAAACAGTTTCGTTAGCCGAGGTGAAACTGGATAATAAATTAAGATATGTAGAGAATCCCGAAGAGATTATAAACGAGAGAACGGTTGACCTACGTAATAAAAAATGGAGTTATTGCTTATTAAGTGGAAACATCATCGATGCCCAAATTATACTTGGGAAAATAAGAATGAGATAAGAGCGAAATATCCCCATTTGGTTAAATCGTTGTGATTTCGGGGACAAAATCCTCAAAAGGAGGAGGTATTTGTAACATACATGTTAATAACCTTGTTCAGTTATCGTGTTTTGTATTTTTGTTAGTTTAAAATCAAATATTATTAAATAATACATGGTTTTGAGCATTGAGTTCTAACATGATAGTTTTATGAGATTTGAAGTAAAACTATGTTTAGAATCATTTGAAAAGTATTGGAAGTGATGGGAAGTCTTATGTGATTCTGATCAAAAAGTATTTTGATGAAGGGCTTAGGGTAGGATCAGATATTTGATTGTCTATAGGATCCAGTGTTATGTATGATTAGCATATAAGAGTGATGCAGGGTTCATGGAAGTTTCATGGATGTGTTGTGAAGGGTCAGCCAACTAGTCTCGAGTTGTTTAGCCTCCCTCTAGGGTGTGAGGAATTTGTGTGTGCGTATGTTGGTATGTATGGTTAGGGTTGTTGTGATGATCCTTGACACAAATACGGGTAGGTGTGGAAGGTAGTATGGGTTCGTACCACTAAAAGCACATGACTCGTACGCTAACAAGGAAGTCACAACCCTAAGGATTTGTTAGGAGTTGGTTCCCCTGATGATATGTATGTTATCTGATAACTCCCCAGTTTATTTTCAGTATGGTGATGACGAGGCGATTTGAGGTTGGATCTGGATCAGGATCGGAAGCTGACACTCAGGGTGAGCCAGCAGTGTCTGAGGACTGTATCAAAGAGATTATCCATGAGGAGGTTATGACTATTGTTCGGGGGTAGATACCAGAGTTTTTTGGTTCTATCAATACCGCTATGATGGAGTTCTTCAATGAAAGATACGCAGGTATTGTTGAGACTATTGTTGCTGCAGTTGTTGCAGCTGCAGGGGTTGCTGCGGGTCGGCTTTTTCAGCATCGGGACTTTGACAATATGAAGCCCCCGACTGTTGATGGATTTTAGGACCCGATTGTAGCCATGAGGTGACTATATGATGTTGAGGGACGCTTTTTCACCTACTTTTGCCCAACTAACCAGAAGATCAGGTGCGCTCTGAACCTTTTGAGGTCCGGAGTGAAGGATTGGTGGAGACTTGCTACTAGTTTGTTTTCTTCTGAGCAGAGAGTTGCGATGTCTTAGGAGCAATTCTTAGAGATGTTTTGCTCCAAATATGTGCCGCTAGTGGATCATGAGTGGTTGGCCCAGGAGTACCTGGATATGAGACAGGGGTCGGAGTCGGTGACGAAGATCACCAAGATGTTCATAGAGAGGACCATGTTTTGTCCTGAGTTTGCCACTTCTACTTGAGCATGCTCAAGACGGAGATCAACTAGTTTGTATCCACCCAACATTATGGTTCATTGTTGGAGTTGCAGGAGGCCGCTAGGAGGCGTGAGATTGAGATTGAGTTGTAGACGAGTAAGCAGAGACCGGCCCTAGCGCAATCATAGCCTGCACCGAAGCGGTTTAGGACCATTGATTCTAATTCGTGGAGTCAAAGAGGCCGCACTTGTGTGAAGTGTGGTGAGGTTCATGATGGAGCTTGTCGATCTTCCTTGGGATGCCACAAATGTGGAAAGTAGGGTCACATTGCGAGGGATTACCGATAGCAGGCTTTAGCTTCTGGCATCAGACTTTTTTATCATTGTGATCAAGTGGGCCATATGAGGGCTCGATGTCCTTTGCTTGATAGCAGGCCGGCGCAACCGCCAGCACCGGCTACTTTGAGGATCACTGAATGGGAGTCAAGGCTGGCTCGAGGTCCCGCTTTTCAGCTCATTTTCGAGGAGGGCAGAGCAGCTCCAGATGTTGTGACTAGTATGTTTTATCGATTATTCTTGTTGATTATGTTTTGTGTTATACTTATGTGTGTGCCTCTATTAGGTACATTCCTAGTGAACTCTTTGCATGCTCTTGTGTTTTTTGACTCAGGTGCGATTCGTTCTTTCATATCTCGATCTTTCAGTAGGGAGTTTGATATGCATATCATGGAGTTAGAGTGTCCGTTGCGAGTTTCTATCGCCAACAAGCATGGGTTCTCTGCGTCATCTGTGTATCAGGGTTGTGTATTGGAGATCTTTGGGGTGCCTTATCCAATCGATCTAATCCCTATTCCCATGGGGGTATGTTTGTATGATTGTGGGCATGGATTGGCTGAGTCAGTTTGGTGCCATGATTGATTGTGAGGGACAGCGAGTGGTAGTTCGAACCCTAAGTGGGGGGGGAACTGATTATTTATGGAGATGGTATTAGGGTTGGTTCAGGGTTTTTTCGGAATACAGGGCTTGTCAGTATATTCAGCACGGGTGTGCCGATTATTTGGCTTATGTGGTTGACACTCGAGTTGGGGATCAAATTTCAATTTCAGAGGTTCCAGTGGTCAGGGAGTTTGTTGATGTATTTCCAGAGGAGTTGCCCTGTGTGCCTCCCGAGAGGCAAGTTGAGTTTAGGATTAACCTTGTGCCGGGTACGGCCCTGATTGCCAAAGCGTCGTACCGCTTGGCACCACCTGAGATGTCGGAGTTGTCTTCACAGCTGCAGGAGCTGCTAGGCAAGCAATTTATCGGACCGAGCAGTTATCTATGGGGGGCGACGATATTGTTCGTCAAGGAGAAGGATGGTTCACACCAGATGTGCATTGTTTACCGGGATTTGAACAAGTTAATGGTGAAGAACCATTATCCCTTCCGCATATTAAAGACCTTTTTTATTAGCTACAGGGTGCATCTTGGTTCTCCAAGATATATTTGAGATCTGGTTATCATCAGGTCAGAGTAAGAGAGGAGGACGTGGAGAAGACTATGTTATGGACTTGTTATGGGCATTACGATTTCATTATGATGCCATTTAGGCTAACTAACATGCCTACGGTGTTTATGGATTTGATGAATCGGGTGTGCAGTCCGATGCTTGATCATTCATTATTGTGTTTATTGATGATATCTTGGTGTATTCCAAGACCAGAGGGCAACATAAGGAGCATCTTCGAGAGCTTCAAGTGGTTTTGAGGTGAGAAATGTTTTATGCTAAGTTCTCAAAGTGCAAGTTTTGATTATGAGAGGTCTGGTTCCTTGGGCACCTCGCTAACCAGGATGGGATTTCGGTCGACCCGGCCAAGATCGAGGTTGTGATGCAGTGGGAGGTTCCAAAATCTCCCTCAGATATCAGGAGTTTCTTGAGTTTGGTAGGGTACTTTTGGATATTCATTTAGGATTCCTCCTAGATTACGGTACCCCTCACTCGTCTGTCAAGGAAGGTGTGGATTTCCGGTGGGACCCTGAGCAGCAGTCGGCATTTGAGATTCTTCGACAGAGGTTATGTGAGGCCCCGGTATTGACCCTCCCGGAGGGAGTTGAGGATTTCATGGTATTCTATGATGCTTCCATCACTGGTTTGGGGGCGGTCCTCATACAGAGAGGACGGGTCCTCATGCTTCCATCACTGGTCTGTGATGCTTCCCACTCATGACGTAGAGTTGGGGGCAGTGGTTTTTTCCTTCAAGATTTGGAGGCACTATATTTATGGGGTCCGTTATACTATCCACACGGATCACAAGAGTTTGAGGCATATTATGGATCAGCCGAACCTGAACATGAGGTATCGCAGGTGGCTGGACGTAGTCAAGGATTACGATTGAGATATCTTTTACCATCTGGGCAAAGCGAATGTGGTGCAGATGCTTTGAGCCGCAAGTCGACTAGATCATCAGATAGGGAGATGTGTATGAGGGTATCAGTGGATTCCCCGCTTTTGGGATTGATCATGGAGGCTCAGGCCGAGGGTGTTCAGAAAGAGAATTGGAAGAAAGAGAGGATCAGAGGATATATTGACAGATTTGTCACAGATAGTCGAGGACTATTGACCCAGTGTGGTCGGGTCTGGGTTCCAGTTTCTGGTGGGATCAGACAGGTTGTATTGGAGGAGGCTCATAAGTCTTGTTTTTCTATACATCTGGTGGCCACCAAGATGTATCGAGACTTAAGATTGAGCTAGTGGTGGCCATGTATGAAGAGGGAGATAACCTGGTATGTGGAGAGATGCTTGACATGTAAGATGGTAAAGGTTGAGCATCAAAGGCCACATGGAAAGCTACAACCTCTGTAGGTTCACATGTGGAAATAGGAGCATACTTTGATGGATTTTGTCAACAATTTTCCAAGGAAGGCAAAGGGTTTTGATGCTATCTGGATCATTGTGGATCGATTGACCAAGAGTACCCACTTTCTGGCGATTTAGGAGAGTTCTTCGGCTGAGAAGTTGGCCGATGTGTATGTTCGTGAGATCGTTGCTTGCTATGAGGTTCCTGTCTCCATTGTTTCATACCATGATGCTTGGTTCACCTCCTATTTCTGGCAGAAGTTCCATGAGGAACTGGGCACGAGTTTGCACTTCAAGATTGCTTATCATTCGCATACCGATGGCCAGAGTGAGCGGACAATACAGATGCTTGAGGATATATTGCAGGTTTGTGTTATCCATTTCGATGGGATTTGGGAATCGTACCTGCCTCTTACGGAGTTTTTCCACAACAACAGTTATCACTCCATCATTGGTGCTTCGCCTTTCGAGATCTTGTATGGGCGGAGATGTAGTATCCCGGTTTGTTGGGACGAGGTTGGTCACAGGGTTATGAGGCAGACCGAAGTGGTCCTTCAGAGCACAAAGCTCCGTCAACATATCAGGTAGAGACTGCAAACCGCTCAGAGTCGACAGAAGAACTATGCAGACCGATGCAAATCCGAGTTGGAGTTTCAGGTCAACGATATGGTATTACTGAAGGCCTCACCCTAGATAGGTGTGATACACTTCAAGAAGAGGGGGATGTTGGGTCCCCGGTATATTGGGCCTTTTCGGGAGATTGTCAGGTTTGGCAAGGTTACTTACAGATTGGATCTTCCTGAGGAGCTCAGGCAAATTCACAACACTTTTCATGTTTTGTAGCTGGAAAAGTGCATACTGGATTAGATTGTCGTGGTTTCCTTGGATGATATTCAGGTCGATGAGCGCCTGAACTATGTTAAGAAGCCAGTAGCTATCTTGGAAAGGAAGTTGAAGGTTTTGCGTAACAACGAGATACTTTTGATAAAGGTACAGTGGCAGCATCAAAGAGGCTCCGAGTGGACCTAGGAGCCAGAGGCTGAGATGCAGGAGCATTATCCCGAGTTATTCACCGCATTAGATTTCGAGGGCGAAGTATAGTTCAAGTGGTGGAGAACTGTAACATCCCGATGTTCAGGTACTTCTAAATTCATCCTTATAATTTTATTTCATGTCATTTTGGTCCCTGAGTCCATGAAGTTATACTTTGAAGCCCTAGTGGCAATTTCTTAAATATGGCAAGAGGAGTACGCCATTCGTACATGTATGTACGTTGAGTGTACTAGGGTGCGCCCTAGTACGCTGGGCGTACACTTATGTACGTGGGGAATACTAGCTTTAGGAGGAAAACCCTAACTTTAGGGTTTGAGTGGTATTTAAGCAAAATTATGTCTCACCTTTTCATCCTCCACATCTTTTGAGATGTTTTTGCAAACCCTAGCCCTCTTAGTGAGTGTTTGAGCTCAAGAGTGTGTTCTTGATTAGTTGAAGGAGGAAGAGGTTGCATCGAGGAGCCTTGAAGTGGAAGCAAGCTTGTGGATCTGGGGTCTTTGCCTTCTTGAGAGGCTCCAGAAGGTATAAAGTCCCCACATTGATGTCTTGGATGTTAGATCCCATTTTTGGGTGTTTTATGTTGCTTTTCTTGTCCCAAAGGTCCCATCTTGTGCATGGTTTGTTCCTGTCATATTAAGTTGTCCTTTCAAACCTTAGGAAGGGTTCTAATGTCATATTGAGTTGTCCTTTCAGACCCTAGGAAGGGTTCTAAGCCATAAAAATGAGGTCCCAATTGCTAGAATTGTTTCATGAATCTTGTAGAAGGTCTTATCGGATTAAGACCTTGTGTTAAGCACTATGTGGACTTATAAAGTCATAAAGTTGGAAACTTTATGACCCTAGGGTACATTTGGATTGTAGATCTGAAATATGGGTTTATGTTCTTAAGCCATTAAGCACTAAATGGAGTTTGGAGGCTGCGAGGGTACGCCCAGCATAAATAGGAGTACGCCCCGCATACTCGGTCAACCGCCCCGATGGTGTTCTTATGTGAGGCTTCGCGTATGCTAAGCGTACCTCCAAAGTACGCCCCACATACTCGCATGGGTCAGTCTCGTTGAGTTTAGTTAGTTGAATTGACTCAACTGAGTTGACTCGGTTGACATAGTGGGCTTGACCAGATGATTTTGACTTTGACCAATTTTGTCCTTGAGGGTATTTTGGGTATTTTGGGATTTTGATGGTATTGGTCACTTGGTGGAAATAGGTATAGATTAGAGAGTTGAGATTCGGAGTAAGCCTTTTTAGTCCTGTTCAGTTTGCGAGGTGAGTTTTCCTCACTATACTAACGGGTCGAAGGCACCAAGGCTGGCCCATTAGATTGATATCATGTTACGAATGCTATTTTACTGTGGTTATCTATTAGATCGGTATCCTAGTGTTTAGGATAATGCTATTCTTAGTGATCGGTAGATCTGTTTGGCTGGATGTAGATTGTTATATAATTATGTCACACCCCCGAACCAGACGGAGGAAACGTCCAGGGGCTCGTGTGACAAACAATTGAATAATCATCACAATGAATATACATGAAACATAACACATTCGTTACCAACATTACAAAATACAACCAACATTGTTCACATCAAGTACATTTTTAAAATACATAAGTTCAAATTGTTAAAAGTACGATAAGTGTTATTACATAAAACAAAACCATACACACTTGCACATCTTCGAGCTTAACGATTACCTAAGAATACAAATTATTTTGAAAACGGTCAACATATATAATGTTGGTGAGTTCATAAGTATGTTTGAGTAAAAGTCTTTGTATCCTTCATAAAAACACAGAAAATTCGATATTTTTTGTAAAATGTCTGAAAATGATGTGAAAATCAAGTATAAATGTGTGTGTGAATTTCATAGTCATAACTTGTACGAATGTAGTTTAGATTCATTGTATTGTGAATAAATGATAAATGTATATGAATAATTTCCCCAAAAAATCCAATATTTTCTGTTTTATAACAACATCTAGATTCTTGTATCGGTAAATAAGTAGTTTTGCATTTACACAATCGAAGAGTTTATCTTCGAAAGGTTTAATTTTTTTTGGTATTGAATCCCTATATGATCCGTTATAACCATGCATGATAATGACTAGGTTGCCCGTCTTGGCATTTTCCCAAATGTCGGTATTGCTCAAGATTTTGTCGCCCTAGACTGCCCTAGTCTAGCAGTAGTGAACAGCTAAGGCGTGGGGGGTCACCCCATATAGATTTATACACAAACTCCTGCTTTTCTACCAGGTTACTTTGTTTATAACTATAGGCTACGATTGTACACTCAGAGGTGCCAACTGACATGTCTCACTAGACTCTCAACCCTTTTTGTACTACGTTTAATGTTTATGTATATGTGGTACGTTTTTGTATTCGAAAGGTACATATACAAGTATACGAAGTTTAATGATTACACAAATGTATAGTTACGGCCTACTAACATGTGAAATTTCCATTCCAAGCCCTATTAGCATGTAATTAGACCACAAAGTCTCAATAACATGTAAGAGGGTAATTTAGGCCCAATAGGCAAGTAAATGGGCCACAAAAGCCCAATAAATATGTGATCCATAACTTAGGCCCAAATTAACATGCAAGTGGGTCGCAAGGCCGAATAAACACGTCATGGAAAGCATTCGGCTCAATAGACACTTAATTGGCCCCTTCGGGCCTAATGGCCAAGTAACGTGAATATTAGGCCCAATAAATAGTTATCGACAAATTTCGTTCATTTGTTTTGTTACATTGTTTGTTTTAGCTCAAAGTTTACTAGTTTGATGATAAGAAGCTTTCTTTTTTTTGTTAAAAATGACATTTTGGCCAATAATCCTCCAATTTTTAGTTAAGGCCCAAAGTTTTGTAAAAATGACACTTAAGTCCGTAATTTATAAAAATTTGCAATTTTGTACCAAATGTCTAAAAAATTACGGTTTTAGTCAAAAAAGTATACATTTTGACATTTAAGACCTAGTTCTGTAGAAAAGTGCATTTTCAGCCCTTGGTTTGTAAAAATTTACACTTTCAGACCAATTTTGGAAAAATTTACATTTTTTGTCCAATTTGAAAATAAATTTTATTTTCACCCCTAAATTTGGTTTATTTACATTTATGACCCAAATTTTACTCAAATAAAATTTATAATCCAAAAAACTTCATTTTATCGCAAGTTTGGGCCCAAGCCGTGAGGCCCAAAAGTTTTGGCCCATTAAGCTCAAATTTGCATTTTTGGCCTTTTTTAAAGTATGTTTAACATAAAAATATCTTTTTATACATGTAGGACCTGTTTGGCCCTTATAAAAACATAAATGTCACTTTTTGTCCTTATCTTTTGTTTTCTTGACAATTTTTGACCTTTAACAAGGTTTTTGTTGAAATCCTTTGTATCTTAAACATGTAATCACTTTTGGCTTGATAATGTGATGTATATAATGTCATAGTTCATAGATATTTGCTAAATAGTACTTAAAATTTCGAGATTTGCTAAGATCTAACACATTTTTTTACCAAATAAACTAAGAATTCACACAAAACATGCATATAACACATAGATATACACATTTTACTTGCATTCTCCCCCAAAAATCATATGAAAACCAAAAACAAGGGTGGTATAAACTCACCTTTGCTTGTTGTTCTCAGTTTTGAAGAAGAAATGGAGAGATTTTTGTTCTTAGCAAGCTTCTTGAGTAGATTTCGAACTTAAGGGGTTCTAAGAAGTAAAATCACAAAATAGATGTTGAAATGGAGTGATTTAGCTAAAGAATCAAGTGTTCAAACTTAGGTGTACAAGATCTTACCAAAGATTGATGAGATTAGTGAAGATCTTCTTGGAACATAGGCAAAATCTCAAAAATCTTGTTGGAAGGAGGAGTGTTCTTGAGAGATTTGAGAGTGTTTGAAAATGAAGTATGTGTGTGTGGGGGGTTTAGCTCTCGGCTGAGAGATAAAGAGAAGAGAGAATGAGAGGAGATTGCATGGAAACATGAGAAGGATTTGTTGCATGCTAGGCAATTAACTTGGTTGTCCTCAAAATAAAAATGAGGTGTCATTACCTTCTCCCATGCATAATCCCTTTTTTTATATCTTGCGCCAAGAATTGGATTAGGAAGGAGGAAGTGAATTAATTTGGGCCAATATTAGTCTTCACTCGAAATTATAAAGCCCATAGGAAGTTTTTCGGCCCAATGGGCTTATTAAATGGTTCACGGCCCATTTTGAAAGAAGAAAGGGTGTTTATGGTCCATTAGGGTTAATTGGAGTTGTTATGGCCCAATAAGGCCCATTAGGGTTAGAATGAATCGTTTTAGGCCCAAATGGTCCAACATGTTATAGATTTGGGAATTAGGTCCATTTAGAATCCAAATAGGGTTTCCATGTCCAAAATAATTGAATTGGATGCTTATTGGTCCATTAGGCCCAATAAGGAAATCCTAGTCCAATATGGACTCAAACCGGGATTCTTAGGGTTTTCAAACTCTTTGATGAACATATCTGATGAATCTAAATGAGCAGTGAGTGAGATTTACTTAGAGTACATGTTTTACAAGAGATGAACGGTTACACAGGGATATAATTTCCTAGCTAAAATGCTAGTTGTGACATCATCCCTCCGTTAGAGGGAGTTTTGTCCCGAAATTCTTTTGAAAACTAGGATTGTGAAGGAAAGAATAAGTGAGGGTACTTTTGCTTCATCTGGTCTTCATGTTCCCACGTGAACTCTGTTCCACGTTTTGCGCTCCATCGAACCTTCACGATCGGGATGCGACTTTGCTTTGTACGCTTCACCTCCCTATCAATAATCTCGACTGGTTCTTCGACGAACAAGAGGTTCTCGTTTATCTGAATCTCTTCCAGAGGAACGGAAAGGGTTTCATCTGATAGACACTTTTTCAGATTCGAGACGTGGAACACTAGGTTTACATTGCTGAACTCAGTGGGTAGCTGCAGCTTGTAAGCCACTGGACCTATCCGGGCAAGAATCTTGAACGTCCAATGTACCGCAGATTCAATTTTCCTCTTTTCCAAAATTGAATCATTCCCTTCCATGGAGAGACCTTTAATAGCACGCAATCCTCGACTTGAAATTCTAGTGGCTTTCACCGCTTGTCAGCATAGCTCTTTTGTCGGTCTCGCGATGCTTGAAGTCGAGCTTTGATTTGGACTATTTTCTCGGTTGTTTCACGAATGATTTCAGGTCCTGTAAGAGCAGTGGCCGGCGACTTCCCTTTTTCTAGTTGAGTGTCACCCACCTCGGCCCAGCATATGGGCGATCAACAATTGCGACCATAGAGAGCTTCGAAGGGAGTAACCTTGATGCTAGTATGGTAACTGCTGTTATAAGAGAATTCGATCAGAGGCAAGTGGGCATCCCATGATTTGCCGAAGTCAATCAAGCAAGCTCGGAGAATATCCTCGAGTGTCTGGATGGTACGCTCACTATGACCATCCATATGTGGGTGGTAGGCGGTGCTCATATCTAGTTGTGTTCCCATTACCTTCTAAAGAGATTGCCAAAATCTTGAAGTAAATATGCTATCTCAATCTGAGATATTAGATACTGACACTCCATGGAGTCTAACAACCTCCATGAGGTAGATTCGGGTC
Source organism: Lactuca sativa (assembly GCF_002870075.4). Taxonomy (NCBI): domain Eukaryota; kingdom Viridiplantae; phylum Streptophyta; class Magnoliopsida; order Asterales; family Asteraceae; genus Lactuca; species Lactuca sativa. The sequence goes on along the minus strand of NC_056631.2, from coordinate 159,153,272 downwards.
AACTTTTCCATCTTGTATTCTTTTATTGGCAGGAAATGAGCGGATTTTGTTAATCTATCGACGATTACCCAGATAGCATCCAATTTGTCTGTCGTCTTTGGAAATTTGGTCACGAAGTCCGTAGTAATCCTTTCCCATTTCCACTCGGGTATCACTAGTTTTTGCAGTAGTCCCGAGGGCTTTTGGTATTCCACTTTCACCTTGGCGCAAGTAAGGCACTTGCCCACGAAAGTGGCTATCTCTGCCTTCATATTAGGCTACTAATATTGATGCTTGATATCCAAATACATTTTGTCTGACCCCGGATGAATAGAATATCGCGTCCTGTGGGCTTCATGCATGACTACCTCCCAAATTCTATTCATGAAGTAGTAGTTTCTGTCGTTTTTGACTTCGAGTTCCTTCTCCATTCCTCGTAGCGATTCACTAGCGGCATTCTCTGGCTTCAATGCGTCCAATTGGGCTTCCTTGATCTATGAGGCTAGATGAGATTGGATGGTGATTGACAGGGTCTTCACACGACGACTTGAATACTCCTTTCGGCACAGGGCATCGGCTACTACATTAGCCTTGCATGGGTGGTATTTGATTTCACACTCATAATCATTTAACAGTTCAACCCATCTCTGTTGCCTCATGTTTAGTTCCTTTTTATTTAGAATGTGTTAGAGGATCCTGTGGTCTGTAAAGATGGTGCACTTGGTACCATAGAGGTAGTGCCTCCAAATTTTTAGGGCGAAGACCACCGCCCCCAGTTCAAGATCATGTGTGGTGTAATTTACTTCATGTGTTTTATGTTGTCTGGATGCATAAGCAATTACCTTCCCACGTTGCATAAGGACACAACCTAAACCCTGATTCGAAGCATCACAGTAAACTATGAAGTCTTCGGTTCCCTCCAGTAAGGATAACATTGGAGCACTACAGAGGGCTTGCTTCAAGGTTTGGAAGTGATCTCTTGCTTCTCCGTCCAGTTGAAAGGTACGTCTTTCTGTGTCAGTGTGGTGAGGGGTTTGGCTATCTTGGAGAAGTTCTGAATGAATCTTTGGTAGTAGCCTGCGAGACCCAATAATTGGCGAATTTTCGTTGGCGTTGTCGGAATTGTCCAGCTTTTGATTGCTTTGATCTTGGAGGGGTCCACGTGTATTCCTTCCTGACTGACCACATGGCCCATAAAGTTTACGATGCGGAGCCTGAATTCGCACTTGCAGAGTTTTGCATACAACTTTTCGGCCAGCAGGGTTTCTAAAATCTGTCGGAGGTGTTGTCTATGATCTTCTTCACTTCGAGAGTACACGAGAATATCATCAATGAAAACGATTACGAATTTATCAAGTAATGGGCGGTAGACTCGATTCATGAGGTCCATAAAGGTAGAGGGGGCATTCATTAGACCGAAGGGAATTACGACGAATTCGTAATGACCGTAACGAGTTCGGAAAGTAGTCTTAGGAATGTCCTCATCTTTCCCTTTTAGTTGATGATAACCGGATCTCAGATCTATCTTTGAAAAGTAACTAGCTCCTTGAAGCTGGTCAAATAGATCATCGATTCGTGGAAATGGATACCGGTTTTTGATGGTGAGCTTATTTAATTCCCTATAGTCGATGCACATCCTGAAGGATTCGTCTTTCTTTTTAACGAAAAGTGTCGGAGCTCCCCACGACGAGAAGCTGGGTCTGATAGATCCTTTATTCAGGATTTCGCTCAGTTGGCTTGATAATTCTTTCATTTCTGCAGGATCCAATTGGAGTGGCTCTAGGCACTAGGTCGATTCGGAATTCGATTTGTCGTTCTGGGGGTATTCCCAGAAGATCTTCTAGAAACACATTCGGGAAATCACATGCCACTGGGATGTTGTGAATGCTCGCTTCCTCTTTGGTTTATCCACTACGTGAGCAAGGAATGCATAGTTCTTCTTTTGTAGACACTTTTGCGCCTTGATACTCGAGATAAGGCAAAGGTTTGCGTCGAGTTTATCTTCGTAGATTATTAGAGTTTCGTGATTAGGAAGATGAAGGCGAACGGCCTTCTCGTGACACATAATATCAGCGTGATGGGGGCTTAACCAATCTATGCCGATGATCACATCAAAACTCCTAATGTTTATGAGCATCAAATTTATTTGGAAAGAGTGGTTGTTTAGTGTTAACGTGGATCCTATATAGATATCTTTGGTTGTTTCTGTTTTCCTATTACCCATTTCCACCGTAAAGTCTTCGTTGAGCTTCTGGGGTTGTTGATTTAGCAGGTGTTTGAATTTATTACTAATAAAACTTTGTTCCACCCCAATATCAAATAAGATGCATGCATACGATTTGTTAAGTAGGAACGTACCGGTGACAACGGTTAGGTCCTGCACTGCTTCAATCTAAACCATTGTCAGTACTCTCCCTACTGCTCATGTCCCTTGATTGTTCGCGTTCGGGCAGTTTCGCCTGATATGCCCAAATTTCCCACATCTGTAACAGGTATAGCTAGCTCCAGTATTGTTGTTGTTGTTTGTCATCTGGTTCTTTTGAAGCTGAGTCCTACAATACTTCACTGTATGGCCTTTCCGATTGCACATTGTGCAACTCATCTCTCAGCACTCCCCGTGATGGTGGAAGTTGCATTTGTTACACTTGGGGAGATTTCCCAAGTACTACTTGGAAGCATTTGGTGTGGATAAGGCTGGAGCATGTGGTGTGGTAGTAGCTTGTGTTGCAGCATGGACAGACACCGTTTGTTTATTCTTAGATGATTCTGAGTTTTGCTTCCCCTTTCGCTTGTTGTTTTTTCCCGTCTTGTTCTCTTCTTCCTTCTTAACCTCCGCTTCCACTGTTTTGGCACCCTTCTTATTGCCATGATCGTATATTTTCTTGGCTAGCCTCTTGGCGCTATCAAATGTCTTAGGGTTTGCCGCAATGACATTCCCATGGATAGGTGCAGTCAATCCCCAGATGAACCTTTCAATCTTTTTCTCTTCTGAGGTGATCATTCCGGGACATGGAAGAGATATCTCACTAAACCTAGATATGTATGCGTCGATATTGGAGTTTTGGACCGTGAGGTTCCACAACTCTTGTTCTATCTTCTGAATCTCTCCTCTAAGATAGTATTCTGCCAACATCATCTCCTTAAGCTCTTCCCAGGGCATTGCGTTTGCTACTGGGAGTGTCATGGCCTCTATGTGGCCGTTCCACCAGGAGTGAGCTTCATCAATGAATGTGCAGGCTGCGAACTTGTCCTTACACGCATCCAGACATCCGCAGATTTCGAAAACAGACTCTACTTTCTCAATCCATCATTTCAGGGCTATGACGCCTCCTGTCCCATTAAACGTCTGAGGTTTGGCGTTGGTGAAATCCTTGTAGGTGCATGTTCGTGCAGCTCCATGATTTGTTCCTTGATTTGTACTTCCACTTCCCTATCCATTTCCTTCTCTGTTGTTTCCATTGCAAATTTGTGCAAATGCTGCAGTGACCGCAGCAGACGCTGTTGCCTGGAATGCAACCGAGTTTATTTCCGGCGGGGTTGGTGTTGCGTTGTTTCCACGGTTGGGTCTTTGAGGCATCTTTCTGTCATGGAATGGAAAGATGTTGAGTGCCTATGGTTTTTGCGAGTTGTGATCCTATAGTCTAGGGGTATAGCATGTACTTAAGTAATTTCACATGTTGACATAAAACAAGGAGGTAAAACACATAGTAGATAACAATGTCATGATAAAACATAAAGCATTTTCATTAATCTTAATAGTTTTGATACATGAAAATTTGCCAAAAGGCATACATTACTTAGAAATATAAAATCAGGCAGCATGACGATTCTTCTTTATGATTTCCAAGAAAGACACCACCCGGAGGTGGATTTTCCAGTGAATGAAAGTGGAATAACCTCTCGTTTCCTGCCATCTTCCCCTGTCGAACATCATACTGAAACACCTCCCTGATTTCTGCTTCTCCTCCCCTCCTCCTTCTTCTCCGTTTTTAATCAAAGAAACCCCCACCTCCGGGAGGGCAACATCCCCCTCGCACCTTCTCTTCTTTTCTGTTGAGAACTGCTAACAAACACCCTTACCGGAGCTATTATTGCTGCTTGATCTCTCTACCATACTATCTCTTTCCCCTTTTCTTCGCACACAATTTCAGAACTAGAAAAGTGGCAGTTGACGACTGCTTGAGCAGCCAATCGCTGCATTTACCGAGATCGACGACAACTTCTACATCGTCCTTCTCCCTTCTTTAAATTGAACCTAACACGGTGGTGTTTACCTCTTTGTGATTGATTTACACCATCGATACAACATTTTCTTTCCTCAACAACCCAAGGCACTGATGGTGCTTCTTTTCTTTCCTTCTTCGTTCGTCCGTTCCTCTCCCCTGTGTAATCACTTAAACATAGAGTCGATAGTGCATAGCATAGTACGCCTAAGAGAATCCTAATACTAATAAGATACGCTACTAATGTTGATCATACGGAGAAGTGTCAAAAGATGGTAGCGAAATCATATCCCAAAATCTTGTGCCAACAACTGAGTCATCTCAGTCATTTCTCTGATGACCTCATCCCTTTCCTGCTCAGCTTGTACGACTCGTGCCTCCATAGCAAACAGTTGCTGCCGAAGTGTGGTGATAAGTGTTGTTACATAAAACATTCATTACCAACATTACATAATACAACCAACATTGTTGACATCAAGTACATTGTTAAAATACATAAGTTCAAATTGTTATAAGTACGATAAGTGATGTTACATAAAACAAAACCATACACACTTGCACATCTTTCAGCTTAACGATTACCTAAGAATACAAGTTATGTTGAAAATGGTCAACATATATAATGTTGGTGAGTTCATAAGTATGTTTGAGTAAAAGTCTTTGTATCTTTCATAAAAACACAGAAAATCCGATATTTTCTGTAAAATGTCTGAAAATGATGTGAAAATCAAGTATAAATGCATGTGTGAATTTCATAGTTATAACTTGTACAAGTGTAGTTTAGATTCATTGTATTGTGAATAAATGATAAATGTATATGAATAATTTCCCCAGAAGATCCAATATTTCCTTTTTTATAACAACGTCTAGATTCTTGTATTGGTAAATAAGTCGTTTAGCACTGAAACAATCGAAGAGTTTATCTTCAAAAGGTTAATTTTTTTGATATTGAATCCCTATATGAGTCGTTATAACCATGCATGATAATGACTAGGTTGCCCGTCTTGGCATTTCTCCCAAATGTCGGTATTGCTCAAGATTTTATCGCACTAGACTGCCCTAGTCTAGCTATAGCGAACAACTAAGGTGTGGGGGGTCACCCCGTATAGATCTATACACAAACTCCCGCTTTCCTACCAGGAAACTCTGATTATAACTACAGGCTAGGATTGTACACTCAGAGGTGCCAACCGATATGTCTCACTAGATTCTCAGCCTTGTTGTACTATGTTTAACGTTTACGTATATGTGGTATGTTTTTTGTATTCGAAAGGTACACACACACACACACACACACATATATATATATATATATATATATATATATATATATATATATATATATATATATATACGATGTTTAATGATTACGCAAATGTATAGTTACGGCCTACTAACATGTGAAATTTCCATTCCAAGCCATATTAGCATGTAATTAGACCACAAAGTCCCAATAACATGTAAGAGGGTAATTTAGGCCCAATAGGCAAGTAAATGGGCCACAAAAGCCCAATAAATATGTGATCCATAACTTATGCCCAAATTAACATGCAAGTGGGTCGCAAGGCCGAATAAACACGTCATGGAAAGCATTCGGCTCAATAGACACTTAATTGGCCCCTTCGGGCCTAATGGCCAAGTAACGTGAATATTAGGCCCAATAAATAGTTATCGACAAATTTCGTTCATTTGTTTTGTTACATTGTTTGTTTTAGCTCAAAGTTTACTAGTTTGATGATAAGAAGCTTTCTTTTTTTTTTGTAAAAAATGACATTTTGGCCAATAATCCTCCAATTTTTAGTTAAGGCCCAAAGTTTTGTAAAAATGACACTTACGTCCGTAATTTATAAAAATTTGCAATTTTGTACCAAATGTCTAAAAAATTACGGTTTTAGTCAAAATAGTATACATTTTGACATTTAAGACCTAGTTCTGTAGAAAAGTGCATTTTTAGCCCTTGGTTTGTAAAAATTTACACTTTCAGACCAATTTTGGAAAAATTTACATTTTTTGTCCAATTTGAAAATAAATTTTATTTTCACCCCTAAATTTGGTTTATTTACATTTATGACCCAAATTTTACTCAAATAACATTTATAATCCAAAAAAATTCATTTTATCGCAAGTTTGGGCCCAAACCGTGAGGCCCAAAAGTTTTGGCCCATTAAGCTCAAATTTGCATTTTTGGCCTTTTTTAAAGTATGTTTAACATAAAAATACCTTTTTATACATGTAGGACCTGTTTGGCCCTTATAAAAACATAAATGTCACTTTTTGTCCTTATCTTTTGTTTTCTTGACAATTTTTGACCTTTAACAAGGTTTTTGTTGAAATCCTTTGTATCTTAAACATGTAATCACTTTTGGCTTGATAATGTGATGTATATAATGTCATAGTTCATAGATATTTGCTAAATAATACTTAAAATTTCGAGATTTGCTAAGATCTAACACATTTTTTTACCAAATAAACTAAGAATTCACACAAAACATGCATATAACACATAGATCAACACATTTTACTTGCATTCTCCCCCAAAAATCATATGAAACCCAAAAACAAGGGGGGTATAAACTCACCTTTGCTTGTTGTTCTCGGTTTTGAAGAAGAAATGGAGAGATTTTGTTCTTAGCAAGCTTCTTGTGTGGATTTCGAACTTAAGGAGTTCTAGGTAGTAAAATCACAAAATAGATGTTGATATGGAGTGATTTAGCTAAAGAATCAAGTAATCAAACTTAAGTGTACAAGATCTTACCAAAGATTGATGATATTAGTGAAGAATCTTCTTGGAACACGGGCAAAATCTCGAAAATCTTGTTGGAAGGAGGAGTGTTCTTGAGATATTTGAGAGTGTTTGAAAATGAAGTATGCGTGTATGTGTGTGTGTGTGGATTTAGCTCTTGGCTGAGAGATAAAGAGAAGAGAGAATGAGAGGATTTTGCATGGAAACATGAGAAGGCTTTGTTGCATGCTAGGCAATTAACTTGGTTGTCCTCAAAATAAAAATGAGGTGTCATTACCTTCTCCCATGCATAATCCCTTTTTTTTATTTATCTTGGGCCGAGAATTGGATTAGGAAGGAGGAAGTGAATTAATTTGGGCCCAATCTTAGTCTTCACTCGAAATTATAAAGCCCATAGGAAGGTTTTCGGCCCAATGGGCTTATTAAATGGTTCACGGCCCATTTTGAAAGAAGCAAGGGTGTTTATGGTCCATTAGGATTAATTGGAGTTGTTTAGGCCCAATAAGGCCCATTAGGGTTAGAATGAATCATCTTAGGCCCAAATGGTCCAAAATGGTATAGATTTGGGAATTGGGTCCATTTAGAATCCAAATAGGGTTTCCATGTCCAAAATAATTGAATTGGATGCTTATTGGTCCATTAGGCCCAATAAGGAAATCTTAGTCCAATATGGACTCAAACCGGGATTCTTAGGGTTTTCAGACTCTTTGATGAACATAATTGATGAATCTAAATGAGCATTGAGTGATATTTACTTAGAGTACATGTTTTACAATAGATGAACAGTTACACATAGATAGAATTTCCTAGCTAAAATGCTATTTGTGACAAATTATATGTTATATGTGCACATGTTTGGTCGGTAGCTGAGGCTTCATTACTTTGTGCGTAAGCCAACTGGCTGGGGCATACCAACCGATGGTTGAACGGGCTCGAGGGTATTCCATCCCGAGGATGATTGGAACCATAACATATTGGCATTCCAACCTGATGGTTGAGGGGCCTAGGATATTCCAACCCAATGGTTGATTGGAACTATAATATTCCAACCCGATGGTTGAGGGCCTAGAGTATTCCACCCCGATGGTTGATTGGATCCATAGTATGTTGTTATTGTATATGTGTTATTTGTTTGTGTGTTGGTACTTTAAGGAAACTCACTAAGCTTTGAGCTTACAGTTTTGGGTTATGTTTCAGGTACCTCGGATGATCGCGGGAAGGCGAACGCATGATCATGCACCTCCTCATGTTTTGATTCATGATTTTCGGAAAAACTCTTAGATTAAACATGTTTGAAATCTATATTGTAAACAATTCTGATTTTTGGGCAGGTTTTAAAAGTTTAAAATTTTCATGATTTTTATGGGTGTTATAAGAGAGCCAGGGGTAATTGGGTTGAAGAACTATCGAGAGTACTTTGGTCATACAGAACCACACCAAGAACGAGCATGAAGGAAGCGCATTTTAGTCTAACTTACGGCACAGAAGCAATGTTGTCGTTAGAGCTAGCAGTCGGATCACCTCGCAAGACCTACTTCGAAGAAGCAAACAATGATAAGAACCTGAGATTAAGCCTGGATCTCATTAAGGAGAGGTGTGAGCAATCGAACATTCGTCAAGAGGCTTACAAAAACGTCGCCGAAAGATATTACAACCAAAGAGTCAAAGAAAAAGCTTTCAATATAGGGGATTACATCCTAAGGAGAAATGAGGCAAGCCATGCCCAGCCATATGGAAAACTAGGCCCTACATGGGAAGGACCATACAAGGTCATCGAAGCCCACCACAACATGGCATATACGCTTGAAATGATGAAAGGGAGGCAAATCCCCAGAACATGGAATGCCATGAATCTAAGGAAATTTCATTTCTAGAAAGAAATTCGTTGCCCGGACTGATCACCCAGGGCGGAATTCAATACACAAGGCTTAGCATATACCTCTGCAAAGTATAAAATACTCAGTGTATTTGTAAGGCTCAGAATATCCACCTTATTAAAATACTCAGTGTATTTGTGAGGCTCATAACGACAATTTCATAAAAAACACTCGAAGGATTCACAAGGCTCAAAACAACCATTTTATTAAAATACTCGATGTATTTGTTGAAAGTATTTTTTGAAACAATTGTATTTAATACTTATTGTATTTCTTGGGCTAAGAATAGCCATTTTGTTAAGATACTTAGCGTATTTGTTGGGCAAAATAGCCATTCTATCAAGATACTTAACGAATTCGCCATCCTCATACCCAATATATTTGTTAGGCCCAATACAACCATATTCGACTAGCTACTTAACACATGCAGTCATTACAGAAGCTTAACATATCCATATAATCCAAAGTAACCAGCTAGTGTTATACAATCGCCCCACACTCAAAAGGTGAAAGACGAAAACAAAAAAGCTTTAGAATCAAACCATAAACAGAATGCAATGAATCACAAAGAACAAACACAGGCAAACATATCTTACATTATCAAAGATAGAGCAAGTTACAACAACCAAAGAAAAAGGGCCACCAACACTTGCGACCACCAAGAACCATACAAACAAATACAAACAAACAGCAAAAAAGAACAAGCTTCACATTTTTTTCTTCACACCCCGAAGGGCAGAAAATACTACAAAAGCACCTTAAGAACTGACGATATCATTACCATCATCACTAGCGCCTGCGTCACCACCACCAGTCTTCGCACCATCATCACTAGCACCTACACCATCGCCGCCAGCCATTGCGTCACCCCCGCTAGCCTCACAAATCATAATGCCATCAAGAACTTCACCTACATCCTCCAAAGCACAGAGCCGCCGCATGCCAACCATATCAAGATGCCCCAAGCCTAGGAGACTAGCATGGTCTATTGTCACAAAAGAAAGTAAGGCATCATTAAGGCTGGTAGTATGGATGCGTCGGGAATCGCTGTCATCAGGATCATAAACACCGAAATCTATTTCTACTTTCAAACCATTGCAGCTAGATTCTTTACCGGCAACGAAGGCAGCATGACGAATTTGGCTAATCCCACTGGTAAATTTTGCATGATCGATCAGCTTATCCATGATGTGCACGACCCTTACCTACTTTTAATTATAAAATAAACACACAAAGGCAGTGGACCTATCAATTGTGGTATAGTTAAATAAGTAGGGTATCGAACACAGGGAACGGTAAATTAAAACTAAAAACTAATTCTATCTAAATTAATTAATAAGTACGGGGTTTTCTCTAGTTTTACAAGACTAGAAACTTACTAACTATCACTTAATCTAAAAACTAGAAAAACAAAGAATTAACTAGATTCAATAATGGGAAGGAACTTCTGTTTAGTTCAACTCAATTGATCCTATGGTTGATTTCAAGGTAATGGTGCAACGGATTAACTCTTTTGTTGGTTACCGATTCAAGTGATTAGATTCGCGTTCACTACACTAATCCTTAGCGAATAAACTAACTCAAACAGTTATCAGTTGTCTAATTTAATTAAATTCACTAGATTAATTATTCGGGTTAGTTTAGACTTGCAATACTTAACTAATTTGGTCCTTTAATTAACTTCCTGTTGATGGTCATCACACAAGCTCACACATGAATTTACTCAATTTTCTTATTAATTCTAGTTTCATGTTCATTAATCCTAGACATATGACAAAGTGGTCACATAAACATATGAGGTTGATAATCAGAAGTTGTTCATGCTATTTAATTACCTTCCTATTAACAGAAAATTAATTATCATTCACACACAAGGTTCTTTAGCAAGCTAAAACTAACAAAATTCACCAACATTGAATTAATCCTACCAATAATCAAACCATAGTCTCAATTTTGTATCCCCAAACAGAAGTTTAAGAGTTTTGGCTCATGATTGAAGTAAATAACAGCAAACAAACGAATTCTAATTGTCTAGCCATAATGGAAAACAAAAGATTAAGTAGAATGATGAAATTTGCCTCAAATCTCCTTCGGAATTGGATTCTAGCTAATATCTTCGTTCTCTAGGGTTTTTCTGGTTCTTCAATCGCAGCTAATCTCTCCAGAAGGGTTCCCCCAATTCCCTGTCGATCTGAGAAGTTATCTTTATATTTGCGAAACGACTCGCCGAGTCAAGTGCCGACTCGACGAGTCCATCTCTCAATCCCCGTATGTGATAAGTCTCTGGATCTTTGAGTCTTTATCTTCTCGAGTATTCGCTCGGACTCACCGAGTAGACGACCCTACTCGCCGAGTAGGTGTTGTTTTTGGTGTTTTTCTTCTTTGTTTAATTCTCGAGCTCCCAACCGCTTCTCCTGCTTCCTTTTGCTTTCGAGCTTCACTTTTGGACTGAAAACATAATTCAAACACTTTTAAGTACCTTTTGTTCATTAAATTAGATAAAATCAACATAAAGTATTAAGATAATGCATGAATTTTATAACTAAATATGCCCATATCAAAATACCCCACACTTGATTTTTGCTTGCCCCCAAGCAAAACTGAATTTTAACACATTAGAATCACATATGACAACTCCAATCTAACCTAGCCATTATGCCAAGACCGCAACGCATACATTTGTGTCTAAAATTTTCCTAATAACCCCTCATACTCCAAATATTCACAATCCTCATAAACATTCGCCCACTCACCCCGAACTATGCTCATTTTATGCATCCCTCTGAATCCATCCGCAGAAAACATCTTACCCTCAAGGTATTTTTAGTTGAGCAACCCAAGCATACATAATCTAGAATTGCAATTTATGATACCACTATGGATCTCTTTTGAATTCTTCACTTCCTTGATAATTTGATCTTTGATTTCTTTGAATTCACCACCTTTGTTGTTTGATTTTTGGTATCTTCAATTTTTGAATTTCTTGGAATTTTGATCTTTTGATCTTCACTTTATTTGCTCCAAAATTCTTTAACTTTTCTTGCAATTCTCTTTTTTTTTAAATGTACCTCTCTTTTTTCACTCAAAACCCTACATGCTTAAGCAGGGGTGTTCAACCTCAACCTTTATTGGCTAACGATAATAATCTTCCTAGATACATTTCTGGTACACGATGGTAAACATATTGCATCACTCAGGCTGAGCGAGGTCGTGTTTTTGTCCCATGATTTCACTGGAATAAGGAAGCCACAAATGCACTAGAACGTATATAGGCTCAACTAAACATTCGGGTTTTCATGCAATCATCAACACAATTCTAACATGGAATCCTAATTGCTTTACCAAAATTTTCTAAATTAGCCCTAGCAATTTTAATGCAAAAATTTCAAAATTTATCAAAAATTAACTAAAATTTAACTAATATAACCAACCCCCTACCCCACACTTAATTTATGCAATGTCCCCATTGCATGTCATGCATAAAATATGAAATATGAAATATAGAGAGAATTGGAACAAACTCCCCTGGGGTAGCAGTCGCGAGGTAGATCTTTTTTTTTCGAGCTCCATCTTCAAATGACTTTGTCATGAGAACAGCTCATCCATGCCTTGGGTGTCAAAATATCGTGTGGTACAACTCCAATTATAAGGTACAAACTCTTGGAAATGCTCAGAAAACGATCTTCAAAGAATAGAACCAATGCCCATATCAAATGTCATCAAATCTTCAGCTCAAAAGTAAGAAGAATGAGTGACTCGTCGAGTAATTATGTAGACTCGCCGAGTTGAAGCGTAAATGGCAGAAGAATCATGAATTTTCACATGGACTCGGCGAGTCCATAAGATGCACTCGGCGAGTAGACTGTTGTGTGAAAAAAAAATATTCTGCCCAAGTCCGTTTCTGATGTATGGGGGTTATATAAACTAATAATTTCTCTCATTTTTTCTTTAGGTAATAAACACTCTATAACCCTTCTATCAGTTGGACTCATAGCTTGACTCAAAACTTCGTTTCCTCTCTCGCCTAGACTAGATTTCTTGCTTCGTCAGCCTTGACTCTAGACCCTCACATGCAATCCTAAGCTTCAAACTGAAAAGATCAAAAACAAAAACCAAGTAAAAAAACATTAAAAAAATCCTAAATTATCCTTAAACACTAGAAGTTTAGAAAGAAAAAGAAAAGAAAACTCTAATGATGGGTTGCCTCCCGCAAGCGCTTCTTTTTGTACGAGTCTTTAGCTGGACTCTCAACTTAATAAACTTCCAATAAACTAAATGCCAATCCATCCGTTGCATTAAATATTTTCTTTGGACCAATTTGTAAAATTTGGCTCTTTTCTTCTAAAATTGGCCAAACGAGCTTGAATACATAAAACCCAAGAATTCTGACAAGGGTTGGAACCGGTTGGATACTAATCATAAATGGATCTTGATTTAGAACTTTCTATAAAGTTGGAATTGTCACCCCATGCTTCAACACACAAACCAGAAGAACAGGGGACCATGTCGTGGTAATGGTCAAACCACAGCTTGGTTCCTGCAATTCAGCTTGTTCTTGTTCTTCATCCGACCTCTCTGTTAGCAACCTTTCCAGCTCCTCCAAATCTTTTTCTGGATTAAATTCTTCATCTTGTAGATTTAGCTCTTGTGACTCAAATTGTTCTTGATAATTAGACAAGAAGTTATCTAACCATCTTCCAAATTTCATCAAATCATCATCTAATTCATAATCCTCATCTTCCTTGTAACGACCCGTCTCCGGTATGATGATCCCATAGTATTTATTTAGAAGTTTACAAGAGGGACTCGGCGAGTTCATAGCCTGACTCGTCAAGTAGGGACGGGATTTTCGAGCACGTGTTAGTCGGTGACTCGGCGAGTCCATATTCGGGACTCGGCGAGTCTGCCTGCCTGGAAGAAACCTTAAATCCCCGGGTTGCTCACTATTTAAGCCACCTTATAGCCCCCATTCTCGCCTCCTTCACCCTCAGAAAGCTGTGAGAAAACCCTAATCCATCCTTGAGTGATCTAAGTGTTCTTGTGTTAAAATTTTGAAGGATTGAAGAAGGAAAAGAAGAAAGGAGTAAGGAGAAGAGTTGTAGAGCAAAGATTCAAGGGCAAATCAGAGTTCTTTGAGGTATTCTTCGGATTTCCCCCTGTTTTATGCTTTTAACCTCCATTAGAACTCTTCTAGATCTAGTTTGATGCTTTTCTCAAGCCTTATGATTGTATGGATACCCTATTATGTCGAGATATCCTTAGATCTGTTCATTTAGGAGTTGTAGAGCCCAGATCTATTGTCTTTATGGAGCTATTTTGCATGATAACCCTAGATCTACCCTTTTAAGTGCCTTTTTAGCCTTTATCTCCTTTTTCATGTGTTTGTACACGTAAAGTTGGAAACTTTACGTGGTGAATCAGCTTATTGGACTCAGATCTATCATTTGTATGTAATGGATTCAAGCATAATCGAGTTTTGAGTTGCTGCATGCAAGCGACTCGGCGAGTCGGAAGAATGACTCGGCGAGTCGAGTCGCGAGTCCCCGTTTTTCCCCTTTTGAGTGATGACGAGTGGAAGCCTGTGAGTAGTAGAGTGGACTCAGTGAGTTGGAGAGCAGAATCAGTAATGGAGGGACTCGGCGAGTTGTTCATACAACTCGGCGAGTCCAAGGCAATCTTCTTAAGTTCAAGAACAACTCGTCGAGTTGTTCATATGACTCGACGAGTCGGATGAAGATTGTCTGAGTTCTTGGATCGAGAGGGTACTCGTCGAGTCGATTCCATACTCGGCGAGTAGCCACGAGTAGGGTTGAGAAGTGAGACTAGCAACTCGGCGAGTTGGCGGCCCAACTCGGCGAGTCAGGTCAACTATGGGTTGACTTTGACCGAGAGAGTTGACATTGACCAAGGTTAAAAGAGTAATTTTACCCTAATGCAGTGTTTAGTATTTGATTGAGTGTGTTTATGGACTTGTAGCCGGGGAGATACCGGAGCAGCAGCAGTTAGCTTCCAGAGCCATTCACACATCAGCCAGTTCACGAGGTGAGTTTCCTCTCAGTAGGAACGGGTCTACGGCCACAATGTCGGCCCGTTTAGTTAGCAGTAGTTCCGGACTTTGGTCCGATGCAGTAGTTAGAGTGCTTGATGTCTTTGTGATTCAAGCATGTTTGTGTTATGTGTTTAGGGCTCTGTTTCGATGTAGTATGCAGTATATGTGATTATAATAGTTGATATGTGTTATGCTATGTCATGATCAGCCAGTTCCGGACTTCGGTCCGATGCAGGGGACAAGGTCCCAGTCAGTTCCAGACTTCGGTCCGATGCAGCTAGTTCCGGACTTCGGTCCGATGCAGTCAGTTCCGGACTTCGGTCCGATGCAGTTAGTTCCGGACTCTGGTCCGATGCAGGGGACAAGGTCCCAGTCAGTTCCAGACTTCGGTCCGATGCAGCTAGTTCCAGACTTCGGTCTGATGTAGTGAGAAAGGCCCAGTATGTGCTTTATACGTATTGTGTGGTATGTGGTAGTTTGGGGGAGCTCACTAAGCTTCGTGCTTACAGTTTCAGTTTTGGTTTCAGGTACTTCCGCAAGCAAAGGGAAGAGCTCGGGATGATGGCATCGCACACACCACAGCTTCAGTCTTGTCCTGGGAGTTGATTTAGTTTTCTTGATATGTTTGGATAACAGTTGTGATACAGTTTTTCCCACAGTATTTTATTATGATTTTCGAAACACGCAGCACATGGTTTTATTATGTGATACTCAGTCTCGTGGTTTTATTATAATAAAAATCGAAATTTTTGGGTGGTATTTTTGGGTTGTTTCAAGTTGGTATCAGAGCCTTGGTTTGAGGGATTCGGATACACTTCCGGGTGTATCTGAACTCAAACTAAGGAAAAATAAAAGGTTTTTGAAAAGAAAAATGTTTTCTAAAGGAATTTTAAAAGCGCTTAGAAAGAAAGGAATTTTTTCTTAAAACGAGATAAGGGTGTGGTGCATGCGATCAGCCGAGCTCAAGTAAGTACTCCCAAATTACCCATACAAGTTATTTGTTCAGTTTCAGTTTCAGTAGAGCATCATGCTAGTATAGGACTAAGGATATAGGAGGATGCCTTATGTGCCTGCTTTATGTGTTACAGCTTTATGAGCATTGCATGCTAGTATTGAGTAGACAGCAGTAGGATAGCCTATTTAGGTTATGCCTAATAGTATGAGCTTAGCATTAAATGCTTATGAGAATAGTTTTGCCTGAGTATGTTTCCTTTATCCGAATGCTGCTTGCTTTATGCTTTGTGGGACTCTGAGTGGTGGGAATTAGCCATTAGGTGAATACGTTGCATCACATGTGATCAAGGTTGAATAATCTCAGAGTGCTGGATCTGGCCCTATTGCGCAGCTCTTGTTTGAGTCCAACCGTGGTAGGGACGAGTCTTTTACTCAAAGGATTATCCGAGCCTCATTGCATGTGATGGTATTCAGGTGGTGGCTAAATAGCATTTACGAGGAGGCCTTCAGCAGTTGAGGACTGGTTTGAGTGGAGTCAGAGATTTCCCTAGGGTAAGCCTAGGATGAGAGTAGCAGAGATCAGTAGTAGTAGAAGTGACTTGGTGGAGTCAAGGCAGTTCTTGAGGAAAGTACGGATAGATGTGGAAGGTAGTATGACTGAAAGCAGAGGATCCGTACTCGAATTAAGGAAGGCCGAGACAAGACCGGGAAGCTAGTAGTAGTATCAATGATCCCTTGAGATATTTCAGTTTTCTGATGTCGTTGTGATGTGTTTCAGCATGGTGGTTTTGCGTTCGAGACCAGCAGCCGGCAGTGGAGGTGCCGGGGAGGGATCAGGTTCAGGCTCGGGGGACGAGCGTATGGATGAGCAGACCAGAGAGTTTCTCTCTTCAGAGATTACTCGTATCATTGTAGAGCAGACTCCTATGATCTTCGGTTCGATCAAGGAGGGTATCCTCGAGATGATGGACGAGAGATTGGGCACCTTCCGTGCCGAGGTGGCGGCCATGATGGGGTCGCGCACTCTTACATTCAGGGAGTTCAGGGCATGTGGAGCTCCGGACTATCACGGGGCGCGGGACCCCATAGCGAGTACTAGATGGTTGGCGGATGTGGCCAACGCGTTCCGCACTAGCAGGTGTCCCGAGGGGGACAAGGTCAGATTGGCGTCCTGTCTTCTGAAGGACATGGCACGGGATTGGTGGGAGGAGGTCGGACATACCATTGGAGATGATGCAGCGTTGGATGCCATGACCTGGGCTGATTTCTCTACCAGGTTCAGGGCGGAGTTTGCACCAGTTATTGAGGTGCAGCAGTTAGCCAGAGAGTTTCAGGACCTCACCCAGACGACAGAGACTGTGGAGGAGATCACCGCCAAGTTCAGGGAGAGGGCTCTTCTTGTTCCTCAGTATGCGGCCGATAAGGAAATGAAGAAGGCCCGTTATCATGAGATGTTGCGGAGCGATATCCGCCAGTTTGTGAGTCGGTCCAGCTGTAAAACGCTGGATGACATGATTGCTAGGGCTCAGGAGAGGGAGATTGATCTCGAGATGGAGAAGAGGAGGAAACCGGAGGCGGTTTCGGGTTCAGGCGGTTCGGGCAAAAAGCCCAAGGTTTCAGATCACAGATCTAGGAGTCAGCAGAGCCACGGTCGATGTGGCAAGTGTGGGATATTGCACGAGGGGGTGTGCAAGGCAGGGAGTTCCGGCTGCTACAAGTGCGGTCGGATAGGGCATTTGAGCAGGGATTGTACGACCCCTGCTACTGCCATTGCAGCATCAGATCTGATTTGCTTTCAGTGCAATCAGAGGGGAAATAAAAAGTCCCAGTGTTCGAGTTTAGCTGCAGTAGGGAAGGTGGCTGCACCTGCCCCTGCTACTTTGAGGATTACAGATGGCCGGCAGGGCCGAGCTGAGGCGCCAGTGGCGAAGAGTAGAGCGTTTCAGATGACAGCAGAGGAGGCGCGAGCGACTCCTGATGTGGTGACGGGGTCGTTCTCTGTGAACGGCATTTCTGCTATGGTATTATTCGATTCGGGGGCTACCCGATCATTCGTATCGCTTGCGCTTAGCAAGAGATTTAGCAGAGCTTCAGGGGAGCTGGATTGTCCATTAGAGGTTGAGATAGCAGATGACAGGACCGTGAGGGTCGGCAGAGTGCATAGAGGGTGTTCTCTTCAGTTGTTTGATGAGCAGTTTTCAGTGGACCTGGTTCCTATTCCCCTGCGAGGGAATAAGGTTATTGTGGGCATGGATTGGCTAAGCCCCAATGGGGCGGTGATTGATTGTGAGCTTCAGCTAGTGAGGGTTCGCACTCCCAGTGGGGGAGAGTTAGTGATTCAGGGCGAGAGGCCACAGCGCGGACCGACCTTTTCTTCCGCCGCAAGGGCGAGGCGCTATTTTCAGCAGGGTTGCGTTGGTTATGTAGCTTATGTCTTGGATGCCCGGGAGAAGGGCAAGACGACAGTTAATGACGTTCTGATAGTGCAAGACTTTCTGGATGTATTTCCCGAGGATTTACCGGGAATACTTCCTGAGAGGCAGGTTGAGTTTGGGATCGACCTGATTCCTGGTGCGGCTCCGATAGCCAAGGCACCGTATCGCCTAGCTCCCCCTGAGATGCAGGAGTTGTCTACGCAGCTGCAGGAGCTGCTAGACAAGGGTTTCATCCGGCAGAGCAGTTCGCCTTGGGGAGCGCCTATCCTGTTTGTGAGGAAGAAGGATGGGTCGCATCGTATGTGTATAGATTATCGGGAGTTGAATAAGGTGACGGTGAAGAACCGTTACCCACTTCCGAGGATAGATGATTTGTTTGTCCAGCTTCAGGGAGCGTCTTGGTTCTCCAAGATCGATCTACGCTCCGGGTATCATCAGATGCGGGTTAGGGATGAGGATGTGCAGAAGACTGCTTTCAGGACCAGGTATGGTCATTATGAGTTTGTGGTGATTCCATTTGGGCTCACCAATGCCCCATCCGCGTTCATGGATCTCATGAACCGCGTGTGCAGGCCGATGCTGGATCGGT
This sequence comes from Lactuca sativa, assembly GCF_002870075.4. NCBI lineage: Eukaryota > Viridiplantae > Streptophyta > Magnoliopsida > Asterales > Asteraceae > Lactuca > Lactuca sativa. Next base: position 159,134,423 of record NC_056631.2, on the reverse strand, counting down.
CAGTGATAGTATTCATAGATGATATCTTGGTATATTCCAAGACGCAGGAGCAGCACGAGGAGCACCTAAGGGAGGTGCTAGAAGTTTTGAGGAGGGAGAGACTTTTCACAAAGTTCTCCAAGTGCGAGTTCTGGTTGCGCGAGGTGCAGTTCCTTGGTCACCTCGTCAATCAGAAGGGTATTTTGGTGGATCCGGCCAAGATAGAGGCCGTGATGCAGTGGGAGGTCCCGAAGTCTCCATCTGAGATTCGGAGCTTCCTAGGGCTGGCAGGGTATTACCGGAGATTCATTCAGGATTTCTCCAAGATAGCAGTGCCACTCACCCGACTGACCAAGAAGTCGGTGGTATTTCGTTGGGGGCCTGAGCAGCAGGCAGCGTTCGAGACCCTCAGATAGAGATTGTGTGAGGCTCCGATCCTTACCTTGCCAGAGGGAGTAAAGGACTTCGTAGTCTACTGTGATGCCTCGATCACAGGTATGGGAGCAGTATTGATGCAGCGAGGCCATGTGATAGCTTACGCCTCGAGACAGTTGAAGCCTCACGAGGCTAACTATCCTACCCATGATTTAGAGCTGGGGCGGTTGTGTTTGCCCTCAAGATTTGGAGGCATTATCTTTATGGGGTCCGTTGTACTATCTACACGGATCACAAGAGTTTGAGGTACCTCATGGATCAGCCGAGTCTGAACATGAGGCAGAGGAGATGGTTGGATGTGCTAAAGGATTATGATTGTGAGATCCTTTATCATCCAGGAAAGGCCAACGTGGTGGCCGACGCCCTAAGCCGAAAAGTGTCGGCAGCCCCTATTAGAGATCTGTGTATGAGGATGACAGTGATCACTCCATTGTTGGAGCGGATCAAGGAGGCTCAGGTGGAGGGCCTCAAGGAGGAGAGGCAGAAGTGTGAGAGGATAGTGGGCCGAGTAGCCTCGTTTGATTATGACAGTCGGGGATTGCTGACACTTCATGGGAGAGTGTGGGTACTGTACTGGGGAGGAGTACGGCAGGTGTTGATGGACGAGGCTCATAAGTCTCGATTTTCCATTCACCCAGGGGCGACGAAGATGTATAGAGAGCTTCGACCCGATTATTGGTGGCCCTGCATGAAGCGGGATGTCGCTTGGTATGTTGAGAGGTGTCTGACCTGCAGGAAGGTCAAGGCGGAGCACCAGAGGCCTCACGGAAAGATGCAGCCGTTAGACATTCCCGTGTGGAAATGGGAGGACATCACCATGGATATTGTCACCAAGTTTCCCAGAACCGCACGAGGAGTGGATTCGATATGGGTAGTGGTGGATCGGTTGACGAAGAGTGCTCATTTGATCCCGATCCAGGAGAGTATATCGGCAGAAAAGTTAGCCGATATCTATGTGCGGGAGATCGTGGCACGTCATGGAGTGCCGGTATCGGTGGTGTCAGACCGAGATGTCCGTTTTACATCCAGATTCTGGAAGCGGTTTCACGACGAGATGGGTACTCGTCTTCATTTCAGCATCACTTTCCACCCTCAGACGGACGGGCAGAGTGAGAGGACGATTCAGACTCTCGAGGACATGCTCAGGGCATGTGTTCTAGACTTCGGTGGCAGTTGGGATACGTATCTTCCGTTAGCGGAATTTTCGTATAACAACAGTTATCATGCGAGCATTGATCGACCTCCCTTTGAGATGCTTTATGGGAGGAAGTGCAGGACCCCGATTTTTTGGGGCGAGGTGGGTCAACGAGTCGTTGGAAGCACGGAGGTGGTGCTCAAGACGACCGAGTTAATCCAGCAGGTCCGTAGTAGACTGCAGACTGCGCAGAGTCGGCAGAGGAGTTACGCCGATAGGAGGCGTTCAGACTTGGAGTTCCGGGTGGGTGATATGGTCCTTCTGAAGGTCTCACCTTGGAAGGGTGTTATCAGGTTCCAGAAGAGGGGCAAGTTGGGTCCCAGGTTTATTGGTCCTTTCAGGGTTTTGGCCCGGGTGGGTCGGGTTGCTTATCGGTTCGATCTTCCTGAGGAGCTTAGTCAGATCCACAACACTTTCCATGTGTCTCAGTTGAGGAAGTGTTTGGTGGATGAGTCAGCAGTCGTTCCCCTAGAGGATATTCAGGTTGATAGCAGCCTGAATTATATTGAGAGACCGGTCGCGATTCTGGATCGGAAGACAAAGACCTTGAGGAACAAGGAAATCCAGTTAGTGAAGGTGCAGTGGCAGCACCGGAAGGGGTCTGAGTGGACGTGGGAGGCTGAGGAGGAGATGAGAGAGCACTACCCGGAGTTATTTGCAGATTCAGCCGTAGCAGACTTCGAGGGCGAAGTCTCAGCCAAGTGGGGGAGAATTGTAACGACCCGTCTCCGGTATGATGATCCCATAGTATTTATTTAGAAGTTTGCAAGAGGGACTCGGCGAGTTCATAGCCTAACAAAATTCACCAACATTGAATTAATCCTACCAATAATCAAACCATAGTCTCAATTTTGTATCCCCAAACAGCAGTTTAAGAGTTTTGGCTCATGATTGAAGTAAATAACAGCAAACAAACGAATTCTAATTGTCTAGCCATAATGGAAAACAAAAGATTAAGTAGAATGATGAAATTTGCCTCAAATCTCCTTCGGAATTGGATTCTAGCTAATATCTTCGTTCTCTAGGGTTTTTCTGGTTCTTCAATCGCAGCTAATCTCTCCAGAAGGGTTCCCCCAATTCCCTGTCGATCTGAGAAGTTATCTTTATATTTGCGAAACGACTCGTCGAGTCAAGTGCCGACTCGACGAGTCCATCTCTCAATCCTCGTATGTGATAAGTCTCTGGATCTTTGAGTCTTTATCTTCTCGAGTATTCGCTCGGACTCACCGAGTAGACGACCCTACTCACCGAGTAGGTGTTGTTTTTGGTGTTTTTCTTCTTTGTTTAATTCTCGAGCTCCCAACCGCTGCTCCTGCTTCCTTTTGCTTCCGAGCTTCACTTTTGGACTGAAAACATAATTCAAACACTTTTAAGTACCTTTTGTTCATTAAATTAGATAAAATCAACATAAAGTATTAAGATAATGCATGAATTTTATAACTAAATATGCCCATATCAAAATACCCCACACTTGATTTTTGCTTGCCCCCAAGCAAAACTGAATTTTAACACATTAGAATCACATATGACAACTCCAATCTAACCTAGCCATTATGCCAAGACCGCAACGCATACATTTGTGTCTAAAATTTTCCTAATAACCCCTCATACTCCAAATACTCACAATCCTCATAAACATTCGCCCACTCACCCCGAACTATGCTCATTTTATGCATCCCTCCGAATCCATCCGCAGAAAACCTCTTACCCTCAAGGTATTTTTAGTTGAGCAACCCAAGCATACATAATCTAGAATTGCAATTTATGATACCACTATGGAGCTCTTTTGAATTCTTCACTTCCTTGATAATTTGATCTTTGATTTCTTTGAATTCACCACCTTTGTTGTTTGATTTTTGGTATCTTCAATTTTTGAATTTCTTAGAATTTTGATCTTTTGATCTTCACTTTATTTGCTCCAAAATTCTTCAACTTTTCTTGCAATTCTCTTTTTTTTACATGTACCTCTCTTTTTTCACTCAAAACCCTACATGCTTAAGCAGGGGTGCTCAACCTCAACATTTATTGGCTAACGATAATAATCTTCCTAGATACATTTCTGGTACACGATGCTAAACATATTGCATCCCTCAGGCTGAGCGAGGTCGTGTTTTTGTCCCATGATTTCACTGGAATAAGGAAGCCACAAATGCACTAGAACGTATATAGGCTCAACTAAACATTCGGGTTTTCATGCAATCATCAACACAATTCTAACATGGAATCCTAATTGCTTTACCAAAATTTTCTAAATTAGCCCTAGCAATTTTAATGTAAAAATTTCAAAATTTATCAAAAATTAACTAAAATTTTAACTAATATAACCAACCCCCTACCCCACACTTAATTTATGCAATGCCCCCATTGCATGTCATGCATAAAATATGAAATATAGAGAGAATTGGAACAAACTCCCCTGGGGTAGCAGTCGCGAGGTAGATCTTTTTCTTTTGAGCTCCATCTTCAAATGACTTTGTCATGAGAACAGCTCATCCATGCCTTGGGTGTCAAAATATCATGTGGTATAGCTCCAATTATAAGGTACAAACTCTTGGAAATGCTCGGAAAACGATCTACAAAGAATAGAACCAATGCCCATATCAAATGTCATCAAATCTTCAGCTCAAAAGTAAGAAGAATGGGTGACTCATCGAGTAATTATGTAGACTCGCCGAGTTGAAGCGTAAATGGCAGAAGAATCGTGAATTTTCACATGGACTCGGCGAGTCCATAAGATGCACTCGGCGAGTAGACCGCTGTGTGAAAAAAAAATTATTGTGCCCAAGTCCATTTCTGATGTATGGGGGTTATATAAACTAATAATTTCCCTCATTTTTTCTTTATGTAATAAACACTCTATAACCCTTCTATCAATTGGACTCATAGCTTGACTCAAAACTTCGTTTCCTCTCTCGCCTAGACTAGATTTCTTTCTTCGTCAGCCTTGACTCTAGACCCTCACATGCAATCCTAAGCTTCAAACTGAAAAGATCAAAAACAAAAACCAAGTAAAAAAACATTAAAAAAATCCTAAATTATCCTTAAACACTAGAAGTTTAGAAAGAAAAAGAAAAGAAAACTCTAATGAATTGCAATTTCTTAGATTAATTATTCGGGTTAGTTTAGACTTGCAATAGTTAACTAATTTGGTCCTTTAATTAACTTCCTGTTGATGGTCATCACACAAGCTCACACATGAATTTACTCAATTTTCTTATTAATTCTAGTTTCATGTTCATTAATCCTAGACATATGACAAAGTGGTCACATAAACATATGAGGTTGATAATCAAAATATGCTCATGCTATTTAATTACCTTCCTATTAACAGAAAATTAATTATCATTCACACAGAAGGTTCTTTAGCAAGCTAAAACTAACAAAATTCACCAACATTGAATTAATCCTACCAATAATCAAACCATAGTCTCAATTTTGTATCCCCAAACAGAAGTTTAAGAGTTTTGGCTCATGATTGAAGTAAATAACAGCAAACAAACGAATTCTAATTGTCTAGCCATAATGGAAAACAAAAGATTAAGTAGAATGATGAAATTTGCCTCAAATCTCCTTCGGAATTGGATTCTAGCTAATATCTTCGTTCTCTAGAGTTTTTCTGGTTCTTCAATCGCAGCTAATCTCTCCAGAAGGGTTCCCCCAATTCCCTGTCGATCTGAGAAGTTATCTTTATATTTGCTAAACGACTCGTCGAGTCAAGTGCCGACTCGACGAGTCCATCTCTCAATCCCCGTATGTGATAAGTCTCTGGATCTTTGAGTCTTTATATTCTCGAGTATTCGCTCGGACTCACCGAGTAGACGACCCTACTCGCCAAGTAGGTGTTGTTTTTGGTGTTTTTCTACTTTGTTTAATTCCCGAGCTCCCAACCGCTTCTCCTGCTTCCTTTTGCTTCCGATCTTCACTTTTGGATTGAAAACATAATTCAAACACTTTTAAGTACCTTTTGTTCATTAAATTAGATAAAATCAACATAAAGTATTAAGATAATGCATGAATTTTATAACTAAATATGCCCATATCAAAATACCCCACACTTGATTTTTGTTTGCCCCCAAGCAAAACTGAATTTTTACACAACAGAATCACATATGACAACTCCAATCTAACCTAGCCATTATGCCAAGACCGCAACGCATACATTTGTGTCTAAAATTTTCCTAATAACCCCCCATACTCCAAATACTCACAATCCTCATAAACATTCGCCCACTCACCCCGAACTATGCTCATTTTATGCATCCCTCCGAATCCATCCGCAGAAAACCTCTTACCCTCAAGGTATTTTTAGTTGAGCAACCCAAGCATACATAATCTAGAATTGCAATTTATGATACCACTATGGAGCTCTTTTGAATTCTTCACTTCCTTGATAATTTGATCTTTGATTTCTTTGAATTCACCACCTTTGTTGTTTGATTTTTGGTATCTTCAATTTTTGAATTTCTTGGAATTTTGATCTTTTGATCTTCACTTTATTTGCTCCAAAATTCTTCAACTTTTCTTGCAATTCTCTCTTTTTTTTTACATGTACCTCTCTTTTTTCACTCAAAACCCTACATGCTTAAGCAGGGGTGCTCAACCTCAACCTTTATTGGCTAACGATAATAATCTTCCTAGATACATTTCTGGTACACGATGGTAAACATATTGCATCCCTCAGGCTGAGCGAGGTCGTGTTTTTGTCCCATGATTTTACTGGAATAAGGAAGCCACAAATGCACTAGAACGTATATATTTTCAACTAAACATTCGGGTTTTCATGCAATCATCAACACAATTCTAACATGGAATCCTAATTGCTTTACCAAAATTTTCTAAATTAGCCCTAGCAATTTTAATGCAAAAATTTCAAAATTTATCAAAAATTAACTAAAATTTTAACTAATATAACCAACCCCCTACCCCACACTTAATTTATGCAATGTCCCCATTGCATGTCATGCATAAAATATGAAATATGAAATATAGAGAGAATTGGAACAAACTCCCCTGTGGTAGCAGTCGCGAGGTAGATCTTTTTCTTTTGAGCTCCATCTTCAAATGACTTTTTCATTAGAACAGCTCATCCATGCCTTAGGTGTCAAAATATCGTGTGGTACAACTCCAATTATAAGGTACAAACTCTTGGAAATGCTCGGAAAACGATCTTCAAAGAATAGAACCAATGCCCATATCAAATGTCATCAAATCTTCAGCTCAAAAGTAAGAAGAATGAGTGAATCGTCGAGTAATTATGTAGACTCGCCGAGTTGAAGCGTAAATGGCAGAAGAATCGTGAATTTTCACATGGACTTGGCGAGTCCATAAGATGCACTCGGCGAGTAGACCGCTGTGTGAAAAAAATTTATTCTGCCCAAGTCCGTTTCTGATGTATGGGGGTTATATAAACTAATAATTTCCCTCATTTTTTCTTTAGGTAATAAACACTCTATAACCCTTCTATCAATTGGACTCATAGCTTGACTCAAAACTTCGTTTCCTCTCTCGCCTAGACTCGATTTCTCGCTTTGTTAGCCTTGACTCTAGACCCTCACATGCAATCCTAAGCTTCAAACTGAAAAGATCAAAAACAAAAACCAAGTAAAAAAACATTAAAAAAAATCCTAAATTATCCTTAAACACTAGAAGTTTAGAAAGAAAAAGAAAAGAAAACTCTAATGACGGGTTGCCTCCCGCAAGCGCTTCTTTTTGTACGAGTCTTTAGCTGGACTCTCAACTTAATAAACTTCCAATAAACTAAATGTCAATCTATCCGTTGTATTAAATATTTTCTTTGGACCAATTTGTAAAATTTGGCTCTTTTCTTCTAAAATTGGCCAAACGAGCTTGAATACATAAAACCCAAGAATTCTGACAAGGGTTGGAACCGGTTGGATACTAATCATAAATGGATTCTGATTTAGAACTTTCTCCAAAGTTGGAATTGTCACCCCATGCTTCAAAACACAAACCGGAAGAACAGGGGACCATGTCATGGTAATGGTCAAACCACAGCTTGGTTCCTGCAATTCAGCTTGTTCTTGTTCTTCATCCGACCTCTCTGCTAGCAACCTTTCCAGATCCTCCAAATCTTTTTCTGGATTAAATTCTTCATCTTGTAGATTTAGCTCTTGTGACTCAAATTGTTCTTGATCATTAGACAAGAAGTTATCTAACCATTTTCCAAATTTCTTCAAATCATCATCTAAGTCATAATCCTCATCTTCCTGCTCAATTTCCTGCACTACTTCCTCAAGAAAAGCATCAAAAGCATCGAGATTTGGGAAATACATAATAAATAAAAATTAAATTAAAATAAAAAAACTAATCAATAAAATAAAAACGATAACACTTAGCAAATAAAATTAACTATTTGAACCGTTCCACGGCAACGGCGTCAAAAACTTGATGTGTGCAAACTCACTTAGTTTTAAACCTACTTTTAATTATAAAATAAACACACAAAGGCAGTGGACCTATCAATTGTGGTATAGTTAAATAAGTAAGGTATCGAACACAGGGAACGGTAAATTAAAACTAAAAACTAATTCTATTTAAATTAATTAATAAGTAAGGGGTTTTCTCTAGTTTTACAAGACTAGAAACTTACAAACTATCACTTAATCTAAAAAATAGAAAAACAAAGAATTAACTAGATTCAATAATGGGAAGGAACTTCTGTTTAGTTCAACTTAATTGATCCTACGGTTGATTTCAAGGTAATGGTGCAATGGATTAACTCTTTTGTTGGTTACCGATTCAAGTGATTAGATTCGCGTTCACTAAACTAATCCTTAGCGAATAAACTAACTCAAACAGTTATCAGTTTTCTAATTTAATTAAATTCACTAGATAAATTATTCGGGTTAGTTTAGACTTGCAATACTTAACTAATTTGGTCCTTTAATTAAATTCCTGTTGATGGTCATCACACAAGCTCACACATGAATTTACTCAATTTTCTTATTAATTCTAGTTTCATGTTCATTAATCCTAGACATATGACAAAGTGGTCACATAAACATATGAGGTTGACAATCAAAATATGTTCATGCTATTTAATTACCTTCCTATTAACAGAAAATTAATTATCATTCACACACAAGGTTCTTTAGCAAGCTAAAACTAACAAAATTCACCAACATTGAATTAATCCTACCAATAATCAAACCATAGTCTCAATTTTGTATCCCCAAACAGAAGTTTAAGAGTTTTGGCTCATGATTGAAGTAAATAACAGCAAACAAACGAATTCTAATTGTCTAGCCATAATGGAAAAAAAAAAAGCTTAAGTAGAATGATGAAATTTGCCTCAAATCTCCTTCGGAATTGGATTCTAGCTTGTATCTTCGTTCTCTAGGTTTTTTCTGGTTCTTCAATCGCAGCTAATCTCTCCAGAAGGGTTCCCCCAATTCCCTGTTGATCTGAGATGTTATCTTTATATTTGCGAAACGACTCGTCGAGTCAAGTGCCGACTCGACGAGTCCATCTCTCAATCCCCGTATGTGATAAGTCTCTGGATCTTTGAGTCTTTATCTTCTCGAGTATTCGCTCGGACTCGCCGAGTAGACGACCCTACTCGCCGAGTAGGTGTTGTTTTTGGTGTTTTTCTACTTTGTTTAATTCCCGAGCTCCCAACCGCTTCTCCTGCTTCCTTTTGCTTCCGAGCTTCACTTTTGGATTGAAAACATAATTCAAACACTTTTAAGTACCTTTTGTTCATTAAATTAGATAAAATCAACATAAAGTATTAAGATAATGCATGAATTTTATAACTAAATATGCCCATATCAAAATACCCCACACTTGATTTTTGCTTGCCCCCAAGCAAAACTGAATTTTTACACAACAGAATCACATATGACAACTCCAATCTAACCTAGCCATTATGCCAAGACCGCAACGCATATATTTGTGTCTAAAATTTTCCTAATAACCCCCCATATTCCAAATACTCACAATCCTCATAAACATTCGCCCACTCACCCCGAACTATGCTCATTTTATGCATCCCTCCGAATCCATCCGCAGAAAACCTCTTACCCTCAAGGTATTTTTAGTTGAGCAACCCAACCATACATAATCTAGAATTGCAATTTATGATACCACTATGGAGCTCTTTTGAATTCTTCACTTCCTTGATAATTTGATCTTTGATTTCTTTGAATTCACCACCTTTGTTGTTTGATTTTTGGTATCTTCAATTTTTGAATTTCTTGGAATTTTGATCTTTTGATATTCACTTTATTTGCTCCAAAATTCTTCAACTTTTCGTGCAATTCCCTTTTTTTTTTACATGTACCTCTCTTTTTTTACTCAAAACCCTACATGCTTAAGCAGGGGTGCTCAACCTCAACCTTTATTGGCTAAAGATAATAATCTTCCTGGATACATTTCTGGTACACGATGCTAAACATATTGCATCCCTCAGGCTGAGCGAGGTCGTGTTTTTGTCCCATGATTTCACTGGAATAAGGAAGCCACAAATGCACTAGAACGTATATAGGCTCAACTAAACATTTGGGTTTTCATGCAATCATCAACACAATTCTAACATGGAATCCTAATTGCTTTACCAAAATTTTCTAAATTAGCCCTAGCAATTTTAATGCAAAATTTTCAAAATTTATCAAAAATTAACTAAAATTTTAACTAATATAACCAACCCCCTACCCCACACTTAATTTATGCAATGTCCCCATTGCATGTCATGCATAAAATATGAAATATGAAATATAGAGAGAATTGGAACAAACTCCCCTGGGGTAGCAGTCGCGAGGCAGATATTTTTCTTTTGAGCTCCATCTTCAAATGACTTTGTCATGAGAACAGCTCATCCATGCCTTGGGTGTCAAAATATCGTGTGGTACAGCTCCAATTATAAGGTACAAACTCTTGGAAATGCTCGGAAAACGATCTTCAAAGAATAGAACCAATGCCCATATCAAATGTCATCAAATCTTCAGCTCAAAAGTAAGAAGAATGAGTGACTCGTCGAGTAATTATGTAGACTCGCCGAGTTGAAGCGTAAATGGCAGAAGAATCGTGAATTTTCACATGGACTCGGCGAGTCCATAAGATGCACTCGGCGAGTAAACCGCTGTGTAAAAAAAAATGATTCTGCCCAAGTCCGTTTCTGATGTATGGGGGTTATATAAACTAATAATTTCCCTCATTTTTTCTTTAGGTAATAAACACTCTATAACCCTTCTATCAATTGGACTCATAGCTTGACTCAAAACTTCGTTTCCTCTCTCGCCTAGACTCGATTTCTTGCTTCGTCAGCCCTCACTCTAGACCCTCACATGCAATCCTAAGCTTCAAACTGAAAAGATCAAAAACAAAAACCAAGTAAAAAAAACATTAAAAAAATCCTAAATTATCCTTAAACACTAGAAGTTTAGAAAGAAAAAGAAAAGAAAACTCTAATGACGGGTTGCCTCCCGCAAGCGCTTCTTTTTGTACGAGTCTTTAGCTGGACTCTCAACTTAATAAACTTCCAATAAACTAAATGCCAATCCATCCGTTGCATTAAATATTTTCTTTGGACCAATTTGTAAAATTTTGCTCTTTTCTTCTAAAATTGGCCAAACGAGCTTGAATACATAAAACCCAAGAATTCTGACAAGGGTTGGAACCGGTTGGATACTAATCATAAATGGATCTTGATTTAGAACTTTCTACAAAGTTGGAATTGTCACCCCATGCTTCAAAACACAAACCGGAAGAACAGGGGACCATGTCGTGGTAATGGTCAAACCACAGCTTGGTTCCTGCAATTCAGCTTGTTCTTGTTCTTCATCCGACCTCTCTGCTAGCAACTTTTCCAGCTCCTCCAAATCTTTTGCTGGATTAAATTCTTCATCTTGTAGATTTAGCTCTTGTGACTCAAATTGTTCTTGATCATTAGACAAGAAGTTATCTAACCATCTTCCAAATTTCATCAAATCATCATCTAAGTCATAATCCTCATCTTCCTGCTCAATTTCCTGCACTACTTCCTCAAGAAAAACATCAAAAGGATCGAGATTTGGGAAATACATAATAAATAAAAATTAAAATTAAAATAAAAAAAACTAATCAATAAAATAAAAACGATAACAATTAGCAAATAAAATTAACTATTTGAACTGTTCCCCGGCAACGGCGCCAAAAACTTGATGTGTGCAAACTCACTTAGTTTTAAACCTACGTTTAATTATAAAATAAACACACAAAGGCAGTGGACCTATCAATTGTGGTATAGTTAAATAAGTAGGGTATCGAACACAGGGAACGGTAAATTAAAACTAAAAACTAATTCTATTTAAATTAATTAATAAGTAAGGGGTTTTCTCTAGTTTTACAAGACTAGAAACTTACTAACTATCACTTAATCTAAAAACTAGAAAAACAAAGAATTAACTAGATTCAATAATGGGAAGGAACTTCTGTTTAGTTCAACTCAATTGATCATATGGTTGATTTCAAGGTAATGGTGCAACGGATTAACTCTTTTGTTGGTTACCGATTCAAGTGATTAGATTCGCGTTCACTACACTAATCCTTAGCGAATAAACTAACTCAAACAGTTATCAGTTGTCTAATTTAATTAAATTCACTAGATTAATTATTCGGGTTAGTTTAGACTTGCAATAGTTAACTAATTTGGTCCTTTAATTAACTTCCTGTTGATGGTCATCACACAAGCTCACACATGAATTTACTCAATTTTCTTATTAATTCTAGGTTCATGTTCATTAATCCTAGACATATGACAAAGTGGTCACATAAACATATGAGGTTGATAATCAAAATATGTTCATGCTATTTAATTACCTTCCTTTTAACCGAAAATTAATTATCATTCACACACAAGGTTCTTTAGCAAGCTAAAACTAACAAAATTCACCAACACTGAATTAATCCTACCAATAATCAAACCATAGTCTGAATTTTGTATCCCCAAACAGAAGTTTAAGAGTTTTAGCTCATGATTGAAGTAAATAACAGCAAACAAACGAATTCTAATTGTCTAGCCATAATGGAAAACAAAAGATTAAGTAGAATGATGAAATTTGCCTCAAATCTCCTTCGGAATTGGATTCTAGCTTGTATCTTCGTTCTCTATGGTTTTTCTGGTTCTTCAATCGCAGCTAATCTCTCCAAAAGGGTTCCCCCAATTCCCTGTCGATCTGATAAGTTATCTTTATATTTGCGAAACGACTCGTCGAGTCAAGTGCCGACTCGACGAGTCCATCTCTCAATCCCCGTATGTGATAAGTCTCTGGATATTTGAGTCTTTATCTTCTCGAGTATTCGCTCGGACTCGCCGAGTAGGTGTTGTTTTTGTGTTTTTCTTCTTTGTTCAATTCCCGAGCTCCCAACCGCTTCTCCTGCTTCCTTTTGCTTCTGAGCTTCACTTTTGGACTGAAAACATAATTCAAACACTTTTAAGTACCTTTTGTTCATTAAATTAGATAAAATCAACATAAAGTATTAAGATAATGCATGAATTTTATAACTAAATATGCCCATATTAGGACCTCCAGGGGAAGAAAGACTAGGATTGGATTGTGAAGCAACTTGCACTGGTACAATGGGTTGTTTAGTCACCCTCTAATCCCCCTCATATTGTTGTGCATCATCATAAGGGATCAAGAAAATGTCCTCCGACATGGAGGAGATTGAAATCATTAGACGAGTAAAATTATGTCTCGACTGAATGCACCTCCTGTTACATCCCAAAATTCAAAGCCAAAAATTTTGTTCTTAAATAAGTAGTTATAAAACCAGTAGTTTGAAACATCAATAGTGCCAACTGTTATTATAGTCAAAACCAGTATGTCAAATAACCAAAACATGTCATAGAAAAGTAATATCAGAGTACAACTCCCAAAGATCTCATAATGCGTAAAATCTTAGTGTGATGCATTGTGATCATGTCGGCTCCTTTCCTTTTTAACAAGAAGTACCTAAAACCAAAACTGAAAACCGTAAGCATGAAGCTTAGTGGGTTCCCCCATTGATGTATGACAAATGAGCTAGTTTTAATCCTACTTTTAGTTAATAAATTGAGCACACAAAGGCAGTGAACCTGTCTTTTAGTGGTATAGTTGGATAAGTAGGGTGTCGAACTCAGGGAACGTAAATTAATCTAATAACTAATTTTAACTAGCAAGTAATAAAAGTAAAAGGGTTTTTCTGTAGTTTTACAAGACTAGAAACTTAAAACACAGCACTTAAGCACTTAACTAACTAAACAATTTAAGCAAATGACAAATTCACCAAATTTAATAAAGGGTTTCTGTTTAGGTTCAACCAATTCACTCCTATGGTTATTTAAATGATAGATCAATTATTATTGGTTACCAACTATAGTGGTTAGGTTCATGTTCATTACTCCTAACCCTTAGACAATTAATCAATTCAAGCAGTGGCCAATTGTTTAAACTAATTAATTCCCTAGTTCAATTATTTGGATTAAATAAGATTTGTAATTGGTTAATCAAGTTGGTGTTTCAATTAACCTCTTGTTTGTTGGTTTCTCAAACAAGCTCACACATTAATTTACCCATTCTCTAATTAATCCTAGTTTCATATTCATTATTCCTGGGCATATGATGAAGTGTTCACATAACATATGAGGTTAACAACTAAGAGATGTTCATGCAGCTTAATTGCCTTCCAATTAATAGAAAATAGTTGTCATTAATGCATAAGGTTCTTTAACAAACTTAATTTAATAAAATCACCAAATAACAATCAATCAAAAAGTATAATTAAACCATAGGAGTAACTTGGTCTTCCCCAACAGAAACAAAACGAATTTAGTTCATAATCATAGCAAAAACAAACTCAAAAACAAATTCAACTAAGCTAAACATGCTTAATTCCTAAGATAAAGTGGAATGATTAACCTAAATTGCCTTGATTCTTCAAAGGATTGAAGGTTAGGGTTTCTCAACTCTCCCAAGGGTTCTTCAATCGCAGGTGCAGCTCCCAAAACGCTAGAAGATCCTTTCCTTCGGATAATGGTTTGGTATTTATAATTATCACAAAACAGGGTGTACTCGGCGAGTAGAAGACCCAACTCGCTGAGTATATGTACAAAATCTGTCTTATACCAGGAGTCTTGACTTATCTTCTGGAATATTTGTGGGTACTCGCCGAGTAAGCTCGCAGACTCGCCGAGTAGCCATGCTTTTGTCCCTCATTCTTCATTCTTTGGTCTCTAATTGCTTCTCCTTGTTCCCTTTCACTTCCAAGCATGTCTTTTGAACTGAAAACAAAATTTAAGCATTATTAAGTACCTTTTGTCCACATTATACACATAATTAGCTAAAAATGAATAAAAATATATGTTAAATATATGACTAATTATGCAAATATCACCCATCATACCACATAATCACATATTGCCAGACATATCTGGGTGCCCGGCCTACCCCGTCAAGCATATTTGGGTGCCCCGACCTACCCTGTCAAGCATATCTGGGTGCTCGACCTACCCTATCCGACATATTTGGGTGCCCGACCTACCCTTCGGTGTATTTCAACCGGTTACAGGGTCTATTTCACCCATACCACTACCACGTAATAACATAGCTATAAACATACTGTCAGACATATTTGGGTGCCCGACCTACCCTCTAGTGTATTTGGTTACGGGGTCTATTTCACCCCTACCACTATCACATAATAACATAGCATATAAGCACATAAATCTCATCAGATAGTGGAATACCAGACAATTATCTTTACTATAAACAACTACTAGTGGGCCGACATTAGTGCCTTCGACCCACTCATACCGGGAAGGTAACTCACCTGAATGTTGAATCTCACAGTAAGAAATCTCTAACGGCTACTCCGACGACTCCTCGAGCTATCAGTACAACATAACAATTAGTCAAAATCCAATAATCCTTTTTAGGGTAAAATGACCATTTTACCCCTAATCTAATTTGGTCCATGCCTAAAGCCCAAAACCATAACATGAAAGGCCCAATGCTAGGTAGACTTCCCAAGCCCACTAATGGCCCAAATTTCTAAATTGGGCCCAACCCCTCAAATGGGCCTTACCCTAGACCCAAAATAAGATATAGCCTAATAAAGCCCAAAATGATGATTCACTAAGGCCCATAGTAGTAAAGTCCAAGAAAATGCCCCAAGGAAGCCTACTGCCGGATCGAACGTTGGGCGTTCCTCATTAGTACAGATCGCGGGTTTTGGTCATAACGCGGGGCGTTCCTGGACCTTACGCAGTGTGTTCGCGGCCAGAGTTCAAAAAGACGCCATTAAGCACTTAATGTTTAAGCCATACCACCCATAACGTAGATCCAAGCCATTTAGGACCTCTAGAATTATAAAGTCACAGACTTGGTGACTTTGCAGGCTCCCAAAAGTTCCAATCTCAAGAAATAGCAATATACTTCCATGAAAATGACCTTAACTCATGCATGGGTGGATTTCATCCCTAAAGATGGCAACTTTCTGGTTCTAGGTCCAAAGTAGCACTAAGAGTAGCAACTCTAAGTTCCAAAAACGACATGGATTCAAGGGACTCCACCATTGGGACCAAAAAGTTCCATAAACCCATACTTCAATAGATCTAAGCAAATAAACACCAAGTTCAAAGCTTTATACCTTATATGAAGGCCAAATGTTGACAAGGTTTTGGATCTACAAGCTCTCTTCAATCCCTTGCTTCTTCTCTAAACACCTTCTTCTTCAAAATCACCCAAATAACACCAAAATGCTCAAGGTAAGCTCAAAATGCATGCAAGAGGCTTAGGGTTTCGTTCTTAGGGTTAGATAGGATGAAGGCTGAAGGAAATAAGGGTTGGAGGTGAGTTAAGGTGTTTAAATAGGGTTCAAGACCCGAAAATTAGGGTTTAGTCTACCCAGACGAACGCAGTGTGTTCCCTTGGGGAACGCAGGGCATTCCCATATACACCTGCGTCCATAACACCCAAGTTCGCCATGCTTACATATCTTGTACCCCCGTGTACACGGTTCGGCCCAAACCCTCCTAACTTCAAATGGCCATAACTTTTTCGTTATAACTCCAATTTTGACGTTCTTTATATGCATGGAAAGGTAACGAGAAGACCTAAACTTCTATCATCTTTATATAGCCTGAAAACCATCCAAACTTAAATCCAAAACTCATAAAAGGCCTAAAACAACGCCTTTATCGATACCCTTGGGCTCCAAAACACAAACCGAATACTCGGATCATCCAAACTACATCATCCACCTCCAAATGAGCCCAAACTCGATTATTCAGGGGTTCTAAGTTAGCTAATACCCATTCTTGATCACCACCCCACAATGGAAACGATTCAAAACAGGGCGTTACACCTCCCGATATTGAAACATCAAAGGAGGTCTCCCCCAATGCCAAGACAGCTTTTCTCTTGGCTATAGCTCGTCGGACATCCGAAATAATGTCGTATTTTCTACCCTCTACCATCTCAGCATAATCATAATCGTGCATCAGAGGCGGAGAAACCGTTGTAATAGGATGTGCGATCAAAGGCTGCTCCCCGGCGGTCGCAGAAGAACCCTCCAAGGCCAGCGTAACCGGAGGAGGAGTCACGGTAAGCTGATCAACGCGACATGGTGGAGGAAGAGTTTTAAAAATATTAGTCTCTCGATGCTCCAACTTCCCCCGATATCGTGTCTGCAAGACGTCATCCATGGAAAGAGGGGATTCGACACTTATTAAAGAAGAGTTCATGAGCAAAGCAGTGATCATTCTCGATCCCAACCCCCTCCCTTTATCAAGGGGGGGGGGGGGGGAAGAGGAGCAGAAGGGAAATAAAAACAAAACCACTTACCATCGATAAGAGTATAAAAGATAGACATTTTCCCCCAACGTCTCCAAAAAGGACTCATCCCAACTCCGGCAAGCAAAGCCTCTGAGTACTCCTCGAGCACAACCTGGATGGTTTTTACAAGATCAGTGGTAGCTTGATTATGGGGAAACGGTTTGGGAGTGACGTCAGATAAGTTGTTTTCCCGGTAGTGCCCGCGGCCGATTCGATCTTGGTTAACACATAGCCACCTGTCTCTTGCCAGTTCTTTGGGGTTTTGCCATAAGGGACTAAGACATGACCACCACGCTTAGCGGAGAACATGTACTTGTCACCGGTAGCGCTAAAACAGAAGAAGAACTTAAAAACAAAAAAATCAAAGAGCAGGCCATTTGGCCGAAAAATCATTTCAAACACCACCACCTTTTTTACAGCGTTTGGGGTAAGCATTTGGATGTTGCAGCCATTTTTCTAAAGAATCTCCTCTTGGAAATCAGTGAGAGGAAGGCGTAGACCAGCATCAAAAGTCTTCAAATAAACGCCGACCTTGGCGCAGGGCCAACTCGGAGATTTTAAGGCCCTGTGTTAAGAAGAAAAATGGGGCCCTAAATAAATTTTTTAAATATATAAGTAAAACAAACTTAAGACGGTGAATTGTCGTTACGGAAAACTTAAAAGTAAATAAATTAATTAAAAAGGAAGATATGGAATTTTATAAAAAGTTCAAGGGTTAATTATGTAACTTCTGAAAACTAATTTGTTAAATATATTGGAAGGAGGGTTTGATTATGAAATATATATAGCATAAAGTAATGGCCAAAACTGTAACTTGAATTTGAAACATCAAAATGTTGTGCACAAGAATCGAACAACCTACACTTGATTCAAAATAGAGGATTTGCTTATACCAGTTGGGCTACCTAGATTTATGCAAAACCTTGAATATATCCATATATATTGAGTTATTAAATATATAATTTAATTAAAACTCGTGCCCTTTTTTTCGGGGCCATGTGCGGTTGCAACTCTTGCCCCCCTTAAAACCGAGTCTGCCTTGCCGGCAGGAAGATAAAGAATCATCGAGTCGGCCGTCGGAAATTCCACACCGTCGACCGAAGAAAATCCATAAGCATCGTTGAGAAGTTTGAACTCAACTTCAAAAGGAACAATGTCAGGTTGAGCAGCCATTACAACAGGAAGGAAGCAAAGAAAACCCTAGACGAAGAAGAAGGATAAATAAGAGGAAAAGGTTACGCCGATAGGGAAGACCCTTACCCTTATAAAGAATAAGGAAAGGCGGGATATTCAAAATCCCTGACGCAATGATGTAACCGACTGTCATAATGGGCAGTCATGTCGCCGGAAAAATTGAAGCGACGATTGAATAAGAACTCAACGCGTGTACTAAGTAGTTAAGTCCAGAACATCATAGTTAGTCTAGCAACGCTACGACTACTAGACTAGGGGACTTGATGACGTGCCCTCGACACGAGTTAGGAGTCGCGCTCAGATGGGCCAGAGAACTCCCCAAGGCAGATCATGCCTGACAGAGCAAGCCTGACGGAACCTTGCGCCCACGAAGAAGGCCTAGCCCCGCTAGGGGCGCCTTCCACTCATCGACAAAGTGTAACGGCTCCAGACGACAAGGAGGATGCCCAGCGCATTATCACCTAAACCAATTGTTAGCTCTAACAGACCAAGAAACACGATTACCCAATCAGGGCGCCCGATCCTGTCGGGTCTGACGCCATTGTCTTGTACGGACTAGTAGAAGACCTCAGTATAAAAGGCCTCCTCCGATACCTCGGAAGGTAAGTCGCTCTCTCCCAGTTCACTCAAAAGAAATCCAAGTCTATCCACTGGCTTTACCATCAAAGCATTTTCCTAGGGGCCTCCTTCCGGAGAACGGCTGACAGTTCCACTCTGTTGTGACCTTGCAGGTCATTGGAATAGCCATAAGCAGCAGATATCAACGCCTGATGGTCAGATCGCATTAGTTGCAAAATGAAAATAAGAAAAAGAAAGACTAAAAAAACACTTACATTTGGGGACACATGGCCTACCCAATAAGGCCATTTTGCAGTCGCATTTTGCATATACAAATTAACGACTATTTTCAAAAATTTGTTATATTTTGCCTATTATTTAAAAATAATTAACAAAAATGATTATTTTATCATTCCTAAATAACAAATACATATGTTTTAGAAAATATAATCAATGGTTATCGATCAAACTACAATACCAATAAAAAATGGATAATGACATTAAAAAAACTTAAGGTTTTTTGAAAAAAAAAAATACAATTTCACCCATATTATTTTTTGCATTAAAACTGATCTTTGCAAGTTTTTTCTATTTTTACATTTTTACCTATTATAATGGGTTTCAAAATTACCATCGAATAAACTTTGCCAAAAAAAACACCCTTAAATTTATAATTTTTCTACACTTTACCCTAAATAAAACTTTCTATATTATGCATACGTATTTATAAAGAAAAAAACATATTTATTCACGGAAAAAAAAATCAAACATCCTAAAATTTCTCTATATACAAGTTCTTTTTTTTTTTTTTTTTTTTTTTTTTTTTTTTTTTGCCAATTTATATGATTTAAAATATAAATACATATTTTTTATGTTTTTTTTTTAAATAGAAGTATAAATACATATTTTTACGTCTTTAAAGCTATAGATATACTTTTTGAAAGTATAAATATATATATTTTTATGTTTTTTAGAATTATACATACATTTTTTAGAAATATTATTATGATTTTTTAGATGTAGAAATACATATTTTTAACGTATTGAAAAATAATATTTCTGAGAAATGTATTTATACTTTTAAAAATATATTTATATTTTTTAAAGACATTAATATTACAAAAAAAATATATATATATATATATATATATATATATATATATATATACACACACACACACACACACTAGACGTGTGCCCGCGCAAAGCGGCGGCGACTAATAGTGTCCGGACGGTGATTAATTTATTTCAGTGAATAGTTTCATTGCAGCTATCAGATCAAACCATAAAACCTTTAAGTATAACCAAGTTACAATATTGATAATTTTTTCGTTTTTACAATCCTCAAACATTGAAAAATTCATTTATGTGTCACTTCTTTTGTAAATTGCAATTAATCACTTATTCATAAAGTTAACTTATAATAACCGTAACATCTTAACTTATTTCACAACTTTGACCGGTTTGCTGGGTTGTAAATTCAATCCGTTTTTTTTTCAATCTATTTTAGGTTGTTTTTTGTAGTCTTGAAACCATTTTAATTCATAAATTTAATGTCAATGTTTATCTATTTATTTGTTTATTATAGCATTTTTATTTTTATTTTTTAACAATGTATTTTTCAATGTTTTTATCATTACCTCTTTGGAAAATCCTATGGTGTAAAGAAAGCCACCGGAACGTATCTCACCCATATTTAAGATTTTTCAAGCTACTAAATATACAAACACCATGATATAATGGTTATAGATTTGATACCAATTATGATTTTCAACCTACTAAATATACAAATTTAATATGTGTACTGCATGGTAAGCATAAGTTGATTGTACATGATGTAGTAGGTTTGGTACCTCTTAAATTTTAAGAAATGTCTAAAATGCTATATATATAACATGTATCTGTAATTTCTAAAAAAGAACATAAAAACATATATTTATAATTCTAAAAATGTATACATATAAAAACCATAAAAAGTAAATATTTACATTTTAATTCATATAAATATACATAAAAACTCGTATATAAATAAATAATGTTTAAAAGAAACTTATGTACCATGTTTAATTAAACATTTGTTCATACACACATATTTTTTCTGCAAGAATATCTATGTGTAAAAAAATAAAATAAAAATTAAGTAAAACTTTAAAAGATTTAAAAACTTGAAAAGAAAATTATTTAATGATATAAACATACTGTAGCATATAAAAATGGCAAAAAATAAAAAAAATAAAAATAAACCTTCGCAGTTTTATAGGTTAAACCCTTTTCTTTTTCTAAAAAACAATCTGCTATGACGATCGCAAATTTCTGCTTTCTGCTGCTACTTCTTCCCTTACCATTTTCCCTTTCAGGTTTGTTCTATGTTTTTAGGGTTTTCCATGGATTTCCTCACATTCTTATCGTATTCCTTATGTCTAAACAGATAACGCCTTCACTTCTCAACCTTCAATCGGACGAAATCTCCTCCAGGATAAGAAACGTCTCCCTCATTTCTCCCAATTCACTATCATCAATTTCATTCATACATCCATGCCCTAATTTCATAAAATTACAACCAATAACACTTGTCAATTTGCTTCTACTCAAACAATTTTTTAGGTTTTAAATTTCATCATTTGAATGTGCAGCATGCCCATTAAGCTTCGAGACCATGAACTACACAATCATCACCAGCCGTTGCAAAGGACCAAAATACCCCCCAAATCTCTGCTGTCAAGCTTTCAAAGACTTCGCTTGCCCTTACGCTGATGAATTAAACGACTTATCAAACCAATGTTCAACACAAATGTTCAGCTACATCAACCTCTATGGAAGCTATCCACCTGGCATTTTCTCCAACTTATGTCACGACAACAAAGCTGGGCTTGTCTGCGACGCAGTTCCACCACAAGATTCTACTTCCAACATCATCTCCGATCACTTCTCACTTCTGCTCATTCTAGTTTCACAATTATTCTTAATCATGTTTCTCCCGTGAGTTTCAATACAACAACTCTTATAAATAATATTTCGTGTCTTATTTTTACAAATACTGAAATATTATTATTACATAATTATATAGATTACAACAACAACAACACTCTTATTTGTAGCATATAAGTTTTCACCATATGAGGGATCGTTTTGACTTTGACTGAGTCTCCTCTGTTATGCACCATGAATTTGGAAATGTGCTCAACTGCAAAGATTAAGATTTAAGATATACTTTTTTTTTTTTTTAAATTTCATAAAAGAAGTATAAAAAGAAATAAAAGATTAGGGTTGTGGATGCTTTTTACATTGCTGAGAAGCTTTGCTCCATACCATGCAGAATCAGCACCATAAGGGGAAGTGATGACACGAATTCCATTGGATATGGAGGGAGGTAGAAGATCATGTACTTCCTTTTCTAATCTTTCTACAATTATTTAAAACATGAAGGATTTATAAATTAATATTTATATTAAAAATTAAAAACATTTTTATATTTATAAATTAATTTATACCTTGTAAACCTGGTAAACATGCAGTGCCTCCAGCCAACACAACTGTCTTGAACCAAGTATGATCGGTTCTCATTTTGGCAGCATGGCAACGCTCAATGCAATTTGCCACTGCCTGATGCAGACCCATTGCATTTCTAAAAGGGTAAAATTGGAAATTATATAAAAGTAATTCAAAGGCATAAGTTTATAGATATTAATTAAAGTGGATAAATGATTACATTAATCCTGCAATATGTGGCTGAAAGAGAATCTCTCCTGTTTGGAAACGCTCTTTCTCAAGAGTAAACAAACCCTCAGAAGCAACTTTGTATGATGCTTTTGTATTCTCCTTCTTTAATTCGTTCTCATAGTCAAAAGCAACATAGCAAAGATTCTACAACAAGAAAACATTATTAACAAAAAAAATATATGAAAATAAATATATTTTATACCTCTTTCAATGAGCGAACAGTGTATAATGAAGAAACATGTAGATTTCTTAGACGAAGTTGCTCTTTAAGGTATTCAGTAAGCTTTAAGCCTCCAACACCCATAGATACAACACCCACTTTATGCATTACTTTACCATGTAAAACTGGAAATGACACAAATGGAATCAGCTATTCCATTCCGTTGTTGATTCCATATCCATCATTCCAAACATTAACTTAATGATTGTAAGAGGATGAAAGACTAACATACTTGGGACAACAGATGTTTGATGGAAACCGATATTTACAAGAATTCCAGATGTTCTTCTTGCTGAAAACAAAGCTAAAGTTGCCTGCATATTAACCTCATTGAGTAAATGACCATCTTACCCTTGTTTAGGGGACTAACAGACAATAAGTACCTGACTGACTGCACACACAGAAGGAACCTTCATTCCAAACAATGCTGAGTAGATTGCTTCTTTGAGTTGGCGTCTAAAAGCTTTATCAGCACCAGTATCTG
Source organism: Lactuca sativa (assembly GCF_002870075.4). Lineage (NCBI taxonomy): Eukaryota > Viridiplantae > Streptophyta > Magnoliopsida > Asterales > Asteraceae > Lactuca > Lactuca sativa. Next base: position 159,110,823 of record NC_056631.2, on the reverse strand, counting down.
AAGCAAATTTAAACAAATTGCATCAAACAAAATCACAATTCATGATCATAACATCATTTAAATGAAGATTAATGAAAATGGAGCATCATTATACATGTTTTTGGGACACTACTGAGAGCATACCATCATAATGGGAGATTGGAATTGAGATAATGACTGGATGCATAGATGACTTAACACGCATCCTGCATATGAATATGTGATTCAAGTTGTGAATACTATAAATATTTCAGATTTGAATGAAAGGAAAACAAAAGGCACTTAAATTTGTTACTCTACAAGAAATATTTCATGTGTATTCGGCATGTGTGACAAGTTATGACTACAAAACATATTGCATAACCAGATGAAGGAGATGTTTGTAAATGTAATCAACAATGAGACACCTGCTATAAATTGTTGCAAAAAAATGACGAAGCCTAGCGTACAATGGAGACTCAATGTTACCAAATTCCTACACATGAAGTCAAAGTTTTAGAACAGTAACTGAAGTGCAATAGAAAATGCAAATTCGAATGAAGTTGCATGTTTATATCATCATCCGTCAAAGCAATTACTTACCACAAATGTTGCTGAACGCCCTGATGGAGAATCATACTTGCTCCAACCAAATTTGCAATAACCAGCACCACCTTCGGTAAAAGATAGAAAAGACCAAATTATTGGCAATGAACATCAAGGCAATAGAAATCACTTGGTAATAATCGTAGATGTAGTGAAATCAAATGCAGATTTCAGACCTGCTTATTTCGTCACCTTTATAAGAACTCTGGAGAAAACAAGAAGAAGAAGAAGAAGAAGAAGAAGAAGAAGAAGAAGAAAGTTGGAATGAAGGATTGGGAAGAATAGTACGCATACCATCAACGATGATAGCTCCAGGAACTTTTGCTCGTTCACCATAAATATGCATAAATGATTGCATCTGACGAGGATATGTTCTACAATTACAATACAAGTATTTCAGTCTCGTATGATTGAATTGAAAATTCCTCTCAAATCGGCATACATAGTTCATAAAACTCAAAATTCACTCGATAAACATCCAATAAGGCTGAAAATTTACAAAATGAAAACCTACCGGAGAGGAAAACCAGATCGTAAGTTAGTTTCCGCAAAGAAAATTGAGTCCCAGGGATCCTGTTGGTTCTGAAGAAAGAATATCCATAACATGTTATCTGAGACCATGAATTTCCACGATTTGCAAACACATGTGAGTCTAGCAGCCTCTTTTGGTCCGAGAAGCTTGAGTATTTGCATAAATATATCTAGAGGCAACCGATCAAATGCCCCAGTGGATGAGGAACAGATGATAATCTGATCGGATAGGGTTCCATGAACTGGACTGTAGTCCAAATTGTATAGCGAGTTTGAAGTAGAATCACTCGAATTCCAACCACTGGAAACCGATTCCCAAACCCTCCTCAACAGCTGTGTCATCGGAACTGACTAGGAGTTCTCCGGTGAGGTTTAATCGTTTAACGGAGACGAGATAAATTTATAGTGTGAGCGGTGACAACACCAACGACCAATAGTGAAATGATTTCATGTTCAGTCCACCGGAAAATATCAATAAAAGTAATTTCCATGTTTATCTTACATTTTCACCCTCTTTTGAAAAAGAAATATTGTTCTTTTTTAATGACAACACCACATATTATTTTGGGATAAGACTAAACCTACAAACTTAGTGTGGGTGTCTCGAGACATTAAACGGATTGATAAAGTTTGATCCTAACTCCATCGGTTTAATTAGTGCTAATCAGTTTATTTTTATTGATTTTATATCAGGTTTCGGGTTAAAGTTTATATTTTGTAAATATGTTATGTAGTTGAAACATTTCAAAGATTGCCTTTGGTATTTTATTTTTATTTACTTTAATATTTTCTAATTAAAAGAAAAACAAAAAAATAAATATTTACCATGCCTCCTACTAACCCACCACGATTTTATATCAGGTTTTGGGTTAAAGTTTATATTTTGTAAATATGTTATATAGTTGAAACATTTTAAAGGTTGTCTTTGGTAGTTTATTTTTATTTACTTTAATATTTTCTAATTAAAAGAAAAACAAAAAAATAAATATTTACCATGCCTCCTACTAGCCCACCACCCATACTCTCTCTCTCTCTCTCTCTCTCTCTCTCTCTCTCTCTCTCTCTCTCTCTCTCTCTTCATTACTGTCCAATCATCACAATTGTCTATCAGTAAGGCTTAGATTTTTAACACAGAGTACACCAAAAAAAATTTCACTTATAAAACACGAATCATTACAAATTCGGTGTACATCGTATCACAAATCAGTACAATTAGTTATCAAGAGGATCTTACAATGCAATGTCGTTATTGTTACAATTTCATCAATGATATACAACCTTATAACATTACCTTATGACCAATATAACTACTTTAGTCTAGCACATATATGTACACTAACGGTACACCAGAATTATGCTACTCAATAGACATACAATGTCAGTAACCATGCTATCAAACATTTCACTTACTCAAAATGCATAGTAGACTTACAGTCGTGTTAGCTACTATTAATGTCTATAAGCTCCATTAGTAGTAATTAATATTACATAAACGACTAATTCATCCAGGAATGATATTAGTTATAGTCACCAAAACTACCATCATTTTTCTACAACAATCTTTTAAATACAACGTTACAAACACTAAGTCTGCAGTTATCTTGCATTTCTCCGCTTATGATATTATAGCCACCACGGCTATGATCATAAACTAATAATTCTAGTAATTTCCATAACTATACTACTCTATAGCTTCTAAATACCCATTATAAATTAATATTTCTTAACGGTATACAAATATGACATTCAAACATTAAATCAGTCATTACCTTGTATTGACCAATATCAATTTTCAAGTAAAACGTTCAAACAATATGTCATCCATTAACTTGTAATTCTCCGATAACAAGCTACAAATTTTGGACATAACACTTCAAAATAATCACACTATTGTATTTAATACATAATCAACTAATTATAATAATAACATATATCTAGATTATATATATATATATATATATATATATATATATATATATATATATATATATATATATATATATATATATATATAGAGAGAGAGAGAGAAAAGATCAAATCAGAACACCTAAAAGGTTGAGAATGCGAGAACAGTTCTGGACCAATCAATATATAAGGGCATATTAGTAATTATATATTTTAATTAAAATAAAATCAATCAAATTCCCTTAAATTTATGATCAGTTACCAAAAAAGAAGGAAATATTTGATTTTTTATTTTTCTTATTAATGAAATATAAATAACATTTTTATCAAAAAAAAAAAGAATTTTAAACTAAAAAAAAATTTCTTAAAAAATAATTTTTTCCTCCTATTTCATGTTTTTTTTCGAAAAAATTAATAGAAATCCAACCCCCAATCAATACATTTGTATTCATAAATGATTTTTTTTTTCAAAAAAACTAATACTACTACAATCACAAATGAATATATATTAATTTACAGGTAATTCAATTCCTTTCTTTTAATCAACCGAAAATAAAAGGGGTGTAAAAATTATCATTTCTTCATAAAAAGAATAGCTTTAATCATAAATAAATACATTTATTCACATATGATTACACTGCTATTTACAAATGAATACATTGTTATTAACAAATGAATACCCTGGTATTCACAAATAAATAAAAGAATACATCTAATCATAAATAAATACACTCATTCACACATGATTACACTGCTATTTACAAATAAATACATTGTTATTAACAAATGAATACTCTGTTATTCACAAATGAATACCTCTCTCACGCATTTCATCAAATAGCCCAATCGTCCCATATACAAAGCCAATGAACCCGATGTCAAATATGCCTCCACAACCAAAGATAGTCCTTATACAAAGCTGGAAGTAACACAAATCTAATGTTGCCCCTCTTGCTCATTGGTAATTAATCTTTTCCCTTTTTTCCCTTCATTTTCCTTTTTACCCTTCCTTTTGTATGTGTAATGTAACAGTGGCATAGCACAAACTTTCCCATGCAACCTGTAGAACGAATCACTTGAAGATACAAAAACAATCAATGATAAACTCTAGAGTATCTGCCATAGTGATGACCTGCAAACAAATCAATGATGTTTTGAGAAAATTAGCAATTCACAAACTTTCCCAGCTACCCTGTCAAGAATGTGTTTTGTTTTTACTCTTCAAATTGCTCCTCGGATTCCGAAATCAGAATCCACCAAGAAAAAAGTATAATCAACTAACCTTAAAAAATCTAAACATCCAAAATTGAATATAATAGAATTTGGATGTAATTAGACCTCGACTCGATGTTCTTGACTGAATCGCTCCACCACAAATAGACTATAGCGACAATCAACACATTTGTAAATCAAAATTAAATCATTGGTTTCAAAATTCACACCACACAACGCCAACAAAGACAAATAATCCTCAATTTCAATTAATTATCGATTGCAATTGATAATCTTCAGAAGACAATTCTGGAAACGCAACAAAAAATGCTCCAGTTGTTGATTTTTGTTGTTGTCACATCTTAAAATTCAAACCACACAACGCCAACAAAGACAATCCTCAATTTCAATTAATTTTTTTGTTGACCTGGTGGATCGAAACGAGAAATCAGAAGCTTAGGAAGGAAGCTTATTAATTGAATTTATGTTAAAATGACAATCAAGGAAATTTTAAGAGGGCTTAATATGAATCGACATTATGAACTTGGAAAACAGAAATACGAAATTGATTTAACTCGTACCTTTTTTGGGCCACCTTCGGTTGAGCTCCGCCGTTTCCCTCTCTGATGGTCAGTGTTGCCGCCATCGGCGACTACCCTGCTCTTATTTCTGTTCTTGTGACCACACAACAACACAGGGAGATTGAGAACCCATGTGCGTTCAATTTATTCCCTCTGTATCTCGATTTCCTTCAACCAAATTACCTCAAATTGTGTTTCATGCTTCGAATCCACCCCCGTCTCCTCGTCTCAGATCCTCGTCTCTTCTGATTTTTAAGACCACACACACCCACCCAAAATGCAATTAGTATTTTGTTGTTTTATCCTGGATTTTAATTGTGCGATGGTCGACGATGGAGGATGGCAGAAGATGATGAACGAAAACAGTGGTGAAGAAGGTGGGGGTGTGCGGCCGGTTTTTTCAAAATAATTAGATTAGGGTTTTCTAGTTAAGTAGAGAGAGAGATAGAAAAATTATAGGAATTTCTATTTAATTAAATTATATGGATTTCCTATTGTACCCTTCTTGCCATTTCAAAGTTACATATTTAGCACATCAGTTTTATAAAAATTCATAAATGGTTCAGTTGATAATAGTCATAGATCTAATTATTTATAAGGTTGTGATTCTCGCGTTCTCAACCTTTTAGGTGTTCTCATTTGATCTTACTCCTATATATATATATATATATATATATATATATATATATATATATATATATATATATATATATATATATATATATATATATATATATATATATATATATATATATATATATATATATATATATATATATGTGAGGTACGATTCCGGTTAGGACTCAAGAAAATGGTGATGATTGCGAGGACAATTCTCTATCACCCATTTTGTCAAGGGCACAAACGTCAAACCCAAATACTTGGATGTGGTGCGTTCGCATGTGACCCACGTCCATGGAAACTAATACGGACTCGACGATTTAATAATGTGCGGCGAACGTCATAGAACGTCATTTAAATGAGTTATTATTTATTTTTGTTTATTATCATTTATTTTTATTTATTTATTTATTTTTTTGTTTTTGGTTAAACAACAAAATTCAAAAAAGAAAATTTTAACAGATATATGCTCGGTTTTAATGTTTTCAATATTTCTTTTTTCATTTTTTATTTCTTTTTTCATTTTTTTATTTATTTTTGTTTTTTAATTATTATTTGTTTTTTTTTGTTTTTTTCTATTTTTATTATATTTACTACATACTTGAAGGTACTAGTGTTCTTTTTTTATTTTTTGATTTTTTTTATATTTTGATTTTTTTAATTAAATATCGGTTTGAATTTTTAATGTTTATGAATTATAAAATTTTAAATAAAAAGAATATTAAAGTTCATAATATTTTCCGTTTATACATTTTTTGAATCATATTATTTTTAGATCATAAAATTTTGAATCAAATTATTTTGAATTGTAGTATTTTGAATCATATGATTTTGGATCAATAATATATTCAATTAAATACAGTTTTTGTTCAAAAAAAATTATATATCACAATATATTTTGAATCATAAAATATATAATTAAGGATTATAAAATATTTTTAGATCATAACAAATTCAGGATCATAAACAAGTTGAATCAAAAGTTCTTTTTGAATCATAAATATTTTGAATCACCACATTTTGGAAGGTATTTGCTTTTCTTTTTTTTTTCCCCTTCTTTCCTTTTACCCATTTAACCTCCAAACAATTAACCTTTACCGAAAAATATCAAAATTTCGTACATAATTACAAAAACGTCTTATCATCTCCCGAGATATTGACGATAAATAATTACAAAAACGTCATATCATCTCGCGAGATATTGACGATAAGTAAAATCAAATCTCCACCTTTTATTTTTTCAATCATGCGACAAAGATTTGTCCTCACAATCATTACTTATTCTTGAGTCCTCATTCAATCCAACTTTTATATATATATATATATATATATATATATATATATATATATATATATATATATATATATATATATATATATATAGGAGAGTTCAATTGAGAAAAAAAAAGGTTGAGAATGGAGGAATCATTCTCAGCCAATCATTTATTTTTGCCGCAAAAGCCTCCAACGTACCGGCGGAAATGGGAAACGAATGCACATGTGTTTTTCAACATAACATATTTCTTTAAACTATGCTAATGATTACTTTAATATATACAAAAACATAGTTTTTTTCGTTTTATTTTTTATTTTTTATAAGCTATTTTTATCAAAAAAATGATTTTAAATATACCAAAATTCATGATTTTTTATTCTCTACAAATAGACATCCATATTGATATAGTTTTAAGATAAAATAAAATTTTTTTTTTTATATATTTTCAGCTATCGTTATTCATAAATGAATAACAATGCATCAGGTTTTATTACAGTACATTCGTTATTCACTTATGAATAAAAAGTATGATTTTTTTGTTTTTACAATTTAAGTATCATTCATATATTAATATAGCATATAATAAACATAGTATATTCATATTTTAATATTGGACGATGAACTTACTTGTGAATATTAACATAGTATATTCACTTGTGAATATTAGATGATATATTCACTTATGAGTATTAAATAATAATTCATATGTGAATATTACATAGTATTACATGGTATATCACATGTGAATATTACAGAATATATTCACTTGTGAATATTAGATGATATATTCACTTATGAATATTACACAGTATATTCACATATAAATATTACAAGATATATTCACTTATGAATATTAAAGGTATTTTGACAAATATATATAATTTTTATATGTTATTCACATATGAATAACATACAGACTTGCATATTTGTTTTGTGTTTTTAATAATCATATACTGATTCAGGTGAGAAAACATATTCATATGTGAATATAACGTGGTAATTTAGTTTATGCATTTCATCAAACAGTTGGAGTGCAAACAAGTTAACTATTTTAAAAATGTTAAAAACATCAAGTTATAATTCCAAATCATCATATACTTCCGATTTCGACTTCAGTGCGACATCCTATCTCTGATCCATTTCTCAATTTGATTTTGATTTTCGAAAATCCGATTGGGAACCTGTGATTACCGATTCTAAGTCCCTCAATGTCGACTGTGACTGCGAGTCAGAACTCCGATTCCAATTTCATGAACAACGAAGAAATTTCGGTTTAGTTGAAGAAATCTGGATGATTATTGAAGGTTGGAGGAAAATTTTTGATGATGAACGCACAGTTATCGAATTCTCTATAGTTACGTATTTGAGATTGAAGGTTATTACGATATTTACAAGTTTGCCACCGTGTCTTTTATGCTTAGATTAAATGAGTGGCTGAGAATGATTCCCCCATTCTCAACCTTTTTTATTTTCTCAATTGAACCCACCTCTCTCTCTCTCTCTCTCTCTATATATATATATATATATATATATATATATATATATATATATATATATATATATATATATATATATATATATATATAAGAAGTGAGGTTACTCACTCGGTTAGTTAGTTAAGACTGACTATAATTATGACATCAAGCTCTTCACTGCTTCCTAATCCATCACTTGTCCGGACCTATTTGGATAATATAACAAGTTCATTATAACTTGTCTAAAGTTATCACTATATCAACTACAACGATCAATTACCTGATCACTAACTCACTAACTGAACCCGGTACCCATTTGTTACCAAACTAATCAAGTTTCCAAATACAATCACCTACCGATTTAACCATGTAAGTCGTTAGCCCAGTCAACAAATCTTAGTAATTAGGATATATAACCCTTGTCGATCAAATTAAACATATGATTGATTTCCAGTAATAGCACCATATCACGAATTCTCGTAACACATACTCGGGTCTAACAACCCTCTACAAAATCTTACATAAACAAATTTACATAAAAACAGGATAAAAGATAACTCTGCTAATCCCGATATTCAATCCACGTATCCCCATACTCTAATACGATTTCACGGTAATAATTCTCCGGAAACAAATCCCGAGCCTCTCCCCCGATCACGTGTTCCAAAACTCCTAAAACGATAGAAAACATGCATATATATATATATATATATATATATATATATATATATATATATATATATATATATATATATATATCCTGCACGAAACTACGTCACGATAGTTAAATGGTCGTGTTGCGTCACGTGTAAGTCCCAAATTTGTTTGATGTATCAATCAGATCCAATTGATGGTGCAGAATCCCAATCAATTGGATGATGTAAGATCAAATGAAGAAGAAGGAGAAGAAGAATAAGATGAATCTTCAATGTTAATATGATTAGAATGATACTCCAACATACAAGATTCACACACACTTAACCCCTTTTAACCGTTCACTCTTATGACTCTACTAACACTATATATATATATATATATATATATATATATATATGGACCTAAGACCAAGCTCAAAAAACAAGGTCGTAACCGAAAACCCATTATTTGACCGAAAACACGTTCACGGCCGAAAACCAGTTCATGTTCGTGAACACCACCTGAGCCGCAAACACTCCAGCCGTAAACCCAAGGCTGTTTTCGGTCCTAGACTGAAAATTACAATTGCCTAGAAAAGTGTAGTATAAACCATATTTTTGACCCAACAATTTCCAGTCATCGTTGCACGATTGTGACTTTGAAGGGCTTCTTTTGGCGGATCTCCCTCTTGGCGCATTTTGCTACGCATGTACGTAGTAGGGAACATATGCACGATTTGGACAATTTCTAGCAATGTGTCCGGGTGTTCCACAGTGAAAACATGTCTTTTTCTTCACGTAGGAATTGTTTCTGCTTTCCCTTGGTTGAGTGCCCTTGCCTTGTCTCTGATTGTTCCCACAAGCACACTTGCAGCAGTCACTTTGTTTCGCTTGTTTTGGTAGCCTGTATTTACCAACAACAGGTTTAGAAGTAACTTAGTTAGAAACAACAGATTCAGAGTTCAAGGAGTCATTTGTTTGACAATCAACAACATCAACATAATTGGAATTATTTATGTTCTCCTTATCTCCTCTTCCACTACTTTACCTGCACAAGAAGTAGAGTCATTAGTATCTTTCATCTCAACACCCTCAGTTGGCCCTGATTGTTCAGTCTTAACTGAAGCTGGTGTAGGGGGTTGGCCAAGCTGAGCGAGTATCTCTGCTTCATTGGTTTCAAGGGGTGGGGTATAGTTGTCATTGAAGGGAGGTGGAACACTATGATACCCTAAACCCTTGGTTTGATTATCTTTTGTAACAACGGGAATTTTCGAAATAAATATTTGATTTTTAAAACATTCATTCATTCATAAATATTGTCAAACACATTGTATCAATGTTATTATCACAAAACATTTCCCCAGAATCTCCACAAAAACTCCAATGCGTGTGTGTAAGAATCATGTCGGCGCCTTCCCGCGCTCATCACTAGTACCTGAAACACATAACACAACAACTGTAAGCATAAATGCTTAGTGAGTTCCCCAAAATACCACATACAACACATACGCCACTCAAGGCTATAATACGACCCTCCGGTCGCTGTGTCTCAGTGGGACCCTCCAGTCTCGTAGCTCGTTGGACCCTTAGGTCCGGTCATAGCTCGTTGGACCCTCCAGTCCGGTCTATATCATCATACAACATACAAATATCACATAGCACATAATCTCATACATAACAAATAAGACCCTCTGGTCATCGCATAGTACCACTCTAGGTAACGTATAGTGAGAAGACTCACCTCAATGTCTCGAAAAATATCTGACTCGGAAGAAGTATGATCTAGCCTCCGCCTAATCACATAAAGTAATACTCCCATAAATACAACTGTACTCATCCCTAAAGTCAACAAGGTCAACGGTCGAACTTGACCCGACTCGGCGAGTGCACAATGGCAACTCGGCGAGTCCACACGTGTCCATTGACTCTCTTAATCCCTCTCTTGACACGTCGAGTTCTTCCCCCGACTCGACGAGTTCCACCTGGCATGAATCGAGGGGCCACCCCAACTCAACTCGTCGAGTCTCAAGAACAACTTGGCGAGTTCCAACTTGAACTCAGACCCCTGACTCTCCCTGACTCACCGAGTCATTCCCCCAACTCGGCAAGTCCACTCACTGAGTGATTAACAGACAACCTTTATACTACTCGCCGAGTCTGTTCTTGGGACTCGGCGAGTTCATGCCATGCACAATCTCAAAACGACTTCTGAGGTAAGATCTGTTCCATACAATCATAAATCTGGCCTCCCCAAGCATGATAATCACGTAAAGTTCGGACCTTGACACACATATAATATATAAATGGTCCAAAATGGTGATTTAGCCCCAAAAATGTCATTCTAAGCTCATGACTTCCAAAATGGCTCATAAAGCTCCAAGGGTTTAGGTATCTGGACCTCTTTGAGTCCAGATCCAAAGCACAAACTCGAAAAGGGGACTAAATACTCTACATACTCTTCTTCTAAAGGGTTTAAAAACCCTAACTTTATGAATCAAAGCTCAAAACTGGAGAAGGTCTGAAGGAATACCTTAATATGAAGCCTTTGATCCCTGAAGACACTAGATTTGCACTTCCTTCAGCCTTCTTTTGCCTTGGACACCTTCACCTTCAAATTTCACCAACAAAAACTCAAGATTGCCTCTCCTTTCCTCACAAACGCTCTAGATCTCTTTAGAGTTTCTCTCTGGGGGTTGGTGGCCACAAATGACGGCCATAAGGCCCTTTAAATAGGTCTCAAACCCTGGAAATTAGGGTTTCATTAAACAGCGTGGACTCGTCGAGTCCACTCATGAACTCGCCGAGTCCAGCTGTGAACTCGCGTACAAATCCGCGACCATACTCGGCGAGTCTAGACGCCAACTCGCCGAGTACCCCCACAAAACCTAAAAATAAAAGAACAAAATATCATACCTGGGAATCCGGGTGTTACATCTTTAAATGTTAATTGTTTGTCAATCATTGAAGCAACTACCTCACTTGACACATCAAATTTCTTGAAGTTAAAATCAGCATTTTTAAAACGGATCTTCAATGTGTTAAGTTCTTCAGTTGCAACAGCAAGTTGTTTCTTAATGTAATTATAGTTCCCACACTTGTTACTGTACTCCTCCTGCAATTTCCTAAAGTCCTTAGTCTTGGCCTTTAGTTGTTCTTTTAATGGTTTTTGGCATTTCCTAAGGTTATACCTCTCATATTTAAGGTACTTGTTTTCACTTTTTAATAAATTGATTTGATCTCGGAGAAATTTAATAGTAGTTTCACAAGATTGAGAGCATGAAACTTCATTGACCGGGATTTTTGCAGAACTCATTGTTTTTTTTTAAATTGCCCTTTGACTTAAAAAATCAAAAGTGAACCTTAAAAGTCAAGCTTGAAAAGTCAAACTTAGAAGTCAAACCGAAAAGCTAAAGTAAAATTTTGAAGGTTAAACAAGAAAGTCAAAGTTTAAAGTCAAAGGTCAAACTTGAAAGTCAAAGTCAAAATTTTAAGGTCAAAAGTCAAAAATGATAGTCAAAAATTAAAAACCAAAATTTTGGGTAGAAAATGGAATTTAAAATTTTGAAAAATTGAATTTTGGGCTAAAAGTGTTAAAAATGCGAAACTAGAACCGAAACAAGGAGTCGTTTTGAATTAAATCGGGAAGGCGAATAACATCTCGCAAGCTAATGAGTTGGTAAGGCGGCTGGTTGATGATTCGCATGACCCGGGTTCGAAACCTTACACCTCCAATTTCTTTTGAATATTGGTCGTGAATGCGAAGAGACCTGGACCCCCGAAGAAGGCTCGTCCGCTAGGCTGAACACGCTGTTGACCGAGAACGTTCGAGAACCGAACACGTACGAGGTGTGCGGCCAAGAACGTTCAAAGCCAGAAACGTTGTTGGGCCGTGAACTTTGCAAGACCTCGGACCGTAAACTAGTTGGGACGTAAAAGCTTCTTCGGTCGTGAAAACTTCGGTTGGTCGTGAACACTACTTCGGATCGCGATAAAACAGCGTTTTTCACCTTTTTAAGCCCAAAATCTCGATCAAAAACTCGTTTTTATGAAAAACTTGAAGAACAAAACCCCAATATTTCTTCAAAAACTATCCAAAATCACATAATCCTTCAAGAAAAAGTGCAAAAACGCTCCAAATCTTGCCAACATGATTGATACAATCCTTGCTCTGATACTAACTGTAAGTCCCAAATTTGCTTGATGTATCAATCAGATCCAATTGATGGTGCGGAATCCCAATCAATTGGATGATGCAAAATCAAATGAAGAAGAAGGAGAAGAAGAATAAGATGAATCTTCAATGTTAATATGAATAGAATGATACTTCAACATACAAGATTCACACACACTTAGCCCCTTTTGACCGTTGACTCCCTCTACCACCTGACATCTATTTATAAGGAACATGGGCCGTGAACAGGTTCAAGGCCATGAACCAGTTCACGGCCGTAAACACCCACCTGGGTCATGAACCCTCCTAACCGCACACACCACATGGACCGAAAATTATTAAAGCCTAGCAAAGTAAAGTATAAACCATATTTTTGACAAAACAAAATGCCACGTTTCCTTCCTCTTTTACCACATGTCTCGATGATTGCGACGTATCTTGATGACTCACTTCACTTCGCGCCATGGTAAGTATGCAACCACGACGTGGTGACCCAAGAATTGACCGTTTGACTTTGACTTTCTGAAAATAGCAACATACTTTCATCCTAACTTTAAATAGTCATACTTTTTTCATACGAACTCCGTTTTCAACGATCATTATATCCACATATTTGTATCAGAGTAATCTATCACGTTCTTCCACAAACTCATATCCATTCTTACATAATAATACATGTTATGGAAAAACATGTGTTACAAGCTCTCTCCCCCCTTAAGAAGATTTCGTCCTCGCAATCTCGTTAACAGGCTACGACTAGGTTATAATAACCTACTTTATCATTCCCGTACATTCACATGTAAGTATAATCACTTCCATACCAATAATTATCATTGTTAGGAAGCAAAGCGGATAACAAGCAAAACTTTAAGCATACAAGACACAATATTTACATGGTTCGGTCAAGGTGACCTACATCCAGGGACAGGATGTGAGTATTCTTTATTTCAAGCTCTCAAATAGAGGTTAGAAGTACATTCACAGAGATTCTCATAACACTATAGAATTTCAAGATACAAGACATTACAAATGACTCTGCATGCATCCCTATTTATATGTGGGGGATCAAACCTAAAACCCTAATGGGCCAAGCCTATTAGCCCATAGGCCCACGAAAGGTGTCAACCAATCACAATCCTTTATGCATCATCTTCTGGAACATTCATGCTTGCATGAGCATCAACAACACACATGATGGAGCATCATGATCCATAGTGGCATATCATGATGCAAGAGTGGCATATTAGGATCACCATGGCATATCAACCATCATGTTGGCGCATCAAGAAATAATCCTTGAGCATCATCAACTTCTAAGCTTTATTGAACAATCTTGAGCATCATAGGGGACTTCATATGTGACATCCCCATTTTCACGGCCAGAAAATACCGATTTGTTTATGCTTAGTTAAAAATCAGAGTATCCTTTTTGAAGAATAGTATTGCGGAATTTATTCCCAGAAAACATGATAAAGATGTTATCAAAGCATTTTCGACGAAATGTATTTTATTTATATTAAAACTTTGGGACGTCATCGTTAATACAGAAACACAAGCATAACGAAATATTACAAGCCTTTCAGTAATTAAACTAGTGGCTTAATACTCATTGAATCTCTCAGCAGAATGTATCTTTCATATAGCTACTTGTGATACAATAAACTGAGTGGGTCAGGTTGGGAAACCTGGTGAGTACATAGAGATTTTAATCCCAAAATGTTATATCATATATATATATATATATATATATATATATATATATATACAATTCACCTCATATAAGTAATTTTACCCCACCTCGTCGATCCTCACAATGACACGATCCATACTCTCGGATCTAAAATTAACAATAGTATTATTTAATTTAGAATTAGGGTTTCTAGGGTTATCCTATCAGGTATAAATAGGACCCTTGGGTGTCCTATTTTCGTCCAAGCCATATACTAGAAGGATAGCCGAAAATCCTCTTCTACTTCTCTCTCTTCTCCTATGTTCTTGTTGCTAGGGTTTGGGTACAAACCATTAAAGGCACTAAACTTTTGGTGCTTACTTCTCAAGTCAACAGAGGAAGGAATCAAATAAACTTTTTTGCTATAACAAGTTAGAGGTATGTAACTCTAATTTATATTTTTCGAAATTGCTAGGGTTTATGCTAGTTTTGTTAATTTAAAGTATGTTTCCTTAATGTGAAAGACATAGATCTTATTAAGTTGCATGTACCCAATATTAATTGTTAAGTGATTTTCCACCTAAGCAATTTTGTTGTAATCTAAGAAAACCATCAAAAACAAGAGGTTGTTAAGCCTTTATTCTCGTCATTTTGCACCCCAAACCCTCCCATATGATGCTCTAACAATTTTGAGAAGACAGATGAGACAAGAGGCGGTCTAGGGTGCATATGGCTTGGATTGAAGGTGGAAAGCTTGTAAGCTAATCATCTTCTCCATTTTTAAGCTAGTAGGTCTTTAATGGTGTTTTGATGAATTGGTTAGATTTGCTTAGTTTAGTTAGCATATAGATTAAGCATGATGTTCTTGATAGTGTTTAGAAGCTTTAACCAAGCTTAGAAAGTGATTTCCATGGTGAAATCTATGTATGTGAAGTTAGGAATTGAAACCCTGACTAATGAGATTATGAATTGATGCATTATAGTAGATTGTAATGAATTCAATATTATGGGATGCCTAACTCATTAATTAAATGAGACTAAGAAATAAAGAATGTAAAGACAGAATTATGATCCAATAAGTGGTCATGTTGACTTTAAAAGTCAAAATCTCATAATATGCTAAGACAAGTCTTAAGAATTTGTATGTATGTATAATTAGGCCTAAGAGCAAGAAAGTTAGATCAAGATGCATAAATTGAAAAGATGAGCCAAAACAGGACAATTAGTATTCTCTAACTCATAAGGCGAGTTGTTGTTCTCACTTTCACTCTCACTCTCACTCTCTCTTTAGATTTATGTTATATATATATATATATATATATATATATATATATATATATATATATGTGTGTGTGTGTGTGTGTGTGTGTGTGTGTGTGTTGGAGCTTGGGGCACTAAGTGAATGTCCCCAAGTGAAGAGACGAAGATAGATGAATATTATATGTGTAAGAGCATGGATTAGATCATGTACACATATTAAGAGTATGTAAGAGGTATACAAAATATACATGTAATAGAGCATGCATGTATATAAAGATTATATGGGTTTAGATAAGAAAGGTATTTGCCAAATACCTTAGAGATAGAAGAAAGAGTTAGAAGATGATTATATGCAAAATAATCATAAGATTAACTATGTATATCAAGCTATCATTAATATTGTGTAGAATGTTATATGGTACTAGTCATAGATAAAGATTAAGTACTTAAAGAGTTAAAATCTAGAAGAGAAATATTATAAGGTTTCTTGATGAGACATAGAGATAGATTGTCCATGGGACAAGTGCTATGTGATGAGTCACATAACAAAAGATAGAGGTTCCTTCGGGGATAAAGATAGAGGTTCCTTCGGGGACAAAGATAGAGGTTCCTATGGGGACAAAGAGTATGACTCCTTCGGGAGTAAGAGTATGGTTCCTTCAGCAGGGACAACGACCCCCGTTTGGTATGGCGAGAGAATTCTATGACATGAGGGATGGAGGGCCAACTGATAGAGCACTACCGGTCATGGTAAGACGAATGAGGGATACTGGTAATTTGGCTCAGAACACTGCTGACCAAATGCACCAAATGCGAGCTTGCGGTTGCGAGAGCGGAGCAGGAAACGCAGGAGGTTATCAGAGATTTTCACATGAGACAGGAGATGTGGGAGGCCCGACTACGGGACACCGAGTGACAGGCAGCTCGACTTTAGGGTGCATCCACTTCTTCAACACCACCTTCTGACGCATCTTGTCGTGATTAGGATCTGCTCCATCACCTACTAGTATCATTGTGATTTTTCTTTTATATGTATGCTACTTTATGTACTACTGGCGATATGTTTAAGTGATTAAACTACTCATAGGGTCTTCATGCTGTCGGATCATATGTTTTTTTCCCATGTATTGTATGCCTTTTTGGCAAATTTTCATGTATTAAAAAAAATTAGTATAAATGGAAATGCTTTATGTTTTTATCGTGATGTTGTTATCTGCTATGTATTTTATTTCCTTGTTTTATGTAAATACATGGAATCACTTAAACGCACACTCGATACGCCAATTCTATGGGATTCTAAACTCGGATTAATGTGATATGTACTCAATAGCTTTCTGTTCGTTGACAGAAAGATGCCTCAAAGACCCAACTGTGGAAACAATGCAACACCGACCCTGCCGAAATAAACTCAGTTACATTCCAAGCAGTAGTGTCCGCTGTGGTCACTGCAGCACTTGCGCAGATTTGCAACGGAAACAACGGAGAAGGAAACGGGCATGGAACCGGAAGCACAAATCAGTAAACAAACCACGGAACCACACAAACCTGCACCTACAAGGACTTCACCAACGCCAAACCTCGAACCTTCAATGGAACAGGAGGCGTAATAACCCTGAAGCGATGGATTGAGAAGGTGGAATTAGTTTTTGAAATTTGTGGGTGTCCGGATGGGTGCAAGGTCAAGTTTGCGGCCTGCACATTCATTGATCAAGGTCTCTCTTGGTGGAATGGCCACGTAGAGGCCATGACACTCCCAGTGGTGAACGCGATGCCATGGGAAGAGCTTAAGGAAATGATGTTGGCTGAATACTGTCCAAGAGGCGAAATTCAAAAGATGGAACAAGAACTATGGAACCTCACAGTTCAAAATTCCGACATCGACGCATACATATCCAAGTTTAGCGAGCTATCTCTCTTGTGTCCCAGAATGATCACCTCAAAAAAGAAAAAGATTGAGAGGTTTATCTAGGGATTGACCGCGCCAATCCAAGGGAATTTCATTGTGGCAAACCCTGAGATGTATGATAGTGCAAAGAGGATGGCCAAGAAATTGTATGATCATGGCAACAAAAAGGGTGCCAAAACTGGAGAAGCGGAGGTTAAGAAAGAAGGTGAAAGCAAGAAAGGGAAAACAATAAGCGAAAGGGAAAACAAAACCCTGAATCATCAAAGAAACAACAAATTGTGATCGTCCATGCTGCAACCCAAGCTACCACTACACCACATTCTCCAGCCTCATCCATACCAAATAACCCTAAGCAATACTCAGGGACCCTACCTAAGTGCAACAAATGCAATTTTCACCATCAGGGAGAATGCAGGGAGATGCACTATACGAGCTGCAACCGAAAGGGTCACACTGCCAGATTCTGCAGGACATATCCACAAATAAACCAAAAATCAAGCAACAAGAACAACAAGAACAACAACAACGACAACAAAACAACAACCGCAACAAAAACAACAACAACAATGCTGGGGCCAGTTACACCTACTATGGGTGTGGAGAAACCGGCCATTTCCCGCATAACTGCCCCAAAGCAAACAATCAAGGGGCAGGAGCTGTAGGGAGAGTGCTGACAATGGGTCAAGGTGAAGCAGTGCAGGACCTAACAGTTGTTACTGGTACGTTCCTGCTTAACAACTCGTACGCATGTATCTTATTTGATAGTGGGGCGGAGTGAAGTTTCGTTAGTAATAAATTCAAACACTTACTAAATCAACAACCCCAGAAGCTTAGCAAAGCCTTCACGGTGGAAATGGCTAATGGGAAAACTGAAACAACCAAAGATATCTATATAGGATGCACATTAACACTAAACAATCATTCATTTCAAATAGACTTGATGCCAGTAAATATTAGGAGTTTTGATGTGATAATCGACATAAATTGGTTAAGCCCCCACCATGATGATATAATATGTTGCGAGAAGGCCGTTCGCCTTCATCTCCCCGATCACAAAACCCTAATAATCTATGGTGATAAACTTTGTGCCAACCTTCGCCGTATCTCGTATATCAAGGCACAAAAGTGTCTACACAAGAAGAACTACACATTCCTTACTCATGTGGTGGATAAGACCAAAGAGGAAGTGAACATTCAAGACATTCCAGTGGCATGTGATTTCTCGGATGTATTTCTAAAAGACCATCCTGGAAAACCCCAGAAAGACAAGTCGAATTCCGAATCGACCTTGTGCTTGGAGCCACTGCGATCGCCAAATCACCCTATAGGTTGGCTCCCGTCGAAATGCAAGAATTAGCAAGCCAACTGAGTGAAATCCTGGATAACGGATTCATAAGACCAAGTTTCTCTCCATGGGGAGTCCCGGTTCTTTTCGTTAAAAGAAAGACGGATCCTTCAGGATGTGCATTGACTATAGGGAATTGAATAAGCTCACCATCAAAAACCGATATCCACTTCCACAAATCGATGATCTATTTGACCAACTTCAAGGGGCCAGTTACTTTTCGAAGATTGATCTGAGATCTGGTAATTATCAACTCAAAGTCCGAGATGAGGACATTCCTAAGACTGCTTTCCGAACTCACTACAGTCACTACGAATTCGTCGTGATTCCCTTCGATCTAAAGAAAGACCCCGCTATATTTATGGACCTCAAGAATCTAGTCTGCCGCCCGTTCCTTGACAATTTCGTAATCATTTTCATAGATGATATTCTTATTTATTCTCGAAGTGAAGAAGAGCATGGTCAACATCGCCGTCAAATCTTGGATACCCTAAGAGCTGAAAGACTTTATGTGAAGCTTTCCAAACGCGAATTCTAGATCCGTAGTGTAAAATTTTTGGAACATGTAGTCAGAAAGGAAGGGATTCACGTAGATCCTTCAAAATAAAGGCCATTGAAGGCTGGGCTATCCTGAGAACCCCAACAGAAATCCGTCAATTCTTGGGGCTCGCAGGCTACTACCGAAGGTTTATCCAGAATTTTTCTAAGATCGCCAAACCCCTTATAGCCTTGACGCAAAAGGGTGTGTCTTTCAACTTGGCAGAAAAGCAAGAAGCCACCTTCCAAACCCTTAAGCGAGCCCTTTGTAGTGCGCTAGTATTATCCTTACCAGAGGGAACCAAAGATTTCGTGATCTACTGCGATGCTTCGAACCAAGGGTTAGACTGTGTCCTCATCCAGCGCAGGAAGGTGATAGCTTATGCGTCCAGGAAACTAAAGAAGCACGAAGAAAATTACACCACTCATGATCTCAAGGTGGGAGTGGTGGTCTTCACTCCAAAGATTTTGAGGCACTACCTCTATGGTACAAAGTGCACCATTTTCACCGACCACAAAAGCCTCCAGCACATTCTGAATCAGAAAGAGTTAAACATGAGGCAGCAAAGATGGGTTAAGCTGCTAAATGATTACGAGTGCGAGATCAAGTACCACCTGGGGAAGGCTAACGTGGTAGTCGATGCCTTGAGCAGAATAGAATATTCAGGTTGCCGGGTGAAAACCTTAACCATAACAATCTAATCTCACCTAACCTTGCAAATCAAGGAAGCCCAAACATATGCGTTGAAGTCGGAAAACAGCGCAAATGAAATGTTGCGTGGGATGGATAAAAGTTTGGAAGCCAAGGAGGACGGAGCGTACTATTTCATGAATAGAATCTGGGTCCCTAGACATGGGGGATTCATAGAAGTGGTTTGAATGAGGCCCACAAGACACGATATTTTATTCATCCTGGGTCGGATAAGATGTATCTAGATATTAAAAAACATTATTGGTGGCCAAATATGAAGGCAGAGATAGCCACTTTTGTGAGCAAGTGTCTTACTTGCGCCAAAGTGAAAGTGGAATACCAAAAGCCCTCAGGATTATTGCAACATCCAGCGATACTCGAGTGGAAATGGGAAAGGATAACTATGGACTTCGTGACCAAATTACCAAAGACTGCAGACGGATTGGATGTTATCTATGTAATCGTCGAGAGGTTGATAAAATCTACTCATTTCCTGCCAATAAAAGAATCCTACAAGATGGAAAAGCTGACCCGAATCTACATCAAAGAGATCGTGAGACTCCATGGGGTGCCAGTGTCTATTATATTGGATCGAGATAGTAGATTCACTTCAAGATTTTGGCAATCTCTTCAGAAGTCAATAGGAACACAACTAGATATGAACACTGCTTACCACCCTTAAACGGATGGCCAAAACGAGCGAACCATCCAAACACTCGAAGATATGCTTCGAGCAAGTGTGATAGACTTCGGCAAGTCATGGGATACACACTTACAGCTAATCGAGTTCTCATACAACAACAATTATCATACAAGTATAAAGGTTGCTCCTTTCGAGGCGTTGTATAGTCACAAATGCAGATCACCTCTATGTTGGGCTGAGGTGGGTGACACCCAACTAGCAAAAGGGCAATCACCGAACATTACTTTAACAGGGCCAGAATTCGTGAGACGACAGAGAAGATAATCCAAATCAAAGCTCGACTTCAAGCATCGCGAGACTGACATAAGAGCTATGCCGACAAGCGGCGAAAGCCATTAGAATTTCAAGTCGGGGATCGAGTGTTATTGAAGGTCTCTCCCTGGAAGGGGATGGTCCGCTTTGGGAAATAGGGAAAACTGAACCCACGATACATTGGACCGTTCGAGATTCTTTCCCGAATTGGTCTAGTGGCTTACAAGCTGCAGCTACCTGCCGAGCTCAGCAACGTACATCCCGTGTTCCACGTCTCGAACCTGAAAAAGTTTCTATCATATGAAACTCTTGTCATTCCTTTAGAAGAGATCGAGATCAATGAGAATCTCCTGTTCGTCGAAGAACCAGTTGAGGTATTAGATAGGGAAGTGAAGTGTACGAAACAAACCAACACTCCGATTATGAAGGTTCGATGGAACGCTAAGCGTGGACCGGAATTCACATGGGAACGCGAAGACCAAATGAAGCAGAAGTACCCTCACTTATTCTCTCCTTCATAATCCTAGTTTTCAAAATAATTTCGGGACAAAATTCCCTCTAATGGGGGGATGATGTCACAACTGGCATTTTAGCCAGGAAATTCTGTGGTCATGTAAATAAATGTCATCTATGATAATATTTGTAACTCTAACTTGTTATCATACATTATGTTCATTCTATGACAACAAACTTAGTCAGGATCCACAATTGTAGTTCAAGACTCTATGCAAAACATTTCAAAAAGCCAATTGGGAGTCGAAAACCCTAAAAATCCCGGTTCAAGTTCTTTATGGACTAGGATTTTCTTATTGGGCCTAATGGACCAATAAGCATTCACTTCAACTATATTGGGCTTAGAAACCCTATCTCGATTCTAAATAGACCCAATTCATAAATTTATAACATTTTGGACCATATGGGCCTAAAATGATTCATTCTAACCCTAATGGGCCTTAATGGGTCATAAACTCCCTTTCTTTCATTCAAATGGGACGTAAACCATCTAATGGGCCCAATGGGCCAAAAAATAATATTGGGCCCATGAAATTCGAACAAAGCCAAGGATTTGAGCCCAAATCCATTTCATCTTCATTCATTGATTCCATTCTTGGCCCAAAGAGTAAAAAAAAAGAATGAGATGAAAGAAGGATAAATTAATATCATGACAACACATAATTATCTAACATACATATAGATAATCACATGTATCCAAGAAGTTTATTAACCACCATGCAAAAATCTTTCTTCTCTCCTCTCCTTATTACTCTCAGCCAATACCAACACCCCACCACCTTCATTTCTTTTCAAAATTCTCTCAAGAATCCTCTCAAGAACACTCCTCGTTTCCTCTAAACTTTCGAGTTTTTGTGTGTGTCTTCAAAAGATTTTCATTTAAATCATCAATCCTTGGTAAGTCCTTATATAACCAAGTTCTACAACTTCATTTTCATGTTATAACACTCCTTCTAAACAATTGTTTGTGATCAAGCTCTTAGAAACTTCCTAAGTTCGAAAATCACTCAAGAAAGCTTGCTAAAGGCCAAGATCTCTCCATTTCTTCTTCAAAAACCAAGAATACCCCCTTGTTTTCGGTTTTTACATGTTTTTGGGGGAGAATACAAGTGTTTATGTGTAGATTTATGTATTTATGCATGTTATGTGTGATTTTCTTGGTTTATGTTGTGATTATGTGATAAATCTTGTTGAATCTCGAATACTCTAACAAAAATGGGCGAGATTCATAAACTAAAACACTCTAAACATCATACAAGGATAAAAGTGTTATGCATACCTAAGATGTGAAGAACAAAACAAAGATCTTGTATAAGGATCATTTTTGACAAGTAAACAAAAGATTTAGGAAAATTTTGCCACTTACGGTTTTCATAAGGATCAAAAAGGTCATATTTGCATAAAATTGGGTTTTTATGATAATAACACTTTTGAAAGGACCAAAGGGGTAAATTTTAGCATAATGAGCTTAAAAATTGGGCCTTACAGTTTTTGGGCCCAAAATGCAAAAAATGTGAGTTTTTAGGGGTTAAAATGTTATTTAATCAAAACTTGAGCCAAAAACAGGAAATAAACAAAAATATAGGCTAAAAATGACACCTATTTCTAAATTGGGCCAAAAATGTAAAGTTTTCGGAAAATTGGGTCAAAAATATAAATTTTTACAAAATAAGGGATGGAAATGCCAATAAATGTATTTTGGACCGAAATTGTAAAAAAAATTTGTAATTGGGCCGAAAATGCTAAGTTAATGGTCTAATGGGCTAAAAACGTTATTTTCACCAAAAAGGACCAAAAATGTCATTTTATTTAAACAAGGGTTAAAAATAAAATATTCGGTGAAAAAGGGGTTGAAATCGCCAAATATGTATATATAACTAAGATCAAATAGACCTTCGAATAAGTGATCCTACTCTAAAACTACAACCAAACAAGGAACATGAAGTAGAGTGAAAATCACAAATTCTAAGTCTATAAAATCTCAATTATATATAACCTTAACGTATACGCTCAATAATTATATACTTACCAGTAAAGGTCTTTTAGTTTTCACATAAGTTAGTTATTGTAGTTAAAATACTCCTATAGTATTTTAATTATATATTTGATTTTAGAGCTTCTTGGTATATAAAGTTGATAAGTTTCTAGACTTGTAGTTATTGTATAGTATCATAAAATATTGCTATAGTATTTTAAACTTTATGTTTGGTTCTAGTATTCATTTGTATATAGAGTTGGTAAGTTTTAGACTTGTTGCAACACCACTATCACTCCCAAACACATGT
This sequence comes from Lactuca sativa, assembly GCF_002870075.4. Lineage (NCBI taxonomy): Eukaryota > Viridiplantae > Streptophyta > Magnoliopsida > Asterales > Asteraceae > Lactuca > Lactuca sativa. The sequence continues at coordinate 159,086,691 of NC_056631.2, read as the reverse complement.
TGGTCGTATCTCAAATAAATATAGTTGATCAGGCTATATTTATCCCATATATGATTACATAATTGTCTAGGTTTGACTATAGTGTCCAACATCTAAATACTTTTGTTTTGTTCTTCTTGTGATACTTGTTCTTAGTATGTATACTTGTTCGTATACTTATTGTAAAATATTTATATTTTAAAAGTATACTTTTAGTTAGAGCACTTCGGCCCCATTGTATGTATAGTTGTATATCTTCTAGAGGTTGATATACTTAGATCACTATAAACAATGCTCTGATATAGAACTATCACACCCCCAAACCGGAACAGCAGAAATGTTCGGGGGCGGAGGACGTCATGTACAGTATCACAACAATTGTATAATAGTAATCAAAGCAACAACAACCATTGTATTAATAACAAAGTATTTACATTGTGTTCAAAACATTACTTGTTTAACATTAAAACTATAATAAAAGGTAAAACGTGATGCTACTATGCTCCGTCTTCGTAACGCCTGGGAGTGGGTACCTGTCTACTAAACTTTCCTGAGAATACAAGTGGTTTGAAAAAGCGTCAACATTAAAGTTTGTGAGTTCATAAGTATTTTGTTGGAAATGATATGTTCTTTGTTCTTTGAAAATGTTCGTGTGTTCCTCCAGAAAATCGAATATTTTCTTAGTAAAATGGAATGTAATCGTAGTACTTTGAAACCAAAAAGTATAAGTTTCTTTATATTTATAATCTGTGATTCAAGGTTCTGATTCATGTAATTGGTATGACCCGTACTGTTACCTCCTATGATTACTTAGTATATACAAATTATATATAAGCAAAATTGAACGGACAGTCAATTGGGTGATTCTGCCTTAAGCCCACAACCAAACAAGGAACAGAAAGAAAGGCGGAAACCACACATTCCACCTCATATCAGATCTTCATTATGTAGAATCCTAACGCATACATTAAGTGATCATAGACTTTAGTAATAAGAATACTTAATATATGTTATTCTGAACTTTTGTTTGTACCATATCGGTAAATAGTGTAGAGTTTTGTTCTTCATGTAACTGCGTGTAAATCTAGAACTTATGTACTAGAAAAACAATGTAATATACTTTATATTTAAATAAAACCTTTGAAAGTATATTTGCTCTGAAATTCAAATGTAAGGTTAATAATCAATTATGATTATTTGATAATATATTATTCGTAAATATGTCGTTGTTTTCTCTTTGTGAGTTTTTATAACCATACCGACACATTCGGCCCGATTACGATGTTTTTCAAGCATCGAAACGTTAAAGACATTTGTCATCCCAGACCTGCCGACCTGACTGTAGCTAACAATCGGGATATGGGATTGTCAGTCCCAAAGAAAAGTTTAGCAATACCCATAAAAGACTGAAGTAAAAGGAACTCACTCTGCGGATCAGGCAATTATGGAAGAAGACGCATCAATTTCAGAATGCTTTCAGCTCTCTTTATGGCTAAGCTGCTAATGAAACTAGCATCTATACTAACAGCTCTCCCGAGAAGTTTCACCTCCTATGGCGGCCTCTCGATGCCAACCAGGAATAGCCCCTTATGTAGCTTCTTACCATCACACGAGGGCCAAAAGAGCTCCGTTTTCTTGATATTCAACCAAAGTCCCAATTTTGGGCCAATAACCTTAATGATGTCTAACGCTTTGGCCACCTCCTCAGAATCTCTAATAAGTGTGCCATCATTAAGGTATCATGCATGGAGAAGAAGCTTGCAATTGTCTCTAATATTATATAAGAGCGGGTGGAACACAAGGTCAAAGAAAAGTCGTCCCAAGCGGTCTCTTTGCTGAACTCCAATAGTAGACCAAATATATATGTTTCCTAGATATAACCTTGCTGCTTGACCATATAGGAATTCTACCTACAAGGATATAGAAGGGCACGTCAATTTGACCTCATGAAGTAATGCGGATCTGTAAACAAGGTTAAAGTCATTGGATAAGTCCACGGTAAGCATGGAGAGAGACCCATCATTTTGGCGCTCACTCAACACCCAATTAGCGCTATGTAATACGACTTCAGCGCCACCCGACACCCCGAACCCAAACTGAAAATCATTGAGATACTTGGCCATTTCTTTGCCAACACCTTCCATAGCCAACTTGGAAACCAAACGTCTCCATATAGTGCCTACTACAATAGGTCATATTCCCTTTCAGGTTTTAAGAGTAGTGTAAAAGGAGCTGAGGCAACAAATTCTGCCAAACTCGAAGGGCATTTTCCCCTAGCCATAGATTAACTACACATGTAATAACACGTAGGAGGTCTTTGGCTATAGCTGAACCTTCCCCACAAAGAGCATCTAAAATGTGTTGAGCTCTCAACCCATCTCTCCCACATGAAGTTCCTTTAGGGAATGATTAAATGCCCCCCAAGGACATTGTCAATATCCACCACAATGAAAGGTACAGAACACATGATACTCGACATGGATAGTGGTGGCTTGTGTGGATGCTTATCCTCCAATGCCTTCATGGTAGCATCCCCGTATGGAGCAACCCTCTAGGAACATAATACTTTCACTGTTGTCGTGAAATGCCCATCTGCCACCTTACAAAGACATTTTCTGACGTTGATGTCGCCCCATGTTCTATCCTCTTGAATGTACTCTTCTTTTTTGCCTAGTTGCTCCAGCGTTGCATTATGAACCAAGTTTTTAAAAAGCTTGGCTATACCATCTTTTGTACCCCAAGTAACTAATGCGCTTAGGATGTTATGATGTTGCAAGGACTTCCTGTTCCCAGACCTGCTTTCTTGCCTATTCTTGGGTCTAAACACTTGAACAATACATTTAGGAATAAGTAACAATGTAACCCACGCTTCAACGGTTTGGGATGAGCATCCACCTTGGAAAGCGCTGCTTTCAAAGCCTGAGAGAAAGGCATACGACAATTATGAAGGATGCTTTTGACTGTGGTGATAGGTAGCTTAAACACAAGATCAAGGAGCTGAGTATCCAACACCAACCCCGTATTGAGGTCGGCCTCCGGTTCATTGGGTGACGACTTTTGAATACCGAAACTATGTCCGCTCATGTCATCAACATCACCATTAAATTTAACAAGACCATTTGAGTGGCGACACAAGTGACTTAAGGCGTGTATACTCATACAATCTCCACATATCCATTGACCAAACTCCGTCAATGTTGTTACCACTGACATAAACAGTCCGAAGTCTAAAGAAATAGCCTCTCGCAACACAACGCTACACTCATCCGTATGGAGGTGTAAGCTTTTGATATGAGAAATCATACGGGAAATCCCCTAACCGCATACTTCACCGTTCGGGCAGCAATGAAACCCCTGAAAAGGACACTACCAAGTTCCGCTCGCATATGTATGAGAAGATGCCATAAACACACAAACAAATCTTATAAGCCTCAAGGGGAGGCTCGAAATGAGAAGAAGAAATCCAAAGTAAAATGTGATACTCCAACAAAAGGTTGGAGTGCACAAAGTAAAACCACACCGTGAAGAGACTTTACATCTTCTTGAGTCCTAAAATGGCTTCAACACTTGAAAAACTCATTTAGATATTTTATCGAATACCTGGTGGCCAAAAAAAAAGGAGTTTTGATTTGCACCAATGAGGCTTGAGAATTTAACCAATCTTCAAGCTTGATGATAGAAATATTGATTATCTAAATGAAGGGAAATCTAAGAGCAAATCCAATCCCTGATTAAAAAACCCCTTCAACAAACACACCTCTTTTTGATGATAGAAATATAATTTACTCCTCCATGATGATATGATTAATCTCCTGGATTGAATTGTTTGCTGATGCTAAAAAACGTTGTTGTTTTGTGATCGAAGATGGTAATATAGTACCAACAATTACAAATTCACAGTAACAAAGTCAGGTGACCAGATCGAAGGTGCCATTTTTGGATGCAAAACGATTTTAACTACTTTTCCTTCATGTATAAATAGGATGTGAATGTTTCAAGAAAATGGTTGAACTTTCTTATACACAAAATTGATCATAAAAAATATTTTGTCTCTCAAGAACACAAAACTTCACAAAGGTATTAGGTGTTTATGATTTTGGATTAGGCCTGAAATCCAAATCAAATCTTATCCCACTTTTGAATTGGTATAACCCCAAACAATAATATCAAAGTATTGTTGTTATTACGGAATCCTTTTATCTAATAACCTTAGAACTATAGAGAAAACTAGAAATAAAATTGGTCAAAGTCTGAATTAGAGCATTCTTGGAATTTCGCTCGTTCACCATACATTTGTTTAATAGATAGCTCCTGACAAGGACATAAACAAGCACAAGTCAAGTATGTCAGTCTCATCAAATTATCACTAAAATGTTGTACATCAGCATGGATTAATTATAGGAAATAGCAACTCATAGCACTTCAATGCATGACACTGCATGCTAGCTACTCTTGATAAACAATGATATTTTTCCACAAATTGTATCTAAAACTGATTTCTAATCAATATTTTAACAATGAAATGGCTCATTTATACAAAAATCCCTCCATAATCATGCAAGACGATTAGGAAATCATTACTTATAAACATATAAACAAATCACGAAAATGTAATCGTACTGGAGAGGAAAGTATTCACATATGTTAAAAAAAAAAGATATGACTTTCTAATATATGAGATCAAAATTTAATTTTTTTAGGAAGATTTCGATTCAAAAGCATACCAAACTAAAAAAAAACAAATATATTATCTAATTCATGTCTTTCATAAAGAAAAAAAACAAAATAAAAAAGAAATGTGGACACATCAAAAGTCTACATCGGAATAAAGGAAAAGAAACCTTAAATATTCTAAATATATAAGGGAAGACCGGAAGACGGGTAGCTTTGACCAATAACCCTCCAAAATTTAATGTTTTATTTAAAAGTGGTATATGAGTGTACTGTACTCAAACCAATTCTGACTCTGCAAAGTTTGATATTTAATTTAAAAACAGAAATTAATTTATTTTTTACATGTAAAAACTAAAAGAAAATATTTTTTTAAAGAAGGTAGGTTTCATGGCATTATTAGACAAAGGGTGGATATTAATCACGGTATCCAATAAAGAAGAGTTCATCGTTCTTGTGATATGAAAAAAACTGAAATAAATCTACAGTCGTTTAAATTTTTCCATTTAATCGAAATTCTTCACCTCTTTTAGTCTTATTGTGTATGATTACACATATAATCGAATCTTGTTTAACCTCCGAATCCGATTAAAAATGTCGGCCCCTCATCATCTCTCATACGGCCCAAAAACTGCCGTCTTTACCAATGGTTACGGTTTACCCACGACTTCATATCCTTCCCCAGAGGCGTCTTATGAAGAAATCACTCAAAACCCTCAATTTTTCTTGGATAAACTTCAGACATTTCACTCGCTTTTTGGTACCAAGTTCAAGTAAGTACCAACACATTGTTTATTGTTTACCTCCTTTTGATTATTAATTGCATTTTTTGCTGATTTCGTTTCGAGATTTCTTTGAATTACTTTTACCCTTTTTCCCAGTACTCATCTTCAAGATTCGATCTTTGATCTTCATTGTAGCTTTGATGCCTTACTATGTGTGTGTCTGTGTTTGTCTGGTTGGGGTTTTCTCATGGAGAAAGCCTTCTAATTTGGGGAAAACCAAATTGGTAGGGTTATGAAGTATGTAATTGAGGCGAACTTGATTTTGCTCTTGATATTCAAGTGTTTTGAGATATATCTGTGAAGTAATAGCGCAATTAGGTTTAATTGCCTGAAAAAATTGAAGAATTTGAAGACCCCGTTACCCCATCAGTTAGTGATGTGGCTTCCGATTTAATATATGTATAGTCTGGTCAAAATGCAAAGCCTAAATTAGTTTTGATGTATAAAGCATCGATCTTTTATCTCAATTTAAGTAGGGTAGACTATATAAACTAATGGGGTCTGATAATAAACTTCACGTTTCATTACATTTTCTGTCTAATGCCTTTTTTCTTGATCTTTAATAGCTAGTCTCTTTTTAGAGTTTCCTTTTTATGTCTTTCATGATGTTATATTATGTTTTTGTTAGGTTTCTGTGGTTTTATGAACACAGAATCCTATAATTGCAATTATCTTTAGTGAGTATGAAAGTGAATAGTAGTAGAAAACCATAAATTCTAGAAATATTATTTTTTTCTCTATTGCTGTTTTCTGTTTTCTCATGTTTTAATTTGTCATATCATATGTAGCATGTGTTCTAGATTGAGATCAAAGAAGCTGTGTATGTATGAAAAAACTCATGCAATCCTGAACTACTATATAGTTTTTTCACACTTAACAGTTGTCATATATGTAATCACTTATCAAAACCCAAAGTTAAAGATATAATTTATGAATTCAAGGGATATAATGACTTCATGGGTTAAGCCAAAAAAACTTGGCTTAATGTATTAAGACATCAACTTTACCTATTTGCCCTTCTTTTTTCTCCCAACTCCTCTCGCCTTAAAATTGATGAATAGTATAAAATTGCTTGTTGAAATATAAGGAAAAATGGTCATATACTCTCATTAAGGGGTTTATTTAGCCTAGAAAAGAAACAGATTATCCAGACATACATTTTTGTTCCCTAATTTGTAATGCTTCTACACATTTTTCATATAGAAGCAAACAATGCATTAAGAATAAAAATGGATCGAGTTTGTTTAAAACAACAATATTTTCAGCAAGAGGGACCATTTCTGTAATTTTGTTAAACATGGACCATTTCTTTAAATTTGTCTTACACACAGGGACCATTTCTATCATTTTATCTATTTGATACTATAAGGACCAAAAATGCAATTCACTACAAAACACCATACTTTGAATTGACTTTATGAATAGTGTATGACATTCTGGTAAAGGTTATCTAGGTAATTTCATAAGATGTTATTTATCTTTTTATTAAAATGCTTAGGATCCCTATCATTGGAGGGAAGTCTTTAGATCTTCACAGGCTATTTATAGAGGTTACATCACGAGGTGGAATCGAAAAGGTATCATTCATTCAAATTCCTTTTAATAAAACATTATAGCAATCACAAAACAAAACATTTCTTTTCTTTCTTTATTATAAAATATAAATCACAAAAATGACATACCTTTTAATTTACAGATTGTTAGTGACCGAAGATGGAAGGAAGTCATGGCTGTGTTCAAATTTGGTCCCACAATCACAAACGCGTCTTTTGTGTTGAGAAAATATTATCTTTCTTTACTTTATCATTTTGAACAAGTTTATTACTTTCGCAAGAAAACTCCCTCCATAATTCCACCTGGTATAAATTTCATACTTTATGACTGCATTTTTTACATCATTGGGCAAAATTGATAAAAGCCACTATCTTTTGGCCATTTTTGTATTGTATTTCAATTTCGTTAGGTTAAAGTGGTCACAATATAAAATTTAGGGTCTGTTTGATAGTTGTTGACTGAGTCAGACTCGGTTGACAATTCAGAGGAGCCAAGTCTGAGTAAGAGGCTTCTAAGTGTGATATCAAACAATCAGACTCAGTCTCAGTAAGAGGCATATCAATTAGCCCCTTAGTGTCAAAATTTTCATTTTTGCCACTAAACTTTGAGAGAGTTTTCTATTGTGACCAATTTAATAGCGTGTCAACATAGAAAAAGGGTTAATTTCAAAAAAGACCTTATATTTTTTGTTTTTTCCGGATTAAACCTTGAAATTTTTTTTGCTTGAAAAAGACCTTGTATTTTTTTTTCAATTTTTTCCGGAAAAGCCCTCAACGTTGTAATTTTTTTCGGAAAAAAACCCTCAAACTTCTAAATGCTTCCAGATAAACCCTCCACTTTTTTAGTTTTTCTCGAAAAAACCCTCACATTTTACAATTTTTTAGAAAAAAAAATGACTAAAAGGGCAAGATCGAAAAAATGAAAAAATACAAGGTTTTTTCAGGCAATTTTTTTTGAGGTTTAATCCGTAAAAAACACAAAATATAAGGTCTTTTTTGAGATTAACCTTAGAAAAAATTGTAAAACTTATGTGATTTGCCCAAATATAGTGAGTTTTATGTAATTTGCCCAAATTTATTCAACATAAAAACTTTATGACCAAATCGCCCTTCCTTCCCAACAGATGTTACAAACAGGCTAACGGATGGCTCAGTCTCTGGCTCTCTCAAGAATCTCTTTTCTGGTCAGGTTACCATGAAAGATTCAATCTTTATTTCTTTCCCATTAAACATCTTATTGACTTAAAAAAAATCAAGAAAATAATTAATTTTTTTTTTCTTTTTTTGCAGGAAGGCGAGTTGTTGAAGTAGGTGGAGAAGTAACTGGGACAATTGATAACAGATTTGAACATGGTTATCTTGTCAGTGTAGAAATGGGGTCTGAAAAGCTTTCAGGGTTTCTTTATCATATTCCATCTGAAGCTTCAGTGGGTTCTCATGGAAGCCATAATAATAATATGTATCAATATCAGCTTGCATTAAGGGAAGCTTCCCCTGATTTAGAAGCTGTAGACACAAGTGGCTATGATGTGTTTTTCACTGAGCATTATGTCAGGTTAAAACCGTTGTATCATGGTCAAGAAAATGTCATCCGTAAAAGAATTCAAGTTCTATGGAACACTCTTACAGAAGAGGAGAAACAGGTAAAAATAAAAAAACTTTCCACCTTTTTCGTTATTATTGTTATTTTTTTGTTTGTGATCGAAAGTAATCTTTGTGGTTGTTTAGGTTTATCAAGAAACGGGGTCGAGGGGAAAGGAAAGATAGATGATTTGAGAGCTTGAAATTTGAAATTTGAAATTTGAAATTTGAAAGAAAGAGTTGTGATTGTTGGATGTAGGTAGTGATTTTAGGTTTCTTTTATTTTGTTTTTGTAGACTCTTTGGTTTGTTGTTGTGCTTCTAACACTTTTAAGTTTGTTGTAGTTTAGCATTGGTGGAGAAAAGAGTTTATTTTCTCTTATCATGATGTATGAAATCTGCCAAAAAAGTTGATGGGTTTTTTATTTTCTTGAGTTTATAATGTCTTGATAGTTAATAGTGAATCTATAGGGATGATGTCATTGATGCACTCATCTTCGTTATAGGTAGTAATGAAGGTTGATTTTGAGGTATTTTGTGAGGGTCTTTGTTTTGGATGGAATCAAATGAGCAAGGTAATGAAACGAAATATTATTCCATAAAAAAAAGTAATGTTATGAAGTTTATATATTATTGATGTGAATATTTTTGGTAAAATTAGGTCGAAGCTACATATATCTTATTTTGTGGAAAAATGTTTGGTAATTATTTCATGCTTAGTTGGTTTGTGACAAAGGAATGAATTTTTATATTGATTTTTTGTATATGTAAATATTGTATATGGGTTTTCCCTCTATTTTATACATGGTGTATTTGACCAAAGTAGTTAAAGTTGGTAGGGGATGTGATTTTTATTTGTATGACTTGGATTTGAAGTAATTTATGGATTTAAAGTTTTTTGTTTATGATAAAAGTTAGGAATTTCTACTGATGAATTAAACTTTTATTTTTTCGAACTTTTTCTTACAAGAATAACACCCTTTCTAAAAGTTGTGTGGCGAACATGTCAATAATCCAATTATATGTAATTAATTAAAATTTTGTTTAAGAAAAAAAGAATGCTTGTAGAACTTACTAAAATCCAAATATGATTATAAGTTTATAACGTATAGTTTTTTTTAGAAAAACTATGATTTAATTAATATCATGAAACCCAAAAAAAAAAAAAAAATTGGTTATATTGAAAATCTTTATCACAATCCGAGAATTAATGGAAAACATTTAACCGGAATGAAAGTAAAAACATGGAGGGAATCATATTGCATCAGGAATAAATCTTTTTTAGTTTCAAATTTTCAATAACATAGGCAATTTTATTCGTCTTTAATTTCATCACATAAAGACACTACTTAAAAATTAAAATACAATATTTTCCTCTGTTGATGGCTTCTCGTTTCAGTTTTTGATATTGAATTTTAGTCAAACATCAGAATCCTTGAAACTCTGACCACCGCCCCGTGGTCAAAATACTTTCTTCATTGTTTTCTTTGATTCTTCCTATTTGTTGGGCTGAAGATATTATTTAATAGATTTATATAATCTAATGTTTTGGAATTCTTAAAATTAATTATATTTATAATAAAAAAACTAAAATTTTAAAATGGGTGAATTCTATAAAAATAAGAAAATTCAAATTCACATGATACCCAAGGGTTTTGAATTGCTTTCGTGGGTTTAACAAACAAATGCCAATAATAACTTCTTCATCACTCTATCACATGACAATCTTTAAGACATCCTTTTGTTTTAACTTTTTTATAAACCCCACAACATAAATTTTTCAGGGTTAATTGTACTTTTGTACCATAAATTGTCACACTTGCAATTCTTTCTTTGGTTTCTAATCGTTTTCCAATACATTTTATGTCACCAACTTTATTGGTGACAATATTAATGAGACAAAAAATTATATTTAATCGGTTATCAATTTGATATGTCATCATATAGTATCGATTATCAAAGCTCATGCGACAATGTGACATATTTGACGCACAATATATGAACATATGAAGCCACCTAAAAATAATAAAAAATCGGATAAATAGCATTTATTTGTGAATATTATTATTATGAGTCAATTAAAATAAATAAAAGGTTTACTTATTATTAAATAAGAAAAATAAATAAAAATTTTATTTATTGAATAAATATAACGATTTATTTTTATTATCATTTAGAAGGATTTATGTATCAAGGAAAATCGATAAGTGATAGCTATTCGATCGGTTGAGGTTAAAAGAGTAAACTAAGACACTAATTTATAAAATAAGTAATTTAAAAATAATTAAATATCACCAAATAACAAAGTCTCATTTATTTTATTTTATGTTTAGATACACAAAAAAGATTATAGGTAAAAGTTAAAACAAATAGTAATTCTCATTTAGTTAATATTGAGAAACACATAAATTGGTGTTGACATGAAGGTGAGTGTTTTAAAGATGAGAGACAAAGAAATGTATGCTTTGACCTTATAGAACACAAGGAAATGTGAAGTTAGAAATTAGACATGAGAAATTTAATATCCTTCTATATTGTATTTCCATTTACCCTTCTATAATATTAAATTTTGACATGTGTCACATTTAATTACAAATTTAATGAAATTAATACTCATTTAATCCATTTGTCATCATTTCATATGGTAGGAGGCTAAGTAGGAATAAAATGTAGTTAAACATTCGTATATTTGCTTTCTTTAGTTTTGATTATTATCAGTTTTGTCAGCCGATTTTGATTGTTTTTTAATATTTGACATGTTGATATTTTGATTAATTTTGACCATTTAGACCGATTAATCGTCACCTAGCCCGCCTAATACAACTGTTTATCATTATTCGTAGGCGGGTGGAGACTGCCAAACAACTATTGCGTTACCTAGACCGATTTTTACAACATTGGTTTATATAGTATAGTTAACAAAATTAATTAAATCTTTAATTTGAGTTTGGGTATTGCTGGCCAATGACTTACAAATTTAAATTTTCATCCATCTAGAACTAATATATAAGGAAGCTTATCATGTCGTTCAGGAAACTAATCCTTGAAACCGTAATTTACTCTCCTCATTCCCATCCTCCTAGTCGACGACCTAACCACCCAAACCCATGGTTTGCGATATTCTCCAAGCAAGAACAATTAAGAAGGTGGTGTTTTTGCTTAATGATTGAAAAATTTACATTCAGTGAGGGGTTTCTAATTTGCTAGTGGATATCGTGGAGTTGTTCATACTTTTAAACAAAGCTTCCACGTCAAAGATCATCGTCCATAAATCGATTCAAGATATTTTCTTGAAAACACTATATAGTTGTTAATTGGTTTATTTAATAGATCCATTCAATTGGATATGTGGTTTTTGTGAATTTGTCTAATAAACTATTTTTTTTTCAACTATAGTGTTTATAAAGTATAATTATATTAAGTAATCATCAATTTCTAGTGGTATTAGAGCCGTTTTTTAATATATATATATATATATATATATATATATATATATATATATATATATATATATATATATATATATATATATATATATATATATATATATATATATATATATATAGGGAAAAGTGAATATACCCTTAAGGGTATATAAGCTTAGGTACCCGAACACACCATAATAAGTCGTTTTGTATCATATATTCATTATAATGTTCTTAAACTTTAACCCTAAGTTGATTATTTTCAAGATATTCGAAATTTCCGTATTATTTTTCTCTTAAATCACATCTTTTTGCCGAACACCTATTAGGCTATATATATTGTAGATGAAAATGAAAATTATGTAAGAGAAAGATAAATGTTTAATTTACAAAAATCTTGGAAGTAAATCAAGTTAGAAGTTAAACTATAAGAATATTGGACAATTAGAATGTATTATATGATACAAAACAACGTATTATGGTGAGTTTGGGTACCTAAGCTTATATACCCTTAAGGGTATATTCACTTTTCCCATATATATATATATATATATATATATATATATATATATATATATATATATATATATATATATATATATATATATATATGGGTAAAGTGAATATACCTAACAACCTTATATAAGCTTAGGTACATAACCACATTATACTACATTGTTTTGCATTATATTTCCATTGCAATCGTCTAAGGTTCTTAAACTTCAACCCTTAACTTGATTTACTTCCAAGATTTTCAGACATTCACCATTATATTCTTCCTACACCATTTGATTTGTAATGGTAGTATATGAAGCCCACCAGGGGGTCTCCGATAGAAAGACGTCAGTTGAAGGAAAATAATGGTGAAAGTCCAAAGATTTTGGAAGCAATCAAGTTATGAGGTTGAATTTTAAGAACTTTGGGTGATTACAATGCAATTATGATACAAAATTACATAGTATGATGTGGTTAGGTACCTAAGCTTATATAAGGTTGTTAGGTATATTCACTTTACCCTATATATATATATATATATATATATATATATATATATATATATATATATATATATATATATATATAGAGAGAGAGAGAGAGAGAGAGAAAGTTAGGTTCAAATGTTTTCATTATCTATTGTATGCATGTATAACTGATCGTGGACCAATCATTTTAGTTATTTTAAGAAAGTAATTAATGCATATTAAATGCTGAAGATGTAATTAATACCCATTATATCTTCAACATGTAATATGCATTAATTACTTTCTTAAAATAACTAAAATGATTGGTCCAGAATCAATCATACATGCACACAGTAGATAGTGAAAACAAAATAACCTAACCCTATATATATATATATATATATATATATATATATATATATATATATATATATATTGTGTGCATGTATGATTGATTCTGGACCAATCATTTTAGTTATTTTAAGAAAGTAATTAATGCATATTAAATGCTGAAGATGTAATTAATACCCATTATATCTTCAACATGTAATATGCATTAATTACTTTCTTAAAATAACTAAAATGATTGGTCCATAATCAATCATACATGCACACATATATATATATATATATATATATATATATATATATATATATATATATATATATATATATATATATATATATATGAGTAGGATCAAATGAGAACACCTAAAAGGTTGAGAATGCGAGAACGGATCTAGACCATCTAAATATTCAGATATGAGGCTATTATCAAACGTGTCATTTATGTAAATTCTAAAACCATAGATATTAAAGTGTGACTTGTAAAAGGTCATAAGACTATAATGGTAATTGCAACTTTAACTCGTTCCTATAATTTCTAAATCTCTCTCATATTTCCGTTCAAATTACTTGCCCCCACTTCATCTCTTTCTCTTTCTCTCTCTAGGGTTGAATCAATAAGCCGCCTCCCATCATCTGTATTCCACGATTTCTTCCTAATCGCACCATCATCATCTCGCCATCATCTGTCACAACCCTAATCTCTTCCTCCCTCAGCCTTCCTCCATCGCACCATTGTTTGTCACATTCCTAATCGGAGCATTGCAAGTCGGCACCTCAATGCGTTTCTGGTTTAGCCGGTGTTTCTAGGTCGGATATTGTTTTTGGTTCGGCCGCCAATCCATCACCAAAGATTTCAAGGATTGCTTGCTGATAGTGGAACAAGAACCAAAATAAAATTCCTTTGACTCGCAACCAATGTGGTAATTATAAACTTTTATTTTTGTTTCCTTATCAATGAATTTATGTTTCATGTTTCTTGGGCGACTTCTGCGTATTTTGAACTTCAAAAGAAATCGGCTTTTACACTTGGTTGCTTTTTCCATAATAAGCATTTTGGTTTCTTATTTTTTAGAACCTATTGAGCTCGTATATGATCCTCTTTAATTGTCATCATTTAAAATTTTGTTAATCTATGAGCTTAAATTCAGAATTTTGTTGCAACTAAAATAACTATGTAAATTTTTTCTATGAGTTTAAGAATTTAAATGGCTAAGTGTAATTTATACTTTGTATTTATTTATGATTAGTGGTGTATTCAATCAAGATTAGTGGTATATATTCATGTATGAATCTAATTACATTATAGGATTCATATGTACTTTTTAATTTGTTCATGTCTATTTTCTCTTCACGTGATTGCTTCCATTTTAACCAGTCTCAAATTCAATTTCTTTTTGATCTCCATCTCTTTCACTTTAAAGCCCTAACTGTTGGATCTACTCAGCCTTTGGATGTCATTTTTCTCATCATCATCTTTTTAACTGGGAAATATAGAGGAATGAAAAAAAGATCTTATGATGAATTGCAACAATTTCATTATAGAGGTTGGCTCAGGTGGGCTCCCGTCCGAGAACATACATGTTTTTTTTGGCCAGGAGACACTTCAATCAGAGACAAAACAAGGTAATTTTACTTTTGACTCCTTTTTTTTTTACTAACATTTGTTTAGGCACATGGAAAAAAACTTATTAGCTCAAGCAATCTGATTTGCAACTTTTTTGTGTTAAATTGAAATCTATCTATCCAATTATTATTGTCCAAAATTTGGACAAGGGTATTGTTGTCCAAAATTTGTGATCTCTTTTCTGTAATTCTGATGTAGAATCAGTTGATCATGTTTTCGTTAAATCTGTGCTTGCAAATAACCTGTGAAAAATGGATGAATTTTCTGTGTAATCTGATAACAGGCCAACCTTCTTCATGGGAATTTCTTTGAATTTTTCTGTTACGTTTGAATGCTCGACAAAGGTAAACTATATTGTTAATATCCAATGCTTTATTGCTAATCAGAGAGATGCCAGAGAAAGTTTTGAACTGACTATGAAGGTTCTGAGAGTTCTTCCATATGGGTTTTGTGGAGGTACTTTGGATTTTTTTGAGAAGATGAAAGGTGAAGAATTTGAGCTAGAGGAGAATGAAAAATTGTATTATGTTCTATATTTTTTTAGATGTAAGTTATATTATATTACGATGAATTCATTTATGTTAGAATGTATATTTATTTATAAATAGCAGTGTATTCATTTGCGAATAGCAGTGCATTCATGTGTGAATGAATGTATTTATTTATGATTAGAGGTATTCATATATTCATTTCTGAATAACAGGGTACTTATTTGTTAATAACAGTGTATTCATTTATGAATAACAGTGTAATCATGTGTTAATTAGTGTATTTATTTATGATTAGATGTGATCTTTTTATGAATAAATGATAATTTTTACACTCTTTTTATTTTCAGTTGATTGAAAAAAGGAATTTGATTACTTGTAAACTGATGTGTATCCATTTTTGATTGGAGTAGTATCAGGTTTTTTGAAAAAACAAATTATTTATGAATACAAATGTATTAATTTGGGGTTCAATTTCTATTTATTTTTTTGAACACAAAAAAACGTGAAATATGAGAAAAAAATTATTTTTTTTAAAGAAAAAAACTAATTTTATTTTCAGTTTTAAAATAAATTTTGGTAAAGATATTTTTTTATATTCCATTAATAAGAAAAATAAAAAATCAAATATTTATTTCTTTTTTGGTAACTGATCCTAAATTTAAGGTAATTTGATTGACTTTTATTTTATTTTAATTTAATTAAAATATACAATTACTAATATGCCTTTATATATTGATTGGTCCAAAATTGTTCTCGTATCCTCAACCTTTTAGGTGTTCTCATTTGATCATTCCCCTATATATATATATATATATATATATATATATATATATATATATATATATATATATATATATATGGAAAAGTTAATATACCCTTAAGGGTATATAACCTTAGGTACCCAAACCCACCATAATACGCCGTTTTGTTTGATATATTCATTATAATGTTCTTAAACTTCAACCCTAACTTGATTTATTTTCAAGATTTTTCGAAATTTCACTATTATCTTCATCTTATATCATATCTTTTTGCCGAGTACCTACTAGACTATATATATTATAGTTAAAAATGAAAATTATGTAAGAGGAAGATAAATGTGAAATGTATAAAAATCTTGGAAGTAAATCAAGTTAGAAGTTGAATTATAAGAACATTGGTCAATTACAATGTATATATATGATACATAACGACGTAGTATTGTGAGTTTGGATACCTAAGCTTATATACCCTTAAGGGTATACTCACTTTTTCCACACACACACACACACATATATATATATATATATATATATATATATATATATATATATATATATATATATATATATATATATATATATATATATATAATAAAAATCTCCTAAGTTAGCAACAGTAAACTTGCAACTATTTTGTCTATTTCGGTCCTGTACTAAGATTCTTGCTTTTTGTCTTCTTCGGTCCTTCTACTTTCCCTATTTGTCTTCAGTTTTTTTTTGTTGTTTCGTTGTTAAATGATTTTTTTACTTAGAATTTACTTCTAATGGCATCGACTCTTTATACCAATGGGGATTGGGTTGCTGTCGACATCTTCTTCTTTATCTCTTCTGATTAATGTACTACGTGTCTGCATCTCACCTCTTCCACCGCTTTCCACCACCTCCTATAATGTTTATTTGATCTTTCTTTAGAGAAGAAGTCGTCCAGTTCTTTGATTAATAATCTGGCCTTTTTTTGTCTTTCTTCCGATTGATCATTCCTCTCCCTTCTTCAACCTTTCGCTGACGGCGGCCGTGTTGAGGGCATCGACTCTTCTTCTCCACATCTACTTCCTACTGTTGTATCTATTTGCCCATCTATAAACGCGTACAACATCGATTTTTATTATCCACCGCCTGGAAGTGAAATCCATTCTCCGTCTTTAATTTTTAGATGTACACAAATATGGGTGAACGCGATGACAAAGAAAGTGGAAGGACGCCCATATCGGCTCTCTTTCACCATTATTCTCTCTCCCACCGCCATTATCCCGCTTCATTGCTTCACTCTGGAAAATAACTACCTTCAAAGCTGATTTCGACATGAAATCAACAACAACTAATAACACATATCAATGTTGATGCTGGTGGTGGTGCGATGGCGTTGGCTGCCGGTGGCAGTGGCTGGAGGTCATGTGGGGTTGAACTTTCCTTACCGGTTGAAAGGCTGTTGTGGCGACCCTTCAAGATGAGTCATAAGAAATCGAGAGGATGAAACAAAGCATCATCGTTCCTCAATTTCCTGACTATTTTCAACATTGAAATAATCAGCAAGTATCCTCGCCCAATTTCTCGATGTTTTCAAAATTTGGATTGAAATATGTCTTTTCTTTCTCAGCACTCATAGGAAATTGTTAGGTTTTTTAATTTGTGTTCCATTTTTTTTTATGAAAATCGTAGGAGAGAGTTTTGAAGTGGAATTGTGGCTATGGTTAATTAATCTGTTCAGAAATCAGAAGAGTGTGTAAAAAAATACATTTGGTTTCCTTTATTGTATGTTCTTTAATAGATTTGTCAAGTGCTTAGCATCCTATATCTTCCCTTCAGCTGGTGTTGTTTTCAAATGTTGGCGACTTAAAAAGGTACTTACTTAAAGAAGGATTGTATTGTTTTTGTTGTTCAAACTTTGCATATTTGAGGATGCACGTGCTTGATGAAATGCTTCAAAGAACCGGTAAGATTAGTTATATTCTATCATCCACTACACTAGCTTCATTCAATAACAACTACTTTTAAATCTGCATAAAAATGAAATTTACACTGTTGATATAATTTCATTCTCATCTACAGTATCTTTTGACTACATATTCAAGATCTCAAATACACGACTAAGCTGTTCATCTTTTTTTCCTCTTTAGGTGTTGTTTGGATTAAGTGTATTATGACCATGCTATTTAACACCTTATCATTTTGTTGTTGTTCAGGTAAACTTTAATGAATAAATATTATACAATTATACTTATCTATTCTACCATTTGTTATTATTGTTAAGTTCTATATTGGCAAAGTGATATCCGTCCATTCTGACTTTTGACATGTTAAGATTTTTTACTTTTGACCTGAACCCAACATCGTTGAATTGGTTTTTAGAAACATATACACATATACGTTTATTATTGCAAACTTTTGTTCGTTTCATGTAAATTTAATGCATTAAAATGTGAAAATAACAACATTTTTTGTTTTTTCATAGGTGAGGGCATTTTATGTGAACAATATTCCAGAGAACACATAAATAGAGCATCTTAGGGCATTATTTCAACACCATAGGAAAGTCACAAAGTTTGTAATGTCACCTACAATGGCAGTCGGCAAACAGAAGTTTGGATTTGTTCATTTTGCAAAAAGGTTAACGGCTTTAAAAGTCGTCAAAGATGGTGAAAAATATGGATATTTTTTTAATTATTCTTTTATATATATTGTTTAATATGTTAAATCTAAACATGTTTCAAAGGTTTAAATTAACACTAAACACCCTTTTCATATACATATGCAGGTCCATTATTCTTCATTATATTCGGCTTCATCCGAACCACATCCCTCAAAATGTTTATGGTGGTTTTTTTGCAAATCCGTATGTATATATTTGTTCTTTTTCATTAATGAATTTTAAATTAAAAAAAATTATTATGAACCTGTAGAATGAATCTTTGTATTTGGAGTTTACATAAAGCTCTTGAAATTAGAAAGTACTAATTTTGAAAGTAATGGCAATCTGGTAATGCAAAAGCGGTATTTTTGGTAATTTGTTGGACAAATTATGAACTATGTGTTATTAAACTCTTCAAAGTTTCTTGAATCCATTCCTTTTTTCAATTTTTTCAAAAATCACAAACTTATTATTGGTCGAGTTTCTTTAAGATTTTGTATCATAAAGTGAACTGGTTGATCGTTTAAAGACTAATTTATGTCATTTAACGGGTGTAATTATTCAAGATTTGTAACTCTTGGCGATTCTTCTCTAACACCGAAATTTTACAAACAATTTTTCACATTTTAAAGCATATTTTCATTCATAAATATTATAAAATCTCATCGTTTCACATATCAATTCATAACACAACACAAGATCATAAATTATAAAGACTCCTCATATGTGTATTTATCATGCCGGCGCCTTCCCACGATCCTCACTAGTACCTGAAACACAAAACACCAAACACTGTAAGCATAAATGCTTAGTGAGTTCCCCAAAATACCACATGCAACACATATTAGACAATTGAGGCTATAACACTGTATGACCCTTTAGTCAAAGTGTCTAAGTGGGACCCTCCAGTCCCATAACTCTGTGGACCCTCTGGTCCTAACTCTATGGACCATTCGATCCTAACTCTGTAAACTCTGAATCATATATAGCATAGAATCATATAGATAACACATAGCATACAATATACTCTGTCACATAACTCTAATTGCCACTCTAGGTAAAATATAGTGAGAAGACTCACCTCGGATAACTCGGTAAACCTCGGACTCTGAAATACTGCACTAGCCTCCGCCTACTCACATAAATAACTACTCTAATTAATACAACTTCTAAAGGCTAGGCTAACCCCTCTCTATAAGTTCTCTAATAAGGGTAAAAGACCATTCTACCCCTCTAATTGCTCATAAGTCCAAACACTGACTAAACCCTAAAAGTCAACAAAAGTCAACGGTCAAACTTTGACCAGACTCGTCGAGTGCACTCGTGTGACTCAGCGAGTTCATGCGTGTCCTCTTCGTCCCTGGTCCTCACTCGACTCGCTGAGTCAACCCTACACTCAACAGGTTATCACAGGTCGCGAATCGCGGGGCCACCCGACTCGACTCGTCGAGTCCCTTATGGGCTCGGCGAGTTCCTCCTATGAAAACACTCATCTGACCTCCTGAGGTCGGATCTGCTTCTCTAATCTATAGATCTGACTTCCCCATGACCAATAAACACGTAAAGGTCAAATCTTTGTACACATTCAAGGCACTCTAGGCATATTTTGGTGAAATCTCTTCTAACATGGCAACCTACGTCCATTTCCTCCATAGAACCACAAAAAGCAGCATGGTTCAGGCTCTTTGGACCTCAAAAGGTCCAGATCTAGAGTTTAGCACTCAATGGGACACTAAAATCATCTAAACAAGCCATAAAATGGTATAGAAAACCCTAAATTCAATGCTCTTAATCAAAACAGAAGGATAGGATCGAATAGCTACCTCAAACTTGAAGATCCAAGCTGGAAACCCCCTGAAATGCAATCCTTTTGACCTCCCCTTGATGGAAACACTTTCTCCTTTGCAAAATCACACCAAATATGATCAAAAAGGCTCAAACTCTCTCACAATCGCTAGGGCATCTCTCTCTGGACTGGTAGCCGCAAATGGAGGCCATAAAAGCCTTTAAATAGGGAACAGACCCCGAGAATTAGGGTTTCAATCCACAGCGCGGACTCGTCGATTCCACCCTTCCCGACTCGTCGAGTCCGTTCATTAATCCAGTCAGCATTCGCAGTCCTACTCGACGAGTCTATGACTCAACTCGTCGAGTCCCTCCCTTTTCCTCAAAATACATGATAAAATATAATACTTGGAATTCCAGATGTTACAATTCTCCCCCACTAGAATCAGACTTCACCCTCGAAGCCTTACTCCACAAACAACTCTGGATGCTAGTCACGCATCTCTAACTCTGGCTCCCAAGTTAGCTCGGATCCTCTCCGATGTTGCCATTGGACCTGCACCAGGGGCACCTCCCTGTTCCTCAGAACCTTGATCTTCCGATCCACAATCGCAACAGGCCTCTCAACATAATTCAGGTTGACATCCACCTGGATATCCTCCAATGGTACCACCATCGTCTCGTCGGCTATACACTTCCTCAACTGAGACACGTGGAAGGTATCATGGATCTGAATCAACTCCGCAGGTAGCTCCAGACGATATGCTACCCCTCCTACCCTCGTAGTCACCCTGAAAGGGTCGATGTACCGGGGCGCCAGCTTGCCCCTCTTCATGAATCAGATCACTCCCTTCCAAGGAGATACCTTCAGGAGAACGAAATCCCCCACCTGGAACTCAAACTCGGATTGTCGCCTATCTGCATAACTCTTTTGGCGACTCTGAGCTGTTAACAACCTCTGTCTGACCTGCTGAATCTGCTCAGTCGTCTGAAGCACTAACTCAGTGCTGCCTGACCTCTCCCCAACATATGGGAGTCCGATACCTCCTCTCGTACAACAACTCAAAGGGAGGCATGCTGATACTCGAATGGTGGCTGTTGTTATAAGAAAACTCAGCCAATGGCAAATACGTGTCCCAACTTCCTCCGAAGTCCATCACACATGCTCGCAACATGTCTTCGAACGTCTGAATCGTCCGCTCACTCTGACCGTCCGTATGTGGGTGGTATTTGGTACTAAAATGTAGCCTTGTACCCAACTCCTCATGGAATTTCTTCCAGAATATGGAAGTGAAACGCACATCTCAATCTGACACGATCAAGATCGGCACTCCATGCCGTGATACCACGTCTCTTACATATAACTCTGCCAGCCTCTCAGTAGAAAAGCTCTCACTAATAGCAAGGAAGTGAGCGCTCTTCGTCAGCCGATCAACAATCACCCAAATTTCATTGACTCCCCTCGTAGTCCTCGGCAATTTGGTGATAAAATCCATGGAAATCTGTTCCCACTTCCACTCGGGAACCTCAAGTGGCTGCAACTTGCCATGCGGACGCTGGTGCTCGACCTTCACCCTGCGATAGGTCAAGTATCTATCTACAAACAACGCAACATCCCTCTTCATACAGGGCCACCAATACTCCCTCTCCAGGTCTAAATACATCTTAGTGTCCCCGGGATGGATCGAGAATCTCGATCTATGCGCCTCCTCCATCAGAATGGTACGTGCCCCGCCTTTATACGGCACACAAATCCGACACTGAAAGGTCATAAGTCTACGGCTATCGGCAACAAACTCAGATATCTGTCCGATCACCCGCTCTCTTTTGCGGTTCTTTGGTCTCATGGCCTCTACCTGGGCCTCCCGAATGGTGTCCGACACTGGAGTCATCACTGTCATTCTCAAACAAACATCCCGTACCGAGGCACTCTCCGCGCTGCGACTCAGGGCATCGACTACCACATTAACCTTGCCCGGGTGGTACAGGATCTCACACTCATAATCCTGTACCACATCCAGCCATCTCCTCTGGCTCATGTTCAGGTTGGGCTGATCCATCAGATACTTCAAGCTCTTGTGATCCGTGTATATGGTACATCGAACCCCATACAAATAGTGACGCCAGATCTTGAGGGCGAACACCACAACCTCCAACTCCAGATCATGAGTGTGATATCTCGTCTCATGAGGCTTCAACTGCCTCGATGCGTATGCTATCACATGACCTCCCTACATCAGCACCACACCCAATCCTGATATCGACGCGTCACAATATACCACAAAATCCTCCATCCCCTCCGGAAGGGCTAATATTGGGGCTTCGCATAATCTCGGGCGAAGTGTCTTGAATGAGTCCTGTTGCTCTGGGCCCCAAATGCTACGCCCTTCTGGGTCAACCTGGTGAGAGGAACAACAATCTTGGAGAAATCTCTGATAAATCTCCGATAATAGCCGGCAACCCCAGAAAACTCCTTATCTCTGAAGGGGATCTCGGCACCTCCCAACTCATCACCGCCTCAATCTTGGTTGGATCGAACAATATCCCATTCTGGTTGACGAGGTGTCCTAAGAACTGGACCTCTCGTAACCAGAAATCGCACTTGGAGAATTTGGCGTAAAGCCTCTCAGATCTCAGAACTCCGAGGATCTCCTTCAAATGCTCCTCATGCTGCCCTCTGGATCTCGATACACCAATATGTCATCAATGAACACGATCACCGAACGATCCAACATCGGCCTACACACTCTGTTCATGAGATCCGTGAATGCCGCTGGTGCATTGGTGAGCCCGAAAGGCATCACCACGAACTCGTAATGCCCATAACGAGTCCTGAACGCCGTCTTCTGGATATCCTCCTCACGCACCCTCATCTGATGGTATCCAGACCTCAGATCAATCTTGGAGAACCAAGATGCTCCCTACAACTGATCGAATAAATCGTCGATCCTTGGTAAGGGGTAACGGTTCTTCACCGTCAACTTGTTCAACTCTCGGTAATCAATGCACATTTGGTGTAAACCATCCTTTTTCTTGAAAAAAAGGATCGACGCTCCCCATGGCGAGCTATTCGGCCGAATAAACCCCTTCCCCAGCAGCTCCTGAAGCTGTGAGGATAACTCCTGCATCTCTGGAGGCGCAAGGCAATAGGGCGCCTTGGTGATAGGCGCTGCCCCTGAAACCAAATTGATACAAAACTCTACCTGCCTCTCGGGAAGCACACCCGACAACTCTTCGGGGAAAACATTCGGGAACTCACGCACTATCGGGACCTCATCGACCGACCTCGGTCTCTCTGCATCTACTCTCGTATCCACCACATACGCCATAAACCCACTGCAGCCCTGCTGTAGGCTCTGCCTCACTCTAGCGGTCAAACAAAATGCTGACCCGGAACGGGTACCCTCTCCATAAACCATAAGAACTCCCCCACTAGGGTCTCGTATGGTCACCAACTGTCGCTCGCAGTCGATAACCGCTCCAAATCTGCTTAACCAGTCCATGCCCACGATGACAAAAACATCACCCATCGCAATCGGGACCAAATCAATCGGAAACTCGACGCCGAAGATCTTGAGTACACATCCCCGAATCACATCAGTGGCATACACCGCTCGCTCGTCAGCTATGGAAACTCGCAGAGGTCGACTCAATGCCTCTTGATAGATACTGATGTGCTGACCTAAAGGCTGATGATACAAAAGACCGACTTGCACCCGAGTCAAATAACACCAACGCAGGTACATAACTCACAAGAAATGTACCTACGCATATCAACATATAAGCATAACACCACAAACTCAAATAGATATATGAAAGAATACATACCAACCACAACATCTGGCGCTGCGCGGACCTCCTCCGCTGTCAACTGGAAGGCTCTCCCGTGAGCCTTTGGCACCTCGGCCTTCACTGGCCGACTCTCTGCAGCTCGAACGACAGCAGGGGCAGATCCCTGTGATCCCCCCTGGGATGACCCCCGCAACTGCGGACATTCAGTCTTCCGGTGTCCGGTCTGGTTGTAGTGAAAATAGACTGCAAACCCCTTGGGGCAATCCTTGGCCATGTGCCCCTCCTTGCCACACTTGTAGCAAGACCCTGCTCTACAAACCCCCTCTCGAATCGGCGGGCTTGGCCCGCTTGGCTACCGGCTGGGACTGATCCGGCCGCCGATCCCTCTCCTGAGACTCCGTCTCCTCTCTAGCATGAGTCTCCAGCTCTATCTCCCTCTTCCGAGCATTTTCCTGGAGCTCGGCAAATGTTCGGTAAGACGAGTTCGCCACGAACTCTTGTATGTCCTTCTTCAGAATACTCAGATACCGACTCATACGTGCCTGCTCGGTAGGCACGTGCTCAGGGCAGAACATCACTCTTTCATGGAACATCCAGGTGATCACAGTAACAGACTCAGTATCCTGCTTGAGGGTCAAAAACTCCTGGGTTAGTCACTCCCTCTCCATCAGGGGAACGTACTTATCACGGAACATGGCGGTGAACCTCTCCCAGTCACCGCAGCAAGCTCAACAAGTGAATAGTGTGCTATAACAAACTTCCACCAGTCCTTCGCTCCCAAGCAAAGCTGGTTCAGCGCGAACCGAACCCTCAGATGCTCCGGACATGAACACGTATAGAAGCATCCCTCAATATCAGAAACCCATCTCATCGCAGCAATCGGATCCTGCGTCCCATCAAATGCTGTTGGCTTCGTGTTACTGAACTCTCGAAACAACAACGAATCACCACCCTGAGGTCTGGCAGCAGCAACGGCTGTGGTAGCTGCAGCGGCTGCAGCCTCAGTAACCGCTGCGTATCTCTCATCAAAAGTGTCAATCAACATGGTCTTAATAGACCCGAACATCTCTGGAATCTCTACGCGGATGGCAACAACCTCCTCCCCACGAATCAACCTGCGGATCTCCTCATCACTAACACCACTGCTCTCAGGTGTGTGGCGTGTCCCAACCATGATGTCTCTCTGAAATACAACACAAAACATCAGATACTCACTCGAGTGTACACGCACTCGATATCCCATTCCTACTTAATCCCTGGTACCCTAAGGATTCTTACTTGGGCTGTGCACCGATCCGGTGTCTTCAATAGTATGAGCCCAATACTACTGTCCACACCGCATCAGTGCTCACCGCAAGTCCTCCTCCTTGGATTCCAAATCCCAAGTACTCTAGTCTCACTATTCATAGTCTACTCTCTAGCAGATCTCTCATAGCTCCTCCCTGCTATCTACTCACTCTTAAGCATCTCCTAGAAGCAAAACCCCTAGGCTAAGGCATCACAAATCAGGCCACTCTAATCCTAATAGGAATACCTAACCTACTCTAGCATGCACACCATATTATCTCATATCTCATATCACATAATATAAGGGTAATTTGGGAAATCACCGTTCGGGCGCTGGCTGATCGTACACACTGCTCTACTCTGCTCTTTTCAAAACCTTTTTTTTTCTCTTTTATAAAAATTTGTTTTATTTCGAAAAAATCCCTCAAATCCTCAGTTTGAGTTCAAATGCGCTCGAATATGCATCTGAATCCCTCAAACCAAAGCTCTGATACCAACTTGTAACACCGAAATTTTACAAACAAATTTTCACATTTTAAAACATATTTTCATTCATAAATATTATAAAATCTCATCGTTTCACATATCAATCCATAACACAACCCAAGATCATAAAGTATAAAGACTCCTCATGTGTGTACTGATCATGCTGGCGCCTTCCCGCGATCCTTACTGGTACCTGAAACACAAAACACCAAACACTGTAAGCATAAATGCTTAGTGAGTTCCCCAAAATACCACATGCAACACATATTAGTCGCTCGAGGCTATAACTCTGTATGACTCTCTGGTCAAAGTGTCTCAGTGGGACCCTCCAGTCCCATAACTTTGTGGACCATGCGGTCCTAACTCTGTAAACTCTGAATCACATATAGCATAGAATCATATAGATAACACATAACATACAATATACTCTGTCACATAACTCTAATTGCCACTCTAGGTAAAATATAGTGAGAAGACTCACCTCGGATAACTCGGTAAACCTCGGACTCTGAAATACTGCACTAGCCTCCGCCTACTCACATAAATAATTACTCTAATTAATACAAATTCTAAAGGCTAGGCTAACCCCTCTCTATAATTTCTCTAAGAAGGGTAAAAGACCATTCTACCCCTCTAATGGCTCATAAGTACAAACACTGACTAAACCCTAAAAGTCAACAAAAGTCAACGGTCAAACTTTGACCAGACTCGTCGAGTGCACTCGTTTGACTCGGCAAGTTCATGCGTGTCCTCTTCGTCCCTCGTCCTCACTCGACTCGCTGAGTCAACCCAACACTCAACGGGTTATCACAGCTCGCGAATTGCGAGGCCACCCGACTCGACTCGTCGAGTCCCTTATGGGCTCGGCGAGTTCCTCCTATGAAAACACTCATCTGACCTCCTGAGGTCGGATCTGCTTCTCTAATCTATAGATCTGACTTCCCCATGACCAATAAACACGTAAAGGTCAAATCTTTGTACACATTCAAGGCACTCTAGGCATATTTTGGTGAAATCTCTTCTAACATGGCAACCTACGTCCATTTCCTCCATAGAACCACAAAAAGCAGCATGGTTCAGGCTCTTTGGACCTCAAAAGGTCCAGATCTAGAGTTTAGCACTCAATGGGACACTAAAATCATCTAAACAAGCCATAAAATGGTATAGAAAACCCTAAATTCAATGCTCTTAATCAAAACAGAAGGATAGGATCGAATAGCTACCTCAAACTTGAAGATCCAAGCTGGAAGCCCCCTGAAATGCAATCCTCTTGAATTACCCTTGTTGGAAACACTTTCTTCTTTGCAAAATCACACCAAATATGATAAAAAAGGCTCAAACTCTCTCACAACTCGCTCACAATTGCTAGGGTATCTCTCTCTGGACTGGTAGCCGCAAATGGAGGCCATAAAGGCCTTTAAATAGGGCACAGACCCCAAGAATTAGGGTTTCAATCCACAACGCGGACTCGTCGAGTTCACCCTTCCCGACTCGTCGAGTCCGTTCATTAATCCAGTCAGCATTAGTGACCCTACTCGACGAGTCTACGACTCAACTCGTCGAGTCCCTCCCTTTTCCTCAAAATAAATGATAAAATATAATACTTGGAATTCCGGATGTTACATCTTCACTTTGGAATTTATGAAAAAAATTATATTTTTATGTTTTTCAAGTGAAAATCATGGTTGTTTGATGAATGTAGTGGATGTTGTAAGAAAAATTATAGTCGAATTTCGTCAACTACTGAAAGTCATATTATCATTTTCTCCCTTTTTTCCATATTCCTTTAGCTTTTTATTACATTTGATTGTTACGTTTGTACTTCTCTATTGTCTGCTCTTCCAATAAAAATAATCCATAAAAACTGAAGAAACTGATGTGCATTATTCGAATTGATAAACTGCAAAATCAATTTCTATAGTGGATTCTCCTGCCTCATGCTGACTTCCAACCAATTTCTATGTTTCTTGAGTGAAGAACACCCACTGTTCTCTTTGTAGTAGTAGAATTATGAAAGGGGTCTACTTAAACTTTTGTAAGTTTATCACATTTGAAGCTGATTGTTAACTAGGTACTCTTTTCTATTTTTTTTCTAATTTAAAAATAAATTACAAAAAATTTTCTTTTTTGTAATGGTTTTGGTCATGTTCCAAGTAAAATGGCTACATTACCCTTTTTTGGTTTTTTATTTAATTTTAAATCAAAGGGTAATATTATCAATTGCTTAAAACATGAACAAAAGCATCACATATATCTCAAATAATTACCCTTTTCTGTTTTGTTATAAATAAAAGGGTAATGTAGTCATTTTGCGTAAAACATGAACAAAAACATTACATATATCTTAAATAATGTCCAAAATTGAAAAAAATTTACTATTAATTTAAGCGCAACTTATATAATGATCCTATAACATTTTCTATCTTAAAATAATCTTATTTGCTGTTATTACTCTTTTGGTTTTAGACATATTAAACTTTTTTATTTTTGAAATTTAAATTGTGTTTTTTTTATGGTAATTGAAAACTATGTGATTTTTGGGTGGCAGGTCTTCAAGAGAGTTCTCAGAACCTATGCTACAAAGCTTTTCATGAAGATGCATAGCATATTAATATCATACAGCCACATACAAATTAACACAACACAAAAAATGTGATTTTGTGTGCCTCTATTGGGCATCCAATCACTAAGCAATGAAGTAGGTTGCTATTAAAGAAATCAAGAAAATTTAGTTACCATCAAGATTCAACTATTTTTTCTTCTACTTTCTTTCACCAACAGTTTCAGTCCAGATTTCCAAAAACTGAAATGGAATGTTGAATTTCAGGTTGTAGATGAACTTGTGGCTGACAAACATCAACTTTCTTATTGCGAGAGTGATTGTTTTAATATTGTTTTAAAATTGCATAAAAACAAAGGGCAGGTTACCAACGGTTGAAGTAGCTCACCCAATTCCACACTTCTTTTTGGAATATTATCTATGTGTTTCGCATCTTTTGCTTGTTATCTAAGAACGTATGTATTATTTATGTTTGTATATGTATATTTATATACATGAATGAGTTTTGGTATATGTGTACATGTATGTATACTTGTTTGTGAGATGTGTGTGAACGTATTCACCAACTTATAGTGCTAAACCATTAAACGAGTAATGGATGCCGTATGTGCACACGACTTTATAAATGATATTAAAAGCTATAAGTTTGTGAAAATATATATAATCATGTATAATAGAGGTGTGAAAACAACGAAGCGAAAAAAACGACATTTGGTGCCCGAAAAACCAAAAATAAGAATAATCCGTAGGCATTACAATGTTAAACTGTGAAACGAGTACTTGATCTTGAAGGTGTACACAACGTTATGAATGATATTAATAGCTATAACTTGGTGATCATGTATAATAGAGGTAATAAAAAAACGAAGCGAAAAAACGACGTTTGGTACCTGAAAAATCGAAAAATCGAAAATTATGTAGCTAATCCGTAGCTAAATCATCAGTTTCTAGTGGTATTAGAGCCATTTTTGAATATTTAAATTAACGCTATTGATTTTTTTGCTTGTTCATACCCATTTAGTTTTATTGGTTCTTTGATGGAAACTATGGTTCAATACCTATTATGCCATTGGACCCATGGCAATTTTTTTGATTTCTTTGAATGGAATTTTATATTTAATTATAAAAATCTAATGCCTTTTTAACATAGTTATTAGATTAGTTTCAATTTGTTTTGTAACGATGGATTAAATTTTATGTATTATAAATGTAAGTAAGTGGGTAATATACCTTGCGGTCTATGTTAAAATACCACATGACCATAAGGGTAATTTGATAATTTTTAAGTATATCATGAAATTAAGAATACAAATGGAAATAAAATTAAGAGAATTTGGAATTTGTATGCAGAAGATATGGCGATGTAAAGATGGATAAAATAATGCAAAGCTTGAATGCAATGCATAAATGAAATCTTCTAAACTGCAGATCACATAGCGTCTGCTTATAGAGTACACGACACGTTGAGTTAGTCTTGATAGGGAACGGTGTTGTACACTGTTATTTCAGAAAAGAGTGATATACAAAGGGAACACGATGAAAGATCTTATATGCTTAAGAGTCATATTAAAATGATATTGCTAATTAATATATGATCCTAAGGATTACACTAACAACCACTTGATACAATTGATTATTTATTAAAAATTGATTTTAATAAATATTCATAAACTCTTATAAATAAACTGAGAAAATATTTATTTCATGGAATTAATTACTTTACAATTACAAGTAACACATTAATTCATATGATATGAATTAATAAGTGATGTACAATATTTTGGACTAGATAAACCTTTTATATTTTACCAAAAGGTTAAAATCTATATCTTATGAACTAGTTATGAGTTTTATAAAAATGTTGACTTCTTTTATTAAGCCAAAACCATAGCTACTTGTTTATGAGAAGAGTATTGACTTGTGAATTGTTTAATAAAAAGAAATAAGCACGACTTGCATGCATAGGGGACATGCTTGTCTAGTGTCATAAGGGCTTAATGGTTAAGGACCTTTAGACTAAGTTTCTACTTTAACTAGACATGGAGGGATTTCATTTGGTCATTCTTTTTGAGCAAAAATCCGAACCCTTCTCTCACTCTCTCATTCTCTCTTGCTTTTCAAGATTAAGAGTTCAAGCTGCTTGTATTTTTTCTCTATTGAAAGTATTACTTTAGTTATACTTTCAAGCTTAAGAGTTTATCTTCAAGACTAGCATCTTGTTTCAAGTTGAGTTCTTGTTGGTGTCTCAAATGTTCCACCTTCTCCATCAACTTCCAAGCCTCCGCTAGAGGAATCAATAGGAACAAAGTTTGTTATTTCTTTCTTCTTTCTATAGTTGGTGTTTTTATCTTTCCATTACTTGCAAGATGATCCTTGGTGGGTATAACTTGTTTATGTTTGTTCAAAAATCAAGTATTCCGTTTGCCATAATTTTCATGTTTATGAAACTAAATTTGAATTAAAACCCAACAATTGGTATCAAAGCTACCTTGCAAGTTTGGTTAGCTTTTATGATTTTTGGAAATGTTAGTTTTTGGAGAATACCGATAACTTGTTTTTGTATAAAAATGAGTTCATACATATTTTTTTTGACAACTTCATAATTGTTATTTTTGTGACTTAAAGCTGTCTTAGAAAAAACAAAGGTTGTTTTATGTTTATATGTATTTTAGAAAGCTTAAACAAACCATAGACCATTTGTGTTGTTGTTTGTGTGATTTATTAAAATGGTTGTAATATTATTTTATTCATAAAATATGTAATAAAAGTAGTTTTCTTTGTTTATTTTTGTAAGTAATGGATTAGTTTTAGATATAATTTATTTTGTTCAAAAATGTAACAAGAAAACGAAGACGGAGCTATTTTTGAAGTCAAAGGAGCAATTTTCGCAACTTCTATAGTCCAGGTGCATAAGCAACCTTTTCTGATATGTTGCTAAAAGTGTTGCTATTGGCATCAGAATCCTTGTAGTGTAGGCCCTAAGACAACACTTTCCTGAGGTATTGCATTTTGATAATTTGAAATTTTTTTCAAGAAGTTTTAATTTTTTGCAAGCATTGGACGTTTTCTTAAGTGTGAGCTTCATCAACAACATTATTAGAAAATCATTTGGTCTCTTTGTCCCTTCAAGAAGGACTTAACACTTTTGTGTTGGCACACAAATTTTTTAACTAGATCATGACTTGTTTTTATCAAATGTATGCTTGTGTTGTTTATTTTTATGCAAATATTTTGTGTGGTTGATAAATTAGTTTTTCACAAACTCAAACTATTTTTTGGACAAAATAAACATCACATGAGTTTGGTTTTCAATATATAAAATGTGAACATAAGATGAAACATGTTTTTACCTTAAAGTAAAAACAAAACCGGTTTTATAAAATTGTTAATTATAACAAATTTTGAAATACTAAATTATAAGTGTAAAAGTGGTCATTTTGTAACTTATCCAAACTACAAAGTATTAATAATAAATGGAAGCTTTTTTAAGTAATATAAAAGGTTCTATTAGGTTCAAACTCAAACTTAATATTGGATATTTACTTTAAAACATAACCACGTCGAAATATAAAAACCGACTTTTATATATGAACTTTAAAAGTGAGTTTTTGGAAAATTGATACCATGATTTACTGGATGCATGTAATTATCATGAGATCACATGTTTAAAAATAGAATAATAAAACATTCAAATCCCTTTTCAAAATGCAAGTCTATGCCATCCAACTTTAGAAACATTTACACGTCATTGTATTATGTTTGTGGGATAAATGATACCTAACCATTTGTATTATCTTTTGGTGACCAAAGTATTTTTGCGGTTTCTATAACAAAATTATAGGCCAATTATACAAGTGTCTTTAATTGGATGACTTGATTGGAAATCTCTTGTGATAAAGGTTACCTAAGCAAGAATGTTCCAAGGCATAGATGTGACCAAACATGTCAAATTAACAAATGGGTTGTTAAAGGTATCATACATCTATGAATTAGAAGTGGTGTAATTAATAAAAGTTATTTACCGTGTTAAAATTGATTAAGTGGGATAAAGGTCACCTAGCCATTTATTTAATTTGTAAGTTGGATCATAGAATTTAAATAAATAATGTTTTTGGAAACAAAAGGTTATTATTTTGATAGAATTAAAAACTAACTAAAAACTTTGTTAACTTTTGTAGATGGCTCCACCTACTACTATAACACAACATCACCCAATGAATAATCGATCTGTACTCAAAAAAGAAACACCGGGCCACTCCAACTTTTTGGGTTGACATATAAATTTAAGAATAATTTTGAAACAAGTAAAGAAAGACTATGTCCTTGAAACTTAAGTTCCCAATGAACCACCTTCTGTTCCAAAGGATGCTCATGATGCATGGCGTAAGCATATGGATGATTCAATTGATGTTTCATGCCTTATGCTTGCCACCATGATTCCTGATGTTCAGCAGGATTTGGAACTCTTCACTACCTTTGACATGATTGAACATCTCAAGAAAATGTTTGGTCAACAAGATATGACTGAGAGGTTTGAAAATGTTTGAGACCTTCATGGTTGCAAGATGGAGGAAACTGGGAATGTATTGGTGATTTTATATAACTGATATTATTTAAGTGTAATGGGGATTAATTTGTTGATCAATTTCACTTTGAAAATTATTAAACAAATCGGTATGGTGCGGAGTGCACATTTGTTTAATTTTTTCTTTGTTGAAAGTATACTGCTATTTAAGGGTGAAGCCCCTGAATTGACGGGGGTCTGGGGCAGCGCCCCTGGGAGCGGGGTCCAAGGGGTGGCAGCCCCTGGCGGGGTCCAAAGGGCAGAGCCCCTGGCTGGGGTCGAAGTATTTTTGCGATTTCTATATCAAAAATTCCTCAGAAATCTGTATTTTCTTTAAATACACCCAATTTTGTGATCCATTTATAGACCCGGTTTTATGTTAGTTTGTGACAGGTAATGTAACAATTTTTGGACAGGAAGTTGTTTTGCTGCAACTACCATATGGCGATTTCGAAATCATTTTTGGATACAGATTTCATAACATCTTATTCATTCTCCATTCTAGAAAACAGTAAGTTTCATCCAATTAGAGATTTTGAGTGTACCCTCAAAATGCTTTAATCTGAAAGTGTTTCGCAACTCTCATTGATACAAGTATATCTATACTCTGATTTTCTAACAGAATGTGAGCACACATGTTCTCAAGATGAAAAGCTATTTGGATTACTTGGAGAGATTTGACTCTCCATATCTATTAGACTTGGTCACATAATTCATTCTCAAATCATTTCCTAAGTCTGATGATACTTTCATCATGAACTACAACATGAATAGATGGGATAAGCCTATATCCGAGTTGCACGAGATGCTAAAAACTGCAAAGAAAAACATCCCAAGGAAAACTCCTTAGGTGCTCATGATTCGGGAGGGAAAAGTCAAGAAGAAGAAACAAGGCAAGAACTTTAAAAGGAAGCCAAAAGCTGGCAAAGGAAAATGGAAGAAAGCTCCTTAAAAGCCACCACAAAAGAAGAAGGAAAAGGTCACCAAAGACGACACATGCTTTGAGTGTGGAGTTTTTGGGCACTGGAAGAGGAATTGTCCTAAGTATCATGTTGGGTTGAAAGAAAAAAAGAATAGGGAAGGCAATTCAGGTATATCTATTTTCATGATTAAAATAAGATTATTTACTTTTTCATCTAACACTTGGGTGTTTGATATTGGTTGTGGAACTCATATATGTAATTCAATACATGGTTTCAGAAAGAGGAGAGAACTAAAGATAGATGAGATGGTGCTACATGTTAGCAATAGAGCACGGTTTGTGGTCCAACCAATAGGACATTTTGATTTATGTTTACCATCTAGTCTGTATTTGACATTAAACAATGTGTATTTGATTATTTCTATCACTACAAATATTGTATCAGCCTCCTATTTAAGAAAATCTGGTTTTAATTTTCAATTTGTTGATGATAATATTAATTCCTTCTTGGTTGGAATATTTTATTTTGAGGCTAGACCAATAAATTGAACCTAGATCACACTTCAAGTAATAATTCCCTTTATCATGCTAACACGAAAAGGATCAAACAAGGTTTGAACCAAACATATCTATGACATTGTCGCCTTGGTCACATTAACAAGAAGCGCATATCCCAAATCCAAAAGTGTGGACTTTTGGATGCAAATGACACTGAGTTATTTGAAATATGTGAGTCTTGTTTATGTGACAAGATGACATAATCCCATTTCACTTGCTCGAGTAAAAGGGTAATTGTTTTATTAGGCATCATATACACCGATGTATGTGGTCATTTCAAAACAATGTCAAGATATGGTGAAAGATATTGCATCACCTTTACTGACTACTTTATTCATTTTGGTTATGTGTATTTAATGAAACATAAACATGAAACATTTGAAAAGTTTAAATTATTTTAAAGTGAAGTTGAGAATCAACTCGACAAGAAAATAAAAATCCTTTGTACGGATAAAGGTGGAGAGTACTTGAGCCAAGAGTTCCAAGATCATCCTAGGGGTTATGGTATTATCTCACAAATTACTCCACCCAGAACACCGTAGATTAATGGTGTGTCTGAGAGGAGAAATCGGACTTTACTTGATATGGTACAATCCATGATGAGCAGGAGTACTCTCCTTTTATCCTTTTGGAATTATGCCTAACTCACCACAACCGATATCTTGAATATGACACCAACTAAGAAGGTAGATAAGACACCTTATGAGATGTGGTATGGAAAAAATCCATCTCTATCTTATACGAAAGTTTAGGGTTGTTAAGCCTATGTTAGACAAGAGGCTTCTAACAAACTTGAGCCTAGGTCTTCCGAATGCATGTTTGTAGGATACCTAAAGATTGCTTAGGATGTTACTTCTATATCCCTATTGTGAATAAGATCTTTATTTCACAAAAAGCTGAATTCTTAGAAAGCAAGTTTCTAATGGATGAAGCTATTGGGAGGCGTGTGGAACATGAAGAAAATCAAGACCTACAACTCGATGCAACTCAAGTTATTACTAGAACTGAACAAGAGGTTGTTGAAGATGAAAATATCATTACCATTAAATCTGTTGAAAACAAAATGCTCACTGATATGGTAGAATTCATCAGGAACCTTATAGATAAAGATTCCTCATTGATGAATGCTTCCTGATGATGAATGTTGATGAGCCCGACACCTACCAAAATGCAATGGGAGATCTTGAATCTGACAAATGGCTTAAAGCCATGAACGAAGAGATGCAATCTATAAGAGAAAACCAAGTCTAGGATTTGGTTGAACTTCCTCCCCATTGAAAGACTTTATGGAGTAAGTGGCCCTTCAAGAAGAAGACTGACATGGATGAAAATTTACACATATTTAAAGAAAGACCTGTTGCTAAAGGATTCAGTCAAACCCAAAAGTTGATTATGACGAAACCTCTTCACTAGTCACTATGATTAAATCTATTAGGATACTAATTTCCATAGCTGCATATTATTACTAGGAGATATGGCAAATGGATGTCAAAACTGCTTTTATAAATGGAAACTTAGAAGAAGTTGTCTATATGGTTCAACCCGAAGATTTTCTTAATAAAGTGTGTAAGATCAAGAGATGCATTTATTGGGTAAAGCAAGCATCTCAAAATTGGAATCATCATTTTGATGATGAAATCACAAAGTATGGTTTTGTTAGAAATAAATGTGAATCTTGTTTTCACATGAAAAATAGTGGGAGCTCGGTGACCTTCTTGGTCCTGTATGTAGATCACACACTTATCATGGAAAATCACATTCTGTCTTTACAAGGTGTAAAGGCTTGGCTAGGAAAGTTCTTCTCAATGAAGGATCTTGGTGAGGCTCACTATATTATTGGAAATTAAAATCTATAGAGATAGATCAAAATGATTAATAGTTTAAGCTAAAGCACAAATGTTGATAAAGTCTTGAAACGGTTCAAGATGGAAAACTCTAAGAGAGGATTTGTACCTATGGAATAAGGCACAATACTAATTTCATCTCAATGTCCTATCACAAAGGTTGAGTTGGACAAGATGAAAGATGTTCCATATGCTTCGACAGTTGGATCCATCATGTATGCCTTGAATTTTACTAGACCAAATCTTTCTTATGATATGAGCATGACAAGAAAGTATTAACATAATCCATGGGAGAATCATTGGATAGCTATGAAGAGCATACTTAAATACTTGAGTAGAACTGTAACGTCCTGATTTTCAAGACAATTTTTATTTTTATTTTTATAAACAACATTTCATTCATTTGTGACAAATAGCAATGTTTTACATTCAAAAGTCGTTTATCTTATTTCAAAGTAAATGCAAAAACTGGCTGCCAATGCGTGTGTACAGTCAAGTTTTTCCCTTATTATTATATGATGGAGTATTTGATGTGTATTTAATGTGCTTATATGTTTATCCAAGTTTTAATTTATAAAGTTATTCCCTTCACTACACTATTAAACACATTAGGCAGTGTACCTAATCGTGCAATAGTATAACAATGGTAAGAATGAGTGTCAAACACAAGGAACGGTGTTTAAATTAATTTAATTTACTATTTACCTAACTATTAATCAAATAAGAAAAGGTATATATTTTCCTAGTTTTGCAAGACTAGATACTTAATTACCAACTAACTCAAAAATCACTTAATTAAACTAACACTAAACTAAGCAAGTAGACAAGTACGAATGTACCAAGGTGAGAAAGAGACTTCCGTTTAGCTTCGGATTCATTGTTATTGTAAATGATTTATGGGAGTGAAATGGACTTAGTTTCTTTAGTTACTGATTCCTAAGATGACCAAAGTAGTATTCACTAATTTAATCCTTTAGCAAACTAGCTTATTTATTCGGTGATCAGGCGGACAAACTTACCATCTTACTAGTGTTCAGTTCGAATTGATTAGACTTATAATTAATTGACCAATTTAGTTTGTTGCTTCCATTTCATATATGATTTTTCGTCATATATTAGCTCCTATTCTCTTTTACCCACTTTTCTACTTAACCCTAGGTTTTATTCAAAACTCTAGTCCTACAATTTTGCAAATCACAAGATCATAAGATTCAAATCTAATTAAGAGAGATAGTTATACTAACTTAATCAAATTCAACAATAAGTAGAGGAAAGCAGTTATCAAAAGTACTTGAGGTTCTTTAATAAGCTAAATCAATAAATAACTAAATCACTAAATCCAAACCAATAAATCAACTAACAATATTCAACTCATCCTAAGCTAAACAAAAGTCATGAGTGCTTAGCTCATGATTTCAGCAAACAAAGTCACAAAAACGAAATTCATAGTAAGACATAGCTAAACCTAATGAAAAATCGAAGTGTAAGTTCAATTTGCCTTAATGCTCCTTCTTCCAAGGTTGTGAATGAAATCCTTACTTCCCAAGCCTTAATTCCAGTGTTTTGCCTTCAAAAGTATCGAATTCTCCAGAGCCAAAAGTTCCCATTCGGAGGTTTATGTGAGATATTTATACCTTTCCCGAAAGCAGGGCACCACGTCATGGTGGGTCCACCACGTTGTGGTGATTGTGTTTATCCTGTAATCTCCAAGTCATCGAATCTGATCGGGAAACTTAGAGACTCCACGTCGTGGTAGGATCACCACGACATGTTGGGTGTATTTTTCTTCATTTTATTGCTTTGGTTCAATCTTCCATCTTCTAGCTTCCTTAATCCAGCTTCTAACTTCCTTTTTGCTCCAAACAAGTCTTTTAGTCCCTACAACACAATTCATAGCAAATTAAGTATCTTTTGTTCTATTAAGGGCATAAAAGTAATTAAAATATTAATGTATGTTGTATAAATATATGTATAAATATGCACATATCAAAATACCCCACACTAGACTTTTGCTTGCCCCCAAGCAAAACTGAATTTTAGCATACCAACATCACATCAAACATTCCTAATTGAACCCAACCATTATGCCAAGACCGCAACGGATGCATTTGTGTCTAAAATTTCCTAAGGACCCCCCAATCCTAAATACTCACAATCCTCATAAACAGTGGCCCAAGTCTTTTGAACATTGCTCATTTTATGCAACCCTCCGAATCTATCCTCAGAAAACTTTCTTACCCTCAAGGTATTTTTGGTCAAGCAACCCATGCATACATAATCTAGAAAATTACAACTTTTGATACCACATTGGAACTCTTTAGGAATTCTTCAACTCTTTGAATATTTGATATTTGAGTTCCTTGAATTCACCATCTTCTTTGATTTGATTTGTGGTATCTTCAACTTTTGAATTTCTTAAGAATTTTGATCTTTGATCTTCATAATTTGACTTTAATGCTCCAAAATTCTTACAACTTTTCTTGTAATTCTCTCTCTTTTTTTCATTTTTTTTACATGTACCTCACTTTTTTTTCTCTCCCAAAACCTACATGCTTAAGCAAGGGCGCTCCACTTCAACCTTTATTGGTTAAGATATTAGTCTAATGTGCAATGACTACTTAAGCTTATCTGGATACATTTCAGGTTTAGGCTGCTAAACATATTGCATCCCTCAAACTAAGCAAGGTTGTGTTTTTGTCCCATGATTTCACTAGACTAGGGAGGCCACAAATGCACTAGAACGTGGATAGGCTTAACTAAACATTTGGGTCCTCATAGAATCATCAAATGCAATACTAGCATGAATCCTAATCACTTTTTACCATAATTTTCTAAACTAAATCCTAGCAATTTTATGCAATTTTTTTATATTGTGCCTAAAATTAAGATACTAATTCAACTAATATAATCAACCCCTACCCCACAGTTATTTCATGCAATGCCCTCATTGCATGGTATGCAAACCATAAAATTAAAAAGAGGGAGAGAAAGGAACAAACTCCCATGGGATAGAAGATGCACTCGACTCATGGAAAGAAACTTCAAACTTGTTGGATCATATGGACTCGAAATCGGAAAAGAATAAGGCAGCCTCCTAAATTGTTGAAAAACTCCCCCTCGTCAAAGGAAAGTGTAAACAATGTTGTGGTAGCCGGGATAATTCTTCAACGAAGCATGATAAGGAAATTCTAGGCATAGGAACAGCTCATCCATACCATGATAATAAATATAACACCACTTGAATCACGAAGACTACTGGAAGTACGAGATCAGGCTCGGAAAATGACTCAAAAAGCACCACGTCGTGGTGGATATCACCATGTTGTGGTAAACCAAACATAACACTTTTTGGTTTTTAAAACTGCGACACCACGTCGTGGTGTCAGATACCTCGTCGTGTTGGCCTTGAAAAGTGAGATTCAGAAGGCGAATAGAGCTGCAACTTGAACTAAAATGACACCATCTCTTCCATACAACTTTAGGACATGACCCTTCACTCTATGACTCAATTAGACCCCCGAAAAATGCTCTCAAATCATGCTTCTCTCGACGTTCTCTTATACCTTCACTCTAATGAACTTTCTTGTGCCAAATATACCCTTACTTGACTCTTAAATATAACCTGGAACTAGGACAAAGGAAATGGTAATAAAAATTAGGAAAAGCATTGTAAACAACCAAACATCCACCAAATTGTTCAAAAACCACAAAACAAACCAAACTAAACACACAAAAAAAAGAAAAAGCAAACTCTAATGACGGGTTGCCTCCCACAAGCGCTTTTTTTTTGTGCGAGTCTTGAGCTTGACTCCCAACTTAATAAACTTCCAATAAACTCAATGCCAATCCATCCATTGCATTAAATATTTTCTTTGGACCAATTTGTAAAATTTGGCTCTTTGCTTCAAAAATTGGCCAAACGAGCTTTAATTCATGTAACCCAGGAATCTTGACAAGTGTTGGAACCGGTTGGATACTAATCAGAAATGGATCGTGCTTCAGAACTTTCTCCAAAGTTGGAATCGTCACCCCATGCTTCGAAACACAAACTGGAAATACAGGGGGCCATGTCGTGGTAATGGTCAAACCACAAGTTGGTTCATGCAATTCAACTTGTTCTTGCTATTCATATGACCCTTCTTCTAAGAACCTTTCTAGCTCCTCCACATCTTTTTCTAAAGTAAATTCTTCATCTTGAAACTCTAGCTCTTGTAACTCATATGGCTCTTGTTTATTGGGCAAGATGTTATCTAACCATCTTCCAAATTTCTTCAAATCTTCATCTGAGTCATACTCCGTATCTTCTAGCTCTTGTGACTCAGATGTCCCTTGTGTGTTGGGAAAGATGTTATCTAACCATCTTCCAAATTTCTTCAAATCTTCATCTGAGTCCTACTCCTCATCTTCTTGCTCAATTTCCTGTACTACTTCCTCAAGAAAAGTATCAAGAGCATCGAGATTTGGGAAATACATAATAAATAAACATAAAAATTAAAAAAAAAATGAAAATTAAAGTTCTACTATTACGATGCCACAGTGTGGTATAAATTACCACGACGTGGTGAGTCAAAAGGATGAAAAATCTAAATTGAATTAAAACAAATAAAGAGCAAATAATCCTAAAATAGCAGATAAAAGTAACTAAAACGGAACTGTTCCCCGGCAACGGTGCCAAAATCTTGATGTGTATTTAATGTACTTATATGTTTACCCAAGTTTTAATTTATAAATTTATTCTGTTCACTAGACTATTAAACACAGTAGGAAGTGTACCTAATCGTGCAATAGTATAACAATGGTAAGAACGAGTGTCGAACACAAGGAACAGTGTTTAAATTACTTTAATTTACTATTTACTAACTATTAATCAAATAAGAAAAGGTATATATTTTCCTAGTTTTGCAAGACTAGATATTTAATTACCAACTAACTCAAAATTCACTTAATTAAACTAACACTAAACTAAGCAAGTAGACAAGTATGAATGTACCAAGGTGAGAAATAGACTTTCGTTTAGCTTCAGATTCGTTGTTATTGTAGTTGATTTATGGAAGTGCAATGGACTTAGTTTCTTTAATTACCGATTCCTAAGATGACCAAAGTAGTATTCACTAATTTAATCATTTAGCAAACTAGCTTATTTATTCGGTGATCAGGCGGACAAACTTACCAGCTCACTAGTGTTCAGTTCTAATTGATTAGACTTATAATTAATTGACCAATTTAGTTTGTTGATTCAATTTCATATATGATTTTTCCGTCATATATTAGCTCCTATACTCTTTTAACCACTTTTCTACTTAACCCTAGGTTCTATTCAAAACTCTAGTCCTACACTTTTGCAAATCACTAGATCATAAGATTCAAATCTAATTAAGAGAGATAGTCATACTAACTTAATCAAATTCAGCAATAAGTAGAGGAAAGTAGTTATCAAAAGTACTTGAGGTTCTTTAATAAGCTAAATCAATAAATAACTAAATCACTAAATCCAAACCAATAAATCAACTAACAATATTCAACTCATCCTAAGCTAAACGAAAGTCATCAGTGTTTAGCTCATGATTTCAGCAAACAAAGTCACAAAAACGAAATTCATAGTAAAAGACATAGCTAAACCTAATGAAAAATCGAAGTGTAAGTTCAATTTGCCTTAATGCTCCTTCTTCCAAGGTTGTGAATGAAATCCTTGCTTCCCAAGCCTTAATTCCAGTGTTTTGCCTTCAAAAGTATCGAATTCTACAGATCCAAAAGTTCCCATTCAGAGGTTTATGTGAGATATTTATACTTTTCCCGAAAGCAGGGCACCACGTCGTGGTGGGTCCACCACATCATGGTGATTGTGTTTATCCCGTAATCTCTAAGTCATCGAGTCTGATCGGGAATCTTCAAGACTCCACGTCGTGGTAGGATCACCACGACGTGTTGAGTGTATTTTTCTTCATTTTATTGCTTTGGTTCGATCTTCCATCTTCTAGCTTCCTTAATCCAACTTCCAACTTCCTTTTTACTCCAAACAAGTCTTTTAGTCCCTACAACACAGTTCATTGCAAATTAAGTATCTTTTGTTCTATTAAGGTCATAAAAGTAATTAAAATATTAATGTATGTTGTATAAATATGTGTATAAATATGCACATATCAGTATTTGAAAACATATAATATCAATTGGGTAAGCACTAGACTTGTTGAGTCCGAGAATACTATATACCACAATACATACATATAATAGCCTTCAACATAAAGTTGGTCCACCCTTAGCCTTCAGCATGAAGCTTGTCCGCCCCTTTTTGCCTACAACATAAAGTTAGACAACACCTTGGCCTTCAACATTAAGTTGGTCCACCCGAGTATATTAGCCTTCAGCACGAGGCTAGTCCACCATCAACTCCCCGCATAATATATCAATACATATAGATTGTACAACATGCAATAATCCAATACTACCGACAATTCATAGAACAATCCTAGTGGCATACCACATGGTAACTATTGAAGGGTTTTGTATACTACAACATCCTATGGTGCACATACAACCCTAAATTCTTTGGATCTATGTTTTCTCTAATTATACATGCAATATTATTTCCAAAGCATTAAGCCTACAACTGGCATGCAATTGAGATAAACAACATAAAATACTAGTTAGGAGTTT
The DNA here is from genome assembly GCF_002870075.4 of Lactuca sativa. Lineage (NCBI taxonomy): Eukaryota > Viridiplantae > Streptophyta > Magnoliopsida > Asterales > Asteraceae > Lactuca > Lactuca sativa. The sequence goes on along the minus strand of NC_056631.2, from coordinate 159,043,431 downwards.
ACCTCTTTATGTAGCTTGTAGAACTTATTGTATTTGGCCTTTAAGAACTTAGTGCCCCAAGTGTGACACCTCAAATGATTCACAACACACCTTAGACAAAGTATGACTTTTGAGAGAGTTTATGCACTCTAAAATAGGTTATGGCTCTCCAAGAACACTCTAGCAAAACTTGTGCAACCATTTTAGGTTATATATATATATATATATATATATATATATATATATATATATATATATATATATATATATATATATATATATATATAGACACACACACACACACACACACATATATATATATATATATATATATATATATATATATATATATCTAAATAATTATTAAAAGAGAACCCTTAATTCCCAAATAAAGAAATCAGAGCCCTTGATTGCATTTCATTAATAGGTTTCCACCCTTTGATCATTTTGCTGACATCACCATTATCACATGTCTCTTTTCCCGCCAAAACAAATTACTATCATATTATCTTGCATCCAGATTTTAATTAATTTTAAAAGAATTACCATAAATCTTATACTTTATAATGACATAAAATCAGGAAAATGATTTGGAGTTACGAATTTTCCTATTTTAAATGTCTACACAACCATTTAAGTTCCCCATCTTTTATTTTCTCTCTAAAACTATAGCTTCGAGAAAGAACACAAATGGCAAACCCTTCAATTTGTGCTTGGACGGCTGCTATTATGCTATTCCAGTGCTTGTTCCTTCTATTATAAATTGCTTTGATGTTATAGCAAACAACCGACTCTTAGCACAGGTAACAAACTCAATTAGGTTTTCAGTTTTAGGGTTTTACGTTTGTGTAATTGATTCAAATCACATACTCGATTACCTGTTTCCGTCTCTCATTTGACCTCCGTATGATTTCCTACAATTTGATAGTTGATGACAGGTATAAAATTTCGATTTAATTGATTTAATCACTTTTATGTTCTTCATTTTTCAGATGATGGCGTTTGTAGGAACCAAGAATAAACATTTTGCCTTTTTTTCAAGAAGAAAGAAGGAAGATTTGCGGGTGTGGTGATTAGGAAGGAAGGAATGGAGTAAGGGGATGTTTCTTTTCGATGTAATGCACTTAATTTATAATAATAAAAAAATAGATTCAAATATATGTGTAACATCCCAAATTTCAGAAGTTTGAGTTAAGGGCTTAAAGTGTAAATTGAAGAAGGGACTCGACGAGTAGGTATACTTACTCGCCGAGTCGGAGCAGGTTTTGAGTCGTGAATTAAGTGACCAACTCGCCGAGTCGGAAGCTGGACTCGACGAGTTGGTGCTGGATTGAGAAAACCCAAATCTCGAGGGTTGCACCCTATTTAAAGGACTTTATGTCCTTCTCTCGGCCTCCTTATTGCCCTTGAGAACCAGAAAACCCTAAGCTCGTGTGTGTGGGGCTTTTGGAGGGAGATTGAAGCTTTGGAAGTGGATTCTAGTGGAAGAAACTTGAAGATCAAGAGGGCTTGCATCAAGAGAGTGGTGTAGATCCAGAATCTACTTCAGTTTGGGCACATCTTGGAGGTAATAAGCTGTTACCTTCCCTCTTTTGCATCTAGATCTATTCATGAATGAGATTTGGGGCCCTTTTTGGTATGTTTGAGATCTATTTCGGGTTTGGATTTAGATATGAGGTTGCTACTCCAGATCTAGACTTTTGTTGGTCTAGAATGTCATAAAGCATCAGTCAAAGAGTTGTTGGTAAAGCCCATTTGTCTTAAGCCTTATCCCTAGAGTGAGTTGGACCTTTAACTTCTTGGTTTCACGTAAAGTTTGCAACATTACATGGGGGTTATGCCCTAGAAGAGGGGATCTACAGTTTGGAGCCCCTGCATGGCTCAAAAATCCTCTGTATGGATGAAGGACTGAAGAGACTCGGTGAGTTCCTTGGGTGGACTCGGCGAGTTCTTTGAGTGGACTCGGCGAGTCATATGAAGATGGGCATGGACTCGACGAGTTGGAAGAACAACTCGGCGAGTCTGATGAAAATTGTCTTGGACTCGGCTAGTCAGGTCTTAGACCCCCCAACCTCTTTCGGTTAACCTTCGGATCTGTGACTCGGTTGGCAACTCGGTGAGTTGGTCAAGACGGAATTCAGAGATCGTTCAACTCGACGAGTCCTGGGGCGACTCGGCGAGTTGAGTCGAGTTATGGGAGTTTTCTGAGTATAAGAACTCGACGAGTCGACGGGTTGACTTGGCGAGTAGAGTCAATAAGGAAGGTTGACTTTGATTGGGACTTTGACCAAAGTTGACTTAGTTGACCCCGGGAGGACAGTTTAGTCTAAGTGTTGTTATTGGTATTGGTTGCTTAGGGAGCTAGAGGAGCAGCATTTCGGAGAGTTGTTGGTTAGCAGCTAGAGAGTTATCGGCCGAGTTCAGTAGTTTAGGTGAGTTTCCTTCCAGTAGGAACGGGTTTACGGCCACAATGCCGACCCGTCTAGTTAGCAGTAGTTTCCGGACTTCGGTCCAATGCAGTAGTTCAGTGTGCTTGATGTCTTTATGATTCAAGCATGTTTTTGTGTTATGTGTTCCAGACTTCGGTCCGATGCAGTATGCAATATATGTGTTTATGCTAGTAGTTATGATTATGCTATGCTATGTTCAGCCAGTTAGCCCGGACTTCGGTCCGATGCAGTTTCCGGACTTCGGTTCGATGTAGGGGGCAAGGCCCTAGTTAGTCTGGACTCCGGTCCGATGCAGTTAGCCGGACTTCGGTCCAATGCAGGGGCAAGGCCCCAGTTAGTCCGGGCTTCGGTCCGATGCAGTTTCCGGTTTTCGGTTCGATGCAGGGGGCAAGGCCCCAGTTAGTCCGGACTTTGGTCCGATGCAGTGGGCAAGGCCTAGTATGTGCTTTATATTTTATTGTATGGTATGTGGTAGTTTGGGGGAGCTCACTAAGCTTCGTGCTTACAGTTTTCAGTTTCGGTTTCAGGTACTTAGTTTTCAAAAGAGGAGCTCGAAAAGATTGCAGTGCACACACCATTTGTTCAGCCTAGGATGTTTATACTCTGATATTCTTGACAACTGTTATATTATTTTGGGATACATTGTTTATGATTTTTACATGAGGTTTATCGATTATGGTTTTCATTATTAAATTAAACGAAATTTTCAGACTGTGTTTTTGGGACGTCACAATTTGTAGGTGTTTCTTTTTTACTTAATCTTAATAAAATCTCTTATAAAATTAAGTGAAGAGTAGGGTGTTGTTAACGTTCAATGGTAATTTCATGTTTAATCTACCTAGAACACCCTCATCTGATAACGTTTCCCACAAAATTAAGAGAGTTCTCTGTCACAAGTTAATGAAAATAACATCAAAACAAGTAATTGTTGAGCATACTGTTATATATTTCAAGCTACTTATCTTCTCAGTCTTAAATCTTCTTTGTCTATACATTTCATATATCGTGTTCTTCCCTAAGAGCTTGAAATTGAGGTTAATTACTCCCACATATGCTTTCTTTCTTCTCAAGATATACTTTCTTTTTATTATTTTGTATCGATTTTGTAACATCCAGATTTCCAGGTATTATGTTTGATCATTTATTTTTTGAGTAAAAGGAAGGGACTCGACGAGTTGAGGCGTAGACTCGCCGAGTAGGATCGCGTGTGGTGACTGGATTAATGAACGGACTCGACGAGTCTGAGCTGTGGATTGAAACCCTAGTTCTCGGGGTCTGTGTCTTATTTAAAGGCCTTTATGGCCTCCATTTGTGGCCACTTCACCCATGAGAAACCCTAGAGAGCAGAGAGATCATTTGTGGTGCAAGACGAAGGCAAATTCACCATCTCTCTTGTGATTTAGCAAGAAGGGAGGAGGTAGAACAAGCTAAGCGAGTTGAGGAGCTTGGATCCACTTCTATTTGATCAAAGGAAGCTATTGGAGGTAACAATCTGTGCCATTCTCGTGTTTATAATGTTTCTAGTGAAATCTAGGGTTTTCTTTATGCCTCTTTTAGTTAAATCTAGAGTATGTGAGGTCCCAAGGCGAAATGGTTCATAGATCTCGACCTTAAGAGGTCCATAGAGTCCTTACCACTCTGCTTTATGCCATACCTTTTGAGTTATGAGCCTAGGAGGCCATTTTAGAGGTTATTTCACCAAAAGAAGCTTTGGGTGTGTTGCATGTGTACCAAGATTCGACCTTTACGTGATTATCATGCTTGGGAATGTTAGATCTATAGATTAGAGAAGCAGATCTGACCTTAGAAGGTCATTTTAGTATGATCATGGAAACAACTCGCCGTGTTTATAAGTGGACTCGACGAGTCGAGTCGGGGTTGCCGCGTGATTCGTGCAAGGAGGACCCGTTGAGTGGAGGGATGAATCGACGTACCACGAGAGGCTAGAAGGTTTCAGAGGGCCTGCATGGACTCGCTGAGTCGCCCATGCCATAACTTTTGAGTTATGAGCCTAGGAGGCCATTTTAGAGGTTATTTCAAAGAAGCTTTGGGTGTGTTGCATGTGTACCAAGATTCGACCTTTACGTGATTATCATGCTTGGGAATGTCGGATCTATAGATTAGAGAATCAGATCTGACCTTAGAAGGTCATTTGAGTATGATCATGGAAGCAACTCGCCATGTTTATAAGTGGACTCGACGAGTCGAGTCGGGGTTGCCTCGTGATTCGTGCCAGGAGGAACCCGTCGAGTGGAGGGATGACTCGACATGCCACGAGAGGCTAGAAGGTTTCAGAGGGCCTGCATGGACTCGCTGAGTCGCCCATGCACACTCAACAATTTGGGTCAAAGTTTGACTGTTGACTTTCGTTGACCATATGGTTCTGGTCAAGACTGATTCAAGAGAGATCAGGGAGGGGTAGAATGGCCTTCTACCCAATTTTTAGAGATGAGACTATGAAAGAGTATTGACCGGGTATGTTATTTGAATGATAGGAGGAGGCTAGGTTGGAACGTTGAGAACGAGAGTTTATCCGACTTCTTTGAGGTGAGTCTTCTCACCATACTGAACCTGGAAGGGTACTTATGTGTGACCGGAAGGTCTTATATGCTAAGAGATGTATGTGCTATATGCTGATATGTGATATATATGTGTTATGTATGCTATGTATGATGAGGATCGGAAGGTCAAGAGGATATGGACCGGAAGGTGAAGAGGTTACGGACCAGAAGGTCGATATGGGTAGGACCGGAAGGTCTATCGGGATTCGGGATAGAAGTCCCCTGAGACACTTGGACCGGAGGATCCCATAGAGCTATGGCCTAGAAAGGCATATGTGTTATATGTGGTATTTTGGGGAGCTCATTAAGCATTTATGCTTACGGTTGTTGTGTTATGTGTTTCAGGTACTAGCGAGGATTGGGGGAAGGTGCCGACATGATATGTACACACTGGTGAAGATTTATTTACTTGAGATTCTGGGGTTGTTTATCGAGATATTATGTGATATAATAGGTTTTGTTATGAATGAATTATGTTTTAAAAATGAAAAATTGTTTGAAAATTTACGTTGTTACAAGTTGGTATCAGAGCCTTGGTTTGAGGGATTCGGATGCACCTTCGGGCGCATCTGAACTCAAACTAAGGATTTGAGTAAAAATTTTCAGAAAAGAAACAATTTTTCTAAAAGAGTAAAAGATTTTGAGAAAGGCAGAACGAAGCAGTGTGTACGATCAGCTAACGCCCGAACGGTGATTTCCCAAAATACCCTTACATTATGTGTTATGAGATATGATATGATATGTTATGCATGCTAGAGTAGGCTAGGTATTCATATTAGGACTAGAGTGGCCTGATTTGTGATGCCTTAGCCTAGGAGATTACTGTTGCTATGAGATGCTTCGAGAGTGAGTAGGTAGCAGTGAGGAGCTTATGAGAAGTCTACCGAAGGGTAGCCTATGCTTAGCGAGATATAGAGTACTTGTGATCTGGGATCCTAGGAGGAGGACTTGGAATGAATGTTGATGCGATGTGGAAGGTAGTATTGGGCCCGTACTACTGAAAACACCGGATCAGTGCGCAGTCCAAGTAAGAATCCTTAGGGTACTAAGGAACAAGTAGGGCTGAGTTATCGAGTGCGAGTACACTTAAGTGAGTCTCTGATATTTTTATGTTGTCTTTCGGAGACATCATGGTTGGGACACGCCACAGAACAGAGACCAGTGGCGCGAGTGACGAGGAGCTTCGTCAAATGATCCAAGGTGAAGGGGGGCTGCGGCTATCCGCGCAGAGATACCGAGGATGTTTGGGTCTATCAAGATCACTTTGATTGAGACGTTTGACGAGAGATACGTAGCGGTTACTGAGGCTGCGGCTGCTGCAGCTACTGCAGCCGTGGCTGCTGCTAGACCTCAGGGGGTGACTCGATGATGTTCCGAGAGTTCAGCAACACGAAGCCACCGGAGTTTGATGGGACCCATGATCCGATTGCTGCGATAAGATAGATTTCTGATATCGAGGGATACTTCTACACCTATTTGTGTCCAGAGCATATGAGGGTTCGGTTTGCACTAAACCAGTTTCGCTTGGGGGCGAAGGACTGGTGGAAGTTCGTGGCGGCGAACTTCACTCTTGCAGAGATTTCAGAGGTGACCTGGGAGAGGTTCACCACCATGTTCAGAGACGAGTATGTTCCCCCGGTGGAGCAGGAACGATTGGGACATGAGTTCTTGTCCCTCAATCAGGGGACGGAGTCCGTGACTGTGATTACACGGATGTTTCACGAGAGGGCGTTGTTTTTCCCTGAGCACGTGTCGTCTGAGCAGGCACGCATGAGCCAGTAATTGAGCATTGAGAAGTGATGTTATGGGTCGAGTCCTATGAGTTGTAGTAGGTCTAGAGTTGATGTCATAGTTCGAGTGCCATGATTTGAGGTGGATTGAGAAGAGGGAATGTGGTTTGAGTATCATGACATGTGGCAGTTAGTGTTTTGGTTTTTACCAGTTATTCCGTGGGGATTGTCTTGACTGAGATCGAAGCGAATGAGTGTGGGGCCAGAAGGCCATGATGAACAAGTTTTAGTGGAGCATCCCTTGAAAGGGGAAATCGATTGGTCTCCAAGGGATTGTGGGTGATATGCCAGTTGGAGTCGCAATACTCAGGGATGAGTATGGATGGTGCGTTATGGGAGAATACGGTCTGGGCTGGGCACCGACCGATAGTGGAGAGGTCATTTTCTGTGACCCGAGTGGCGCTATATCCGTTTCCTGTGGGAGACATAAGAGGTGTCGATATTTCGGTTTTGAGTTTGGGGGTGAGCCCTGTGGGATTGCATGGATGGTGATCTTCAACCAGAGTATGTGGCAGTAGGTCTACCATGAGGTAAAGATATAGCTTGAACAGGTCGTTAGTGGGGACTGAGATGGTCAAGGACCAGGAGACACCCTAATTAAGTATAGTAGGGCATGTGTTAGATGCAATGTCAGACATTCAAGAGGAGTATATCAGGGTGGTGGCCCTTATTGTCTTTGATGGGTATTAAGAGTGGAAATATGGTTCCTGCTCTTATGCTAAGTGACGTGATGGAACGCTGGTTGAGGAATCGATGATAATGAGTACGATAGATCATTACCTCTAGACTAAGAGTCAGGGTTAATACTTATTAGTTGGGAGGTCCGGTGATGGAATTGTGTGAGATTCTGAATGACTAAAGGCAGTCATGGTAAGAAGTTTTGAGGATTTCATTTGAGTTTCGGGGCACTGGAGTTGTTCGTTCTCTGTCAGGAGATCATCGAGCGTTGTGTAGCACCTTCCCAGAGTCGGTGCAATGTTACTGGTGGAAACAGTCTGTGGGATTGATTGTTGGTGCGCCGATTGAGGTTGGTTCGAACCCAAAGTGGGGGAGAACCGGGTATTTTATTGAAAGAATTAGAGATTCGATCGAGAATGGTTAGGGAGCTGGATACGGAGAGATCGACAGTGCGAACTCATGAGCCCAGGGTTATTGGTGATTGAGACGAGGTGCAGAGCGAGATAATGAATGTGTTATGTTTGAAAAGGATGAATGTCTCCACGACAATTGGCCATTGGTCGGAGACCTTGGGGTGAACGGAAATTCTGAATTCAAGATGATTGGCTCGTAGGATGAGTTTGACGGTTGAGAAATTCTAGTTCAATGATGGGGCTGTTATTCAGCTTGGGAAGGGCAGAAGATTAGACAACCAATTTCAGGTTATGGAATAGGAAAATCAGTGGATGAGACGAGATGTCGTGAGGTTCTATGGTGGTGTATCGAGGTATCCGAATTTAATGCAATGGATTTCAGATAATTTTGAGTCTTGAGTGGAGACGGCAGGTGGTAGGTCAAGCATCTATGATTCCAGTGGGAGTCCTTTCAGTTAATGACAGAAAGTGAGATTGTCCAAGAATATGGATTACAGCAGAGAAGGGTGTTTTATTATGGCGACTACCGCCAGATATAGTGATGCATAATTTGGGTAAGTGCATGCACCTATATATGATTAGTCCACGGAGTGTGTGAGTCAGTCAAAGGTTGTGGTGATGCTACGGTAAGCCGTAGTACTCACTAATCAGAGGTTGTTGTGATGCTACGGGAAGCCGTGGTACTCACTAATCAGAGGTTGTTGTGATGCTACGGGAAGCCGTAGTACTCACTAATCAGAGGTTGTTGTGATGCTACGGGAAGTCGTAGTACTCACTAGTCAGAGGTTGTGGTGATGCTACGGGAACCCGTAGTACTCACTAATCAGAGGTTATTGTGATGCTACGGGAAGCTGTAGTACTCACTAGTAAGATGTTGTGGTGATGCTACGGGAAGCCGTAGTACTCAATAGTGAGAGGTTGTGGTGATACTACGGGAAGCCGTAGTACTAGAGGTTGTGGTGATACTGCGGGAAGCCGTAGTACTCACCAGTCAGTGAGAGGTTGATGTGGTGCTACGGGAAGACGTAGTACACATTAGTTAGCGAGAAGTTGTAATAATAAAGTACGCTTTGATCAGAGCATGGTGCAGAAGAGTTTTAGGCATGGGGTGGCCCTAATTTATGAGTTTTTGGGAACCTAGTGGTCAGACCAGGGGCGAGATCGGGGTCTCCTCAATGTTAGGGGATCATTATGTTCTGAGTAAGGTGTGGTCATTGCAATCCGAAATAATGGGATAAGTGAGGTACGCATGGGGTGCGGGAAATGAGTTCTGAGTTGAGTGCTTCATTGGGACGAGTGGTTCCAACTTTGGGTCGCACCAAACTCCCGAGTTTGAGTTTGGCTTTGGTGGTGCTTTGGATAGGCGAGATGAGGTTCTGGATTCTGAGGTGGGTTCCATGTTGAGGAGTGTTGTTTGTCATCTGATGACTTTGACTTGTGTGGGTCAGTACCCGGGTACGGGAGGTACCGCAAGTTGCATGGAACTATGAGTAACAGATGACAGGGGTCGGGGTTGAGTCGATCTTTAGTTGGGAAGGTAGCATTCGCTTAGGGTTAAGCGGACTTCATTACTCGAGTGTCACATTGGGCTGATATGGTTATAGTGAGAAGGAAACCATAGATACGGTTGGGATAATGCGACGGATGACCTTGGAGGTTCAACTAATGGGTCGAGATCGGACCTGGTACTTAGTGTTAAAAAAGGATACGAGGAATGGAGCTAAGGCTTATGATTTTTTTAGATGTCCGAGGACACTTCAGAGCGAGCATGATTATTCTTTTGGGTTTGAGGGCAGAGAGTTGATAATTCTTTGCTCGGTTGGGTTCCGATAGCAGTACAGTGGGTGAGCCCTACTGGGACGTGAACCTTTCCGTTTCTTGGGTCGTGATTCAGATGGTTGCTATGTTTGGTATGAGGGATCGGCAGCCGATTGTTGGATTATGTCTGAAAAGGATCAGAAGGGTTGGTTTTCATCCGGGATTGGGAATCCCTGTTAGGATCCAAGTGTCCAGAGAGGATGGAAGTTGTGTGGCATGAGATCCTATCGATGGTGTCATTTGGTTATGGGATCCGATCTATATGTGGAGGAGCGATTTCGAGGGTGAAATCTAATTTAAGTGGGGGAGAATTGTAACATCCGGATTTCCAAGTATTATGTTTGATCATTTATTCTTTTGAGTAAAAGGGAGGGACTCGACGAGTTGAGGCGTAGACTTGTCGAGTAGGATCGCGTGTGCTGATTGGATTAATGAACGGACTCGACGAGCCGGAAAGGGTGGACTCGACGAGTCCGCGCTGTGGAATGAAACCCTAATTCTCGGAGTCGGTGCCCTATTTAAAGGCCTTTATGGCCTCCATTTGCGGCCACTTCACCCCTGAGAAACCCTAGAGAGCAGAGAGATCGTTTGTGGTGCAAGAGGAAGGCTAATTCACCATCTCTTGTGTGTTTTAGCAAGAAGGGAGGAGGTAGAACAAGTTGAGCGGGTTGAGGAGCTTGGATCCACTTCTATTTGATCAGAGGAAGTTGTTGGAGGTAACAATCTGTGCCATTCTCGTGTTTATAATGATTCTAGTGAAATCTAGGGTTTTCTTTATGCCTCTTTTAGTCGAATCTGGAGTATGTGAGGTCCCAAGGAGAAATGGTTCATAGATCTGGACCTTAAGAGGTCCAGAGAGTCCTTACCACTCTGCTTTATGCCATAACTTTTGAGTTATGAGCCTAGGAGGCCGTTTTAGAGGTTATTTCAAAGAAGCTTTGGGTGTGTTGCATGTGTACCAAGATTCGACCTTTACGTGATTATCATGCTTGGGAATGTCAGATCTATAGATTAGAGAATCAGATCTGACCTTAGAAGGTCATTTGAGTATGATCATGGAAGCAACTCGCCGTGTTTATAAGTGGACTCGACGAGTCGAGTCGGGGTTGCCCCGTGATTCGTGCCAGGAGGAACCCGTCGAGTGGAGGGATGACTCGACATGCCACGAGAGGCTAGAAGGTTTCAGAGGGCCTGCATGGACCCGCTGAGTCGCCCATGCGCACTCAACAATTTGGGTCAAATTGTTGACCATATGGTTCTGGTCAAGACTGATTTAAGAGAGATCAGGGAGGGGTAGAATGGCATTCTACCCAATTTTTAGAGATGAGACTATGAAAGAGTATTGATCGGGGATGTTATTTGAAAGATAGGAGGAGGCTAGGTTGGGACGTTGAGATCGAGAGTTTATCCGACTTCTTTGAGGTGAGTCTTCTCACTATACTGAACCTAGAAGGGTACTTATGTGTGACCGGAAGGTCTTATATGCTAAGAGATGTATGTGCTATATGCTGATATGTGATATGTATGCGTTATGTATGCTATGTATGATGAGGATCGGAATGTCAAGAGGATATGGACCGGATGGTCAAGAGGACATGGACCGAAAGGTCAGGAGGTTACAGACCAGAAGGTCGATATGGGTAGGACCGAAAGGTCTACCGGGATTGGGGACGGATGTCTCCTGAGACACTTGGACCGGAGGGTCCCACAGAGCTATGGCCTGGAAAGGCATATGTGTTGTATGTGGTATTTTGGGGAACTCACTAAGCATTTATGCTTATAGTTGTTGTGTTATGTGTTTCAGGTACTAGCGAGGATCGCGAGAAGGCGCCAACATGATCTGTACACACTGATGAAGATTTATGTACTTGAGATTCCGGGGTTGTTTATTGAGATATTATGTGATACAATGGGTTTTGTTACAAATGAATTATGTTTTAAAAATGAAAAATTGTTAGAAAATTTACGTTGCTACAGATTTTCCTAATATAAATGTTGGATCTTGCCTGATGTATCTCTATATCGTTTTATCTCTTACCTGAAAATTAAACATCATAAATAATTCTTGAAAATGACTTTTCTTGAAATTGGCTTATGGTATTGTCATGGGTTATTATTTTAGCAATTAACCAAGTTCCTATTATATGTTTTACATTGTTATTACGTCATTTATTTAATGAAATTGATTCTTGTAGTTCTAGATGGCTTCCATTTTAACAGTAATATATATATTTTTTGGGATGGATATTAGTTGTTTGATAAAATGTCTGAACCAAAAGAGTTTTAAAATCTTCAATTTTCATGAAATCTTCAATCCAAACGAACATATGTTTGTTTTATTTTTTTGTTCAAAGAAATTTTCCAAAGCCATATATAGTCTTTTGGTTTGTTGAAGACCACACAACCAAAAAATGCATATACTTTTTTGATGCTCTGTAACAATTGTTGTATTAATTATACATGAAAACTTTTACATCATTCCTTTTCATATACCCCCAAATACCCATTTGCCTCTTCAAGCTAAAATACTCAGTTTTAGTAATTTGATAGACAATGATTATGGTTTTTGCTTTCTAACTATATAGGTTCTAAGTTTTTTACTGATTGGTAAATAATGCAGATTATCTTAACTTTCCATAACTTTAAACAATTGATTATCAAACGAAAAAAGCTTGGTGGTCACAAATGGTTAGCAATGATGGATGGACTATACCAATAAATAAGATCAAGAGGCTCTCCTACAACATTGTTTATTGACCAGGAAATTTGATTTCATCTTTATTATGTTGGTGCTGCACAATATGGAGGTATTGTTCCTTTCCAAAGCCTATTCTATCTCTTTGTGTTTCAATTCGAATATGAACGTTAACATATTTCTCTTGATGGAGGGAACACGTTGAAATACCTAATAAAGTTGGGTTTTAATTTTCTCAATATCATACACACTCAATCCTGTAAACGAGCACTACCTTCTTCAATTATTCAATATTCGAGAAAGAGATTTTTATGTTTGGTTCTCTAGAGAAACGAGCAGATGGCCCCCAACTAATGAATAAAATTAAGTTCCTATTTCTTGCATTTAGTTTGGGTTGATTGCAAGAAGTAGAAACTTACTCTCATTAATTTCTTTATTATACTATATTTTAGGCACTAGAAAGAAGAATGGAGAATACATTCTTCAACTGAGTCATAAGCTGAGTTTGCCAAAGAGTTCCTCTAAGTTATCTGTCACGGAATAATTATTATAGTTCCAAGACAATAAGCCTTTAAGGAGAAGGCTAAAAGGCGTTGTGCCACCCATCCACGAAGCATAATAGAAATTTTAAACAATCTTAGCTATTTGTCGTTTTGAACTTCAAACTTATCACGAGGATGATAAAACTACCATTTTGTACATTTTTAGGTAAGGCGAACACACATAAGTGAAAAGAATCTTTGTATGGTTACTTATCATGAATATGAACAATGTAAGATCATTTTTTTTATCAATTAATTATCCTTCTTAAATATCTACTAAGAATCTGTGTATATGATATTTGTGGCGAAGGAACACAACATACATGTTGGTTTTGGTTGCCGATTACATCTAATAGCATTAAATACAAGTTCATGTATGCTATGAGAATGGACAAAACCTAGCAAAATATGTCTTCACATGGAAATATAAATAAAAAATGCTTCATTTAGTTAACCATGTATGTTTATTTTTAAGATGATTTTTTTATTTACGTTTTTGTTTAAATTTCAAGAATGCAAAACACATTAGACTTCATCTCAAATATGACAAAGGTATGATACAACCTAATGGTTAACATTAATTAACAATCCTTACTACCACACAATGGTAACAAATAATGTTATTAAATTATCATCAATCCACTTGGAAGGAAAGAAAAGCTTTAACGTTAAAGAAGACCTTTAATCAAAAGGTAACATAAGTTGGGCTCAATTCAGAAAATTAAAATCATGGTATGTAAGTTTTATATATATTGTCGTCTATTTTGATTTATTTATTTAAATTTATGCATTTGAAGTAATATTTCGATAAGTTTTGATGTTGATCGTGAAGCTTGATAAAGTAAAACAAGAATCGTGCTTGAAAGATGAGTCTTTGAGCAAATTAGAATAGAAAGCCAAATTTTAAATTTCAGAAGAAACATTATACATTTCACCCCAACCAAAACCAACTTTCATAATATGAAAACCAAACATGGTTTTGTTTGCATTATTATAGATGTTGGTTTTAGTTGAGCTATTGATTTTGGTAGAGTAGCAGTAGCCATGGAAACAAGGGTAGTATATGGTCAACTAAAAAATCAAGTCCTGGTAGTTTTCATATTAGGTTGGTGTATAATGTGTTTTGATCACAATTCCAAAAGCTAAGGGAACAAAAAATTTTAGGTGAGCCATTTTTATAAATTTTTCAAGCCCGATATATATATATATATATATATATATATATATATATATATATATATATATATATATATATATATATATATATATATATATATATATATATATATATATATATACTGTTTTTGTCTTTATATTGACCAAATTTTTTTATTATCCATGGTTACTGTAAAATCATATTTTCTTATTGATTTTTACATGAGTAGTTATAATAAAGCTAAAAACGCAATCATGTTGGAGGAGCATTTTCCACAAAAAAATAAATGCAAGCTTTAACTTCCATTTTAAAAAAGTTGCATTAAACCATTAAAACTAACATTTTCTTTGATAACATTCTAAGTATTTATGTTCCATTCATTTATATTAGTTTTGTCAATTTACGCATTTTTATAATGGGTGGATTATTAAAAACACATATTTTAATAAATAAATTGGAAAGTAACTTATTATTAGCCGATTACCTATAAAACAAATGCAAGTTCGTCACACTTATTGGTAAAAAAATAAAGTTGGTTGTTATTTTCTGTAACTTTTGTCCTTATTATTTCCAGTAACCAACATTTTGATGTTGCTTAATAATGGATATTATTTTTGCCCGGTGAATGTGGTCAACCTTGTGGATACTCTACTTTCTTCTTTCTTTTTAAGATTTTACGTGTTTTTGCAGACATTGATGTCCAAACAAGTGATGCAAAATGCAGTGGCAGAGGCAACAAGATTGATGAATATGTCGATGAACTTGTCATCGTTAAATAATAGATGGTAATTATTTTGTTTATTATTGAAAGAGTTTTATAGTTACAGTTGCACTCAAATTTTTATTGCATTTGGGGTTGTTGTCTCTGGATTTTTGAAGCAAAAAGGTTGTCTTTGATATACATGTCACTCATTCTATATTGTTTTTATGTTTTTTTCGGTGATTTTTGTTGCTGCTACTACAAGTGGATTAATTCATTGATTTTTCTATGTGGTTTTTCTATGCATTGTTTATTATGTTTGATAATTACAACCATCCAACTATGTTGTTCATTCTTTTAATTTTTTTAATTACTCAATTTAATTTATTTTTTCAAAGAATCAATATTTGTAATAATTAAATGATTGGATTTATTTTAATTACTTCTTTTCAGTTGAAATTTTTATACATTATATGTTGCTAAAGAGTCGTTATTTGAATAGTTGTTTGATTGCCTTGGATACCCTATATGTTGCTAAATAGTCGATGTTTTTCTGAATAATTGTTTTTCTATATAATTTCTAAAGCACCTCCTCTTACCAACATAGTAACATACTTATGGCTAATTGCGCAATAGAAATTTATTGTAATTATTATTGATTTTTTTTTGTTTTTCAAGTTTTTATTTTTTCTATTTTTTGTTTTGTTATTTTTATATAGTCTATACTCAAGAGTTTATACCGTTTTTAAATACACATCTTATATACCAAAGGAAAATGAAGCTCAGTTTGACCCATAAAAACATCATACATATGGCTCTTTACCAATAATCGCAATGCAAGAAAACAAAACAGAAATGGTGCATGTGTAGAAAAAGACTACATAATTGGTCCTTGTGGTGAAAAAAAATACATAATTGGTCCCTAGGCCGAAAAAGATTATGTAATTGGACCCTGATTCCGTAAGGCAGAAAAACGTTATAGTGATATATCATGTGTCAAGAAAAATATTACATAACTGGTTACCAATGGTGAGATTTTTTTTGCAATTTTAAAAGATTGAAGTATGTTGCTATAACTAGAATTGGTAGATTTGTCATAGTACAATTCTGTAATGATGAAACATTGAGTGGTTGTTGTCGTTAACAAGTCAAGGACGAACATGATCAAATTTTGGATATCCTACTTGCATATGCCCGTTCACTCATACCAATTATATGTCGTTTATCGCATCACAAGTAAAAAAGGGTTGAAGGTGCTCATATGTAACGATGAAGGTAGTCCAACTAATAAAACAAAAAATATTGTTTACAAATAGATCTTTCAACGATTATAGATATTTATGTATTTCATTGTTTTTTTCAAACATTTTAATGTTACCAATAACATTAAGTTTATTGCTATTAATTTATCTTTTTTAATTATTGTACCAACTTTTTTATACCTTTATATGTATTTTTTGTATGTTCCCCGCATTTAACGCGATTCATAATCTAGTATATATATATATATATATATATATATATATATATATATATATATATATATATATATATATATATATATATATATATATATAGTGTAGGAATCCAAGAGTCATGGGTAAACCATAATCCATACACTTGGGCTTATTATCCATGATCCTTGATTCAAGTGTGCTAACCATATATATATATATATATATATATATATATATATATATATATATATATATATATATATATATATATCTTACTAATTTACATAAATAGTCCCTATTATTTTAATTAGTCTCTTTTGATCACTAAATTAATTCTTGATCAACACTAATTAAATCATATGATTTCATATTAATATATTAGAACTTATAATATATTAATAAATCATAAATAACCTCTTCTCAAAAGTCCATCCTATCAAATTGTCGTGGTGATATGCAACCCAAATGGACCATGCTACTCTCGGGTCAAGTACATACCAATTATAGTTATGGGCTTAGACACCTAATCCAACAACTATATCCTAACGTATAGAGGATATATTGGAGCACATAATATAATGATAAACCTCTCTTGGATAATCTACTTAGACGATTAACAGTTATCTGAGTGATCTTACTGACGATCCAAGTAACGGGTAAAGCGCTGAACGAGCATTAACCTATAATACTTGAACTTATTAATCCTTATGATAACCTGGTAATGGAAACTAGATCTTTCACTAATCCCAATGAATACTAAGAGTTCTATCAAATAAGGATTCGCTAGGCCAAACATTTGGGAGGCAGGACCATTTCAGCATATATCCTTTCTAAAATCCAACAACAGGCCAACATGACCATTTCAAACACTTCTCCTATAAGTAGATCAATTAGTATTATAAAATGGACTTACTGATGAAACAAGCATTTATAGGTTCCTAATAACGATTATAATTGTGAAAATAAGCTTTCCTAAAAGCCTAGTAAGCGTAGCTTAACTTACAGAGATTCCTAGTGAAAGTTGAAAAAAGTCGCGGACAGGACCCCTATACTGAGCACCTCTTTCTTTCAGGCTCCTAGCCACTCTATAGGCTCGCTAATGAGCTCTAAAACTCATAAATAAAGGACTCAAGGTGTGAGAGGTTTCCAGAGAGTTTCTGCAGTGAATAAGTGGCGAGGAACGAAAGAAAACACATTCATTCTATTTATAGTAGCCAGGCGCACCATAGTCGAGGGTAGGTAGGTTGGGTGGACCTTGGCCTGCTACGTGTGTCGCGTTTTCATCCTCCTAAGCCAGGTAAAATTGAAGATCTTTAAAATATCATATCTCTCTCTCATGCAAGCTCCATTTTCGATGTTCTTTATATCTACTTGTAGCTATTAAAGAGCTCCGTTTAGGACATTCTTTATATCCACGTGTAGCTATCAACGAGTACTACAACTTTCATTTAGATTCCGTAAGCTAATTCTCGTCTGATCTTAAATTTAATAGTCTACGAAGATTATACTACTAACGACCGAATCAAGTTCATAACTTCTTTATATGGATTCTGTTCTTGATTGTCTTTATATCAACGTAATCATATTGACGAGATCTTCACCTCTCGCTTAGATTGTTTTTCTAAAAACCGACCGACCATAATTTTTGTTTCTATGTCGCACGCTGCTATGTTGAAACTTTTAAAAATCATAACTTCCTCATACGAAGTCAAATTTGGATGTTCTCTATATGCACACTCTCGGTTTTACGATTACTACGAATTATGTTTAGATTACTTAGGCTAATGACTAATCTATCTCTGATTTGTATTTTATGACGTGCATAGCTGTGTTGGTTTAATCGTGAAACTTCAAAGAAGCATAACTTCTTCATACGAAGTACAATTTGAGCATTCTATATCTCTTCGGAAATGGTATTAACGTTTCCTACATGTTTATGATGATTAATGTAACAACGTAATTTCTCAAACCAAAATTTTCATTTTTAACACAATAAAACTTGTATCATAATTCTCAAAAACACATATGTCTCAAATGTGAACAAAAGAAAACACAATCCTAGAATCATAAAACAATCTCCTGCCGGTGTGTACAATCATGTCGGTGCCTTGTCGCGATCCTCAGAACTGCCTGAAAAACATAACACATAACACGGTAAGCATTAAAAGCTTTGTGAGTTCCCCAAAATACCACACACAGCACATTAGCCACTCGAGGTTGTAACTTAATTCGACCCTCTAGTCGATGTGTCTCAGTGGGACCCTCTGGTCCCACAACTCATATGGACCCTCCGGTCCCTCAACTCAGCATCACAATATAATACTCATAAAGCATAACACAATTAAATAGCAGGATATCTCATTACACAGTTCGTGCACATAAGACCCTCTGGTCACACATAAGATTTACCACTCAAGGCAAGTATAGTGAGAAGACTCACCTCGTAAGCTAATGAATGAAAATCTCGCAATCGGGATCTTGATCTCTACTCCCGGGTCTAGCTCCCGCCTAACACATAATAATTATCCCTAATTAATATTGGCCCTCAAGAAGCTAGACTAACCCTTCTACAACTCACAGAAGGGTAAAAGACCATTTTACCCCTCCAATGCTTAATAGTCCTCAATCTTGACCAAACCTTAAAAGTCAACAGCAGGGAGTACGCGACGCATACCAGCTCTGTACGCGGGGCGTACCCCGGGGCTATCCTGAAATGGGGAACTCGATCCCTACGCTGCGCGTACTGGGATTACACCCAACGTAAGTCCTAGTTTCACACTCCTCGTGGTTTTTGGTCTGAATCGGCTAAGACATAAGCTCAAATCCCAGATGTGGTTACTCTAATGCTTCTTAATCCAGAAGGTCAGCGACTTTAAGCCTTTGCATGGCTGTAAAGGTCACCAACATCCAAATCATGCCATTTCCTTCCTTAAAAGACTCATAACTCATGCATGGTTAGCTCTTAATGACCAAGATTAGATTTTTATGGCTCTATAACACAAAATAAGCTAACAAGGGACAGATCTCGGGTTTTAGGGGCTTATCAACTCATAAAGCCATCAACTTTAGTGACAAAACCCTAAAACACCCAACACATGACCACAAACAAAAGAGTAGGAAAGCTTGGATCTTTTTACATCCAAATGAATCTTCTCTCACTGCTAAGCTCAGATCCAAGAGCTTGGGCTCTAACTCCTTCTCCAAAGCTTCCTTTCCACTTCTAATGCTCAAGAACACACCCACAAGCTCTCAAAGGCACTCTCTTGCTACAAGAACGAGGTTTAGGGTTTTGGGGAGGATAAGTCTCTGGAAATGGTGGCCACAAGGAGGCCATAACGTTCTTTAAATAGGGGACTCACTTAATATTAGGGTTTCAATCTGGGCCTGGTACGCCTCACATACACCTTGGTACGCCCGACGTACTAGGCGACCCTCCGCAATAAAACACACGCACGAGTACGTTGAGCATACACTCTAGTACGCCCCGCGTACCCGTCTACCACCCTTCTCTTTATCAAGGACCAATATGAATAATTGCTCAAAGATTAGGGTTCACCAGGTATACCTGGGTTTTTGGACGTTACAAATAATTTGGATAAAAAGTAATATATCTCTACTTTGAATTTTATAAACAACGACTTATATTGAATGCTATTGGTAATGCGAAAATGGGGTGTTACAAGAACTAAGGATATGTTCCTCATCTATGGAGGTGTGGACGAAAGCTTAAGTGTAAAGTGCTACACTAATGCTTCCTTCACAACAAATCAAGATGATTGCAAATCATAATCAGGATATGTGTTCACTATCAATGGGGGTGTAGTGTCTTTGAAAAGCTCCAAGCAAGGTGTTGTAGCACTGATCAAAAGTCGCAAAGTTCACACTGATCAAAATTTGGTAGAACCTTTCACGAAGTCCCTTCGTCAAGCAAACTTTGAAGGTCATGCTCGAGGAATTGGATTTCACTATTCTAGTGATTGTCTTTTTTATCTATGTATTAGTATTGAGTATTAAAAGATTATGTAACATAATCTATTGCAATGACTATGATAATATGATATACATATGGCATATTATATTTTCATTAAATATTTTTTGTGTTCTTTATTAACATGTTTAATCCTCGAGTAAATTTGTTCACTCTAAAATCCATAGTCAGTTATTATTGTGGGAGCACTAATGAAATAAGACTAATATGAATTGGAATGGTTGAAAAAGTGTTGTAACCACTTTTAATACGTACTTGCTAGAGAACAGTATTGGACTGACCAGTTCAAGATCACTTCATGGATCACTATCATGAATGATAATTGATAAAACGTAATATCTATGTATCCTTAACGCATGAGATACATATATGGGACTTGAGTTTTAGGACTGTAATGCGTTGATGTAGTCAAATCTTGTTTTTAACTAGATAACTATAAAAGCTATTATCAGATATGATGTGAACCATGTAAGAAGCGTATGTAGTCAATATGAGATTTTTTTCCTCTTATTCGTTGAGAGTTAGACATGTAAAGCCTGATGTAAAGTTGAACACTTATATGAGATTGACTGCGATCTATATCTCATGTTCAACGTGATGTCTGTAGCAAAGGGATAACTGATAAACTTACCTTATACACCAATTGTATCTTTGAGTTTCTGGGAATTAGGCGTTGATAGAATGACACAAAGTCATATGTTGTTGGGGGCAGTGAAATGTTGCTAGACGTTCACCACTATCTATATCAAGCTGATATAAGTCTTGCGCAAGTAAGATATTAAAAGATCTTGTATGCTCAAGAGTCATATTCAAAATGATATTGCTAATTAACATATGATCTTAAGGGTTACACTAATAACAACTTGATATAATTGATTGTTTATTAGAAATTCTTTTTAATAAATATTCATAAACTCTTATAAATAAATTGGGAAAATATTTATTTCATGGAAATAATTATTTTACTATTACAGCACATTAATTCATATGGCATAAGTTAATAAGTCATGTATAGCATTTTAGACTAGATAATCCTTTTGTATTTTACCAAAAGGTTAAAATCTATATCTTATAAACTAGTTATGAGTTTTATAAAAATGTTGACATCTTTTATTAAGCCAAAGCCATAGGTACTTGTTTATGAGAAGAGTATGGACCTTTGAATTGTTTAATAAAAAAAATAAGCATGGATTACATGCATGTGGGACATTCTTGTCTATTACCAAAAGGGCTTAATGGTTAAGGATCTTTAGACTAAGTTTCTACATTAACTAGACATGGAGGGCTTTCATTTGGTCATTCTCCTTGAGAAAAAATCTGAACCCTCCTCTCAATCTCTCATTCTATCTTTCTTTTGAAGATTAAGAGTTCAAGTTACTTGCATTTTTCTCTCTTGAAAGTATTACTTTAGTTTTACTTTCAAGCTTAAGAGTTTATCTTCAAGACTAGCATCTTGTTTCAAGTTGAGTTCTTGTTGGTGTCATAAAGGTTCCACCTTCTCCATCAACTTCGAAGCCTCCCCTAGAGGAACCAATTGCAACAAAAGTTTTAATTTCTTTCTTCCTTATATGGTTGGTGTTTTTATCTTTCCGTTATTTGAAGGATGATCCTTCGTGGGTATAACTTGTTTAAGTTTGTTCAAAAATCAAGTATTCTATTTTCCATAATTTTCAAGTTTATGAAACTAATTTTGAACTAAAACCCAACACATGACATGGAAAATGGCTATTTGTAACACCCTATAAAATCCAACCTGTTTTTTAAGTCAGAGTATAAATTCTTAATTTAACATAAATCCCCATTCATAATATCAAATCCAATTTTTGAAATCAAGCACGTCTCATTACATCATTATACTAAAAACTAATAACATTTAGTTGCAGAAGGATAAATATTATTCTGAAATTATATCATTAGTAGATAAATACTAGCTAAATGTTATGCCCTAGAGAATTTCCAGATGTCGCAGTCATGTTGACTCATTCCCTTTCAACACACCTGAAGTTCATACTATAAAACATTAAGTAGAAACTGTAAGCCTAAGGTTTAGTGAGTAGTCACAACACTCACTCATTATACAGATCATATGCAATACACATAAAAAGATACACACATCATGTAATAAATCACATATTACATATCATTATATCATATGACATATGCTAGCATAAACATATATACTTATTAGATCAACTAGACATAGCTGACAATGAAAGGACTTGATAGTGTGGACTTAGATAGTTTCGTTTGGACTGACCATATGACGCTCAGATAGATTGAGCAGTGAGATAAACAAGGGAGCCTGCGAGATACATTAAAGTCATATGTATCTAGAACTGTGGCTCAACATTTCCTCGATGTACAAAGTTATGTCCTTAATTCCGATACTGATAGGGTGACTGGGGGGTTTTGATAAAATAGGTATGTAGGAAATTATTTTCTCGCTTTCTATCTGTTAGTCATATGTTGCCTCCTGTACGTGATTGGAGCATATCCGACCTGGAATGCAACATATGCAACTCTATTTCTATGCACCTCCTTATATGTGCAATTCTTTCTATCTGTTATCCATATGTTGTCTCCTCTACGTGATTGGAAACAATCCAACTTGGAACACAACATATGCAACATTCTACTTCTCAATCACTCTATTCTATTTAGTCATATGTTTTTCCCTTTGCGTGATTAGAAGAGATCCGACCTGGGTATACAAGATATGCATTCCTAAATCTGACTTCTTTCTTAATGGTTGTCTACTCACATAAAGTAAGGAGTTCTTTGGAAGTTCTTGATTACCAGGGTATGTTAGGAATTGGGGAACGCGTTCTAGTGCATCTAAAATTGAGCAATTTAATAGGTTGTCTGGAGATCTCGCTATTGAATTTAAGCGAACAACAATATTCTTGGTCGTCGTCATCTAAATGGTCTATTTAGGAATATTGGTACAATATCTTGTCACTTATAATTTGTCCAACTTACAAATATCCTTTGTGTTTAAGTGGATCACAATACCGGTGATTGACCAGAGCTAGACATGCATGTGTGTACTGATAAATGATATCGAATTGCTTGATAACTTTGATTCCAAAAGTCTTTGTTTTTGTTAAATTTGTTCATAATTTTCCTCTATTCACAAATTTAGGGGGAGATTAAAAAAAATTAAAAATAAAAAAAAATCAGAAAATTAAAAAAAAATGCAAAAATATGTTTATTTCTTCTTTTATTTCTTTTTCAGAAAAATCAAAAATCCAAAAATATTTTTGTTTTACTTTTGAGTGTATTTTATTTTTGGTTTTTACTTCTTAGTGATTTCAATTGTATGCTAAGTTTAATTTTAGTTTTGTTTTTATCTCAAAATTTCATTTCTATTAAAACGAGAACTCAAAGGAAGGAGAGACTCAAGGAGACTGTATCGAATCTTTCGGAGCCAAGGTTACATCCTTGAACAACTGTGGAGAGAAGGTTTTTTCATAACTCTGTGATCCACAGAGACATTTTAGTCATTTGTTACTTTTCAAGACGCAATAGTGATCATTGAAGAATTCTCATTCGAAGGAACAAGAAGTGAAGACTATTTTTCAACATTCAATCTTTCAACCCCAAAAGCAAGGTGAATCTGTACTTGAAGTTATGTGACAGATTGCATTGAAGCCTCCTTAATTAATTTGTTGCTATCTATGAACCTGCTGAAGTGATCCAGAAGAATCAGTCTCTATGAAGATTCTCAAGCTGAAAGTGCTGATTTTCGAGAATCCTTATAAGAAGCCTCCACACCCAATGTGCGTTCAAAGTCAAATTTTTGAAGAAAAGCCCAACTATTCAGGATGAAGTCATTCATATATAAGATTCATATGTTCATCTTGAAGTTTTAAAGAAATCGAAGATAAACGCTGAATCCAAGCACAAAGTGAAGATTGACATGAAAAGCAAGCTACAAGTTCAAGGGGGGGGGGGGGGGGGGGGGGTTTGTTAGGTCATAAGAAAAGAAAGCTGTAAACCATGGGGGAGATTGTTAGGTCTAAATTTATGGTTTATACTTTGCTTTTCTAGGAATTTATAGTTTTCGGCCTAGGACCGAAACCAGTCTTGGATTTTCAGTTGGTTGGACCGAAATCACATGTGATTTCGGTCTGGCCTTTGGGTTTTGGGCTTGGGTTTTTTCAATATGTATAAATAGTGTGTTATTAGGCGTGTTTAGGGGTTAGACAATAGAGAAGAGGGTGGGAACGTGCAAAAGGGGCTGCCATTGTTATACTTGGTGTTCTAGAGAGAGAAAGTAGATAGAACGTGTGTGTGTGTGTGTGAGTCTTGTGTACCGGATCATCATTCAATATCATTGTGTGCACTGAAGATTCATCTTGTTCTTCTTCTTCTTCTTCTTCTTCTTCTTCTTCTTCTTCTTCTTCTTCTTCTTCTTCTTCTTCTTCTTCTTCTCTATTCCATCTTGTATCATCCACTTGATTGGGATTCCGCAACATCAAGTGGATCGGATTGATACATAAAAGCAATTTAGGGACTTACACACATTGATATAATTCTAAATGGAGGCGACTCTAGTTCGGAATTGATGGTCATATGGTAATATGGAAATATTTCTATAGTGGGAGTTGGTTATTGAAATCTACATGTGATTTAGAAACCTTAACATAAGGAAAGTGTTCAAGGAGTTACCTTGAATTCGATACTTCATCACCATGAAATTGTTTTAGTAATAATGTTTCAATGGAACATTTTGTGACTTCGTTGGCTAAGTCTCGGTGACTTTGACGCCACATCATCACAAAAGGGTATTGCATGCAAGGTTAGACTCTAACACATTTAGTGGTGAAAAGAATTTGGAATTCTTACACTTTTAATACAGATTGTGAATTGTGATATGAGCATCAATGGAAATATATCCAATTTATCTATTCACAAAGGAATGACCATAGAGAGCCATAGTATGCATGTTTATTGCATGGAAGGACTGATGTTTAATTCAAGTGTTTAGTTGATTAATCGAAACTTTATACAATTAATAAAGTCTAATTAGTATGGTGATTAAATAATAAGTGTTTTATTTATATTCAATAGTTTGAGACCATAGTTAATTTGGTTAATATTGTGTTTCACTTTGCATGTTTTACTTCCTGAATAATTGGATTATTCAAACATCCACAGTCGATCATACCTTTGAAAGTAAGCAGTGAATTAAGACTGTCATGAATCAGACTGTAGATTGTCTAAGGGGTTAGACATAAAAATGGTTTGTTGTAGTGTTCATGAGTACTTTTGGAATGGGGCTTTAAGTATTGGATTAACCTAGGCTCAGAGAATTACTTCATGGATTTTATCACGAGTAATTTTGAGACGATAATATCTTATATTCTTGAAACAGAGATATATTAGTTGTTGTTTATGAGTCAGTTGTGCATTGATAATATTTAAACGCAGCAGTAACTTGATGTTATAAAATGTATTGTTGTGCGTGATTTGATGAGTAAATAGTGAAAGCATATAAGTTGAAGTTTATCTGTTCCTTTTTCCCTAATGGGAAAAGCGATATCGGTGATCCCCTCGATGATTTGATGATGACATCTAAAGCACTTGGCCAAGCCTAGATTGAATTGATGTTTCATAAATCAGAAATCAGGAAACAAATATTGGATAGAAAGAATGACTATAATCCATCTCTCATGTCTATATGATATCTTGTAGAATGGAGGAATATTTGATCAATTATCTTAGGACACGCAATTGACTAGGTCAAAGTTCGGCAGAAGTTTTGAGAGCTACGATTACTTGTCAGTTTTGGAAGTCATACTTGCAACTATAGTTATTAGACTTATCCAAGTGGGAGACTGTTGGATTAGGTGTCTAAGTCCATAACTATAATTGGTATGTACTTGAATTGACAGTGGCATGGTCCTTTTGGGTTGCTTTCACACATGCAATTAGACAAGATGATTATTGAGGAAGAGGAAGAATTTATTAATTGATTAATAAATTTGAATAAATGATTTATTAATATGTTATGGAAATAATATATTAATTGGTAATCATATTGTTAATTAATATTTAATTAGAAATTAATTTGGAATTAATTTTAGGATTAAAGGAATTAATTGAAAGTGCAGGAACTAAAAGTGCAATTGTTTAATAGTTGAGAAAAAGGGTCCAGAACCGTCCTAGGGAAGGGTATGGACAGAATTTATAATATATAAGATGATTCTAGAGTTTCTAGAATATCTTATCATATATGGATAATCAAAGGAGGTGGATAATTACCATATTTGAGATAATGATATTTTAGTCAAATTACGGTTATCCATAGCATCGTTGGTGCACTATAAATAGAGTCTTTGAGCATGAGAATTTCGGCCACTCTCTGAAGAAGCTAGAAACTGAAAATTGGATCCTTTCCTCCTCCCTCATATCATTCTCTTGCATCGTGTGTTTGTGAGCCATTAGAGGTGTTACACTGGTGAAACTAAGTTCTCAAGCTTCAAGATATACAAGGGAATCATTGTTATTACAATATAACAATCAAGGTATCTAATCTAACCCTAGTTTTATATAGATTTTGAAAATTGTAGTTGCTACCTAGGGTTTCTCCTTTTGTTTTCAAGTTTGCATGTTTAATTAGAGAAACCCTAGATCCAAAGCATTAAGGTTGCATGTACACATATGGATTGTATGTTTTGCTCAAAACCCATCATCTTCTAGATTGCACATTGGAGGAAGATCATTTTAATCTAACTGACATGCATCCAACATCCCAACATAATGATCATGTAAGTTGCCATGTATCTAAAGTAAGAAATGCATCTTATTATAATCAACTAGCACATTGTTGGCTTTTATAAAGAAAAAGTAGAAGATATTTACAAAAACTCTTCCATCTTTTATAACTTATAAACACATACACACACACACACACACACACATATATATATATATATATATATATATATATATAATGTCTAAAAAAATGCAACAATTTTAAATTTTTCAAAACAACCCATAATCATAAAATGTTTACAAATTGTTTATCAATATCAGAGTATCCCAAAATCATAAGGCCATAAAACAGGAGGATGTGTACGGTCACACCTTCGCTTTTCCGTGATCATCAGATGTACTTGAAAACAATAAGCTAAAACCGTAAGCCAAAGCTTAGTGAGTTTCCCCCAAAGTACCACCACATAAACATAACAAACAACAACATGCATAACTAAGCCTTTAGCCTGACTTGAACGCTTCACAAGGCCTACAGCCTATCTGGACCGCTCTCCGAGCCTTCGGCATGACTGGAGCGGCTCGCAAGGCCTACAACCTATCTGGACCCCTCCCTGGTCCTTTGGTCTGACTGGACCCCCTCACAGGGCCTATAGTCTTGGCCTTCAGCACAAAGCAGGACCACCTCAACCCAACAAAACATAACATGTCGACATATATAAAATAGATAAACATATAGCCAGTCAATAGACAAACATGCAGATCTTCAAATCACTACCACATGCTACCATCCTATATACTAGAATACCGATCAGACAGATCTCTACAACATAATAACATACTATTATATAACAGGATATTCAATCCAATGGGTCGACCTTCGTGCCTTCCACCCACAAGTACAGTGAGGAGGACTCACCTCTCAATCTGAATAATAGTTGATTAGGTCCCGAATCTGAATCTTAGCTCTAACTGTCACCTATCCATCCAAATGACCAAATTCTCCAACACAATCCAAAATACCCCTAGGTCAAACTTCGTCAAAATCAGGTAAAAGTCAAAATTTCAAAAAGTCAACCGAGTCAACCTAGATGAGTACGCTCAACGTACTCTGTTGTACGCCTAACGTACAAGTTGGTTGACCAGCCACATGCATGTTGACCATGTACGCACATTGTACGCCTTGTACACCTAGTATACGCAACTGGCTGCCAACCCTACTCATTAAGAGCTTAATCCTTAAGCCATTAAGTCCATTTTATAGATCCAAGTCAAAATGATGTACTTAACAATAAAGTTTCCAACTTTATGGTCTTGCATGGTTAATAAGTGCCCAACACCAAAGATCCTAACCTCTTAATCCATTAAGACAACTTAGGCCATGCATGAGAAGAAACTAGTGTCCACGATTACATTTTTATGACTCAAGAGGCTCCAAAACATCTGAAAGGACAACTCAAATGGATAGAGTAACCCCCACTCACAATACCAAGCTTATGAGCCCAAAATAACTTAAAATCAAGCCCAAAACAAGATATGAGTATTACTTCACCAAGTTTAGAACTTTATACCTCCAAGTGATGTCAAATGATGATGTGATTATGGATTTAAGGTGCTTCACTCCTCCAAGATGGTCTCTACTTCCTTCTTTCTTCTTCAAAGGCACAAAATACACACACACACACAAGCTCAAAGTGCTCACAAGGTAGATTAGGGTTTGCAAAATGCTTTGAGAGGATGGAGGCTGATGAAAGGGACCAAGTTTGAGAGTTAATGAAGAATAAATAGGGTCCAAACCCTAGCTATTAGGGTTTGGGACTTCGCCTCATATGCCCAGCATACACAAACATATGCCTAGCGTATGTGGCTCCGCTCTACAATTCCAAAAATGGTAATATTTTCCCCTCTCATCCACAAGCCTTACATTTGAAGGACCAAAATGTAATAAGTCTCAATATTAGGGTCAAAAGTGGAAGTACCACAAAACAAGATGTTACAATTCTGCCCCACTTGACCTAGACTTCTTCCTCGAAGTTTGCTGCAGTAAATAACTCTGGGTAATGCTCCTGCATCTCAACCTCGGGTTCCCATGTCCACTCGGAGCATCTCCGATGCTGCCATTGAACATCTCCTTGTTGCGCAGGACCTTCATATTTCTCTCCAATATAGCACTGCCCTCTCAATATAATTCAGGCGCTCATCCAGCTGATTATCATCCAAAGGAACCACTGCATCACCGTCCAACACGCACTTCCGCAACTGAGAGACATGGAAATTATTGTGGATCTGACTGGTCTCTCTTGGCAAATCCAACCGGTAGGCAACCCTGCCTACCCTGGCTATCACACAGAACGGTCCAATATACTAAGGACCCAGTTTCCCCATCTTCCTGAAGTGTATCACACCCTTCCAGACTAAGACCTTTTGTAATACCATATTGTCGACCTGTAATTCCAATTATGATCGGTGCCGGTCGGCATAATTCTTCTGCTGACTCTGAGCTCCATGTAGCCTCTACCTGATCTGCTGAATAAGCTCCATGGTCTGAATGACTACTTCGGTCCTTCCCAAGACCCTGTGACCAACCTCTCACCAACATGCAGGGGTACGACATCTCTGACCATACAAGAGTTCAAAAGGTGGGGCACCGATGTTGGAGTGGTAACTGTTGTTTTAGGAAAACTCCGCAAGATGTAGGTAGGAATCCCAACTCCCACCAAAATCTATGACACAAGCCCGTAACATATCCTTAAGTGTCTGGATGGTACGCTCACTCTAATTGTGTTCTACGAATGATAAGCAATTTTGAAATGTAGCCTCGTGCCCAATTCCTTGTGGAACTTCTTCCAGAATTGGGAAGTGAACCAAATATCTCGGTCTGAAACAATGGAGACCGGAACCCCATGACGAGCAACAATCTTCCGGACATACACATCGTCCAATGTTTCAGTCGAAGAGCTCTCCTAGATGGTGAAAAAGTGGGCACTCTTGGTCAATCGATCCATGATGAACCATATAACATCAAAACCTTTGGCGGTCTTCGGAAACTTGGTGATAAAATCCATGGTGATATGTTCCCACTTCCACATGGGAAGCTCCAAAGGCAGCATCTTGCCATGCGGTCTCTGATGCTCGGCCTTGACCATCCTACATGTCAAGTACCTCTCAACATACCAGACTATCTCTCTTCAGACACAACCACCAGCAACTCAATCTCAAATCCCGATACATCTTGGTGGCTCCCGGGTGTATAGAAAAACAAGACTTATGAGCGTCCTCCAACACTATTTGCTTGATCCCACCATAAATTGGAACCCAAACCCGACTGCACTGGGTAAACAACCCCCAACTATCAGTGACAAACCTATCGATCTTGTCCCTGATCCTTTCCTATTTCCAGTTTTCCTTCCTAACTCCCTCTCCATGTGCCTCTCTGATCAACCCCAAAAATGGAGAATCACCAGATATCCTCATACACATCTCTCCAACTGATGATCCAACCGACTTACAGCTCAAGGCATCCGCTACCACAATTACTCGCTATATAAAGGAACATATCGGTTAATCATTAATTAAGCAATCAAACCAAACCAAATCAACGTAACCGATTGACGACGGAAGCATTTAGTGAGGCTTGTACCTACACTACACACAACAATTCGTTTACCAAGAAAGATTTTAAGTCTAAACATTAAAAATATTGTGCCATTATTTATCTTTTAGACTGGGGGGCTTAATGGTGTACATGGGCTGACCTATCTAGCAAATATTGACCCGGGTAATATCATTGTTGACCCAATTAGTGGTCAAATCCAAATACCGTCATAAATACAACTATTTATAAGTCATCCATGAGCCAAAATCAATACACATTGGGCAAAGACCTTATGAGGTGATCATATCCAAAGAAAGATGCAAAAGTACATATTATGACAATTAACAAATAAAAAGAAGTACGATGCAAATAGATGTCTCTACCCGGACCAAGCAATAAATCGGATAGAACCTTGCACTAACATGTATTTATACGCCTATAAAATCCAACCTTCACAGAAGACAAACGGTAGAGAATGGTTTTGAGAACTTAAGAAATTTTACTACTTTTTCTAATCGATCTCTAAATTAGGCATCAGAGAGAAATACTAGGGCCCATTCCTCGGTATCGTTATTTGAACTAATGTTGTCCATCTTTGCAATATGTCTTCTAGATTGCACATTAGAGGAGGATCATTTTATCTAGCTGCCACGCATCCAACATCCCTACATAATGATCATCTAATTTTCCATGTCTCCAAAGTAAGAAATGCATCTTATTATAATCATCTAGCACATTCTTGGCTTTTATAAAGAAAAAGTAGAAGAAATGTACAAAAACTTGTCCATCTTTTATAACTTTTAAACACACACACATACAAAAAAAAATACACACACACAGATATATATATATATATATATATATATATATATATATATATATATATATATATATATATATATATATATATATATATATATATATAACGTCTCAAAAATTGCAACAATTTTAAACTTTTCTAAACAACCCATAATCATAAAATGTTTACAAAATCATAGTTTCCAAAGTGTTGATCAATATCAGAGTATCCCAAAATTATAAGGCCATAAAACAGGAGGATGTGTACAGTCACGCCTTTGCATTTCCGCAATCATTAGAAGTACCTAAAAACAAATAACGAAAACTATAAGCCAAAGCTTAGTGAGTTTCCCCCAAAGTACCACCTCATAAACATAACAAACAATAGTATGCATAACTAAGCCTTCAGCCTGACTGAACTGCCTCGTAGGGCCTACAACCTATCTGGACCGCTCTCCACGCCTTCATCATGATTGAACCGCCTCGCAAGGCCTACAGCCTATCTGGACTGCTCCCTAGGCCTTAGTCCTGAATGGACCCCCTCACTGGGCCTACAATCTATCTGGACCTCCGTGGGTATCTTGGCCTTCTGCACAAAGCAGGACCGCCTCAATCCAATCAAACATAGCATCTCTACATATCTATAACAGATAAACATATAACAAGTCTATAGACAAACATGCAAATCTACAGATCACTACCGCATGCTAACATCCTATATACCAGGATACCGATCAGACATATCTTTACAACATAATAACATACTATTATATAACTGGATATTCAATCCAATGAGTTGGCCTTGGTGCCTTCGACCCACAAGTACAGTGAGGAGGACTCACCTCTCAATCTGAACAATAGTTGTGTAACATCCCAAAATTCAAGACCAAAAATTTCATTTTTTTATTTAATAATTATAAAACCATTGTCTGAAAACATCATGGAATCAACTCAAATCAAAACAAATGTATCCATAATAAAAGCATGTCATGATAAAACAATATTAGAGTAAAATTCCCAGAGATATCATGTACGGAAAATGTAGTGTGATGCTCTGTGATCATGCCGGCTCATTTCCCTTCAAAGAGGAAGTACCTAAAACCAAAACTGAAAACTGTAAGCACGAAGCTTAGTGAGTTCCCCAATCATACCACATAATCACATACTGCCAAGCATATCTGGGTGCCCGGCCTACCTTGTCAGGCATATTTGGGTGTGCGACCTACCCCGTCAAGCATATCTAGGTGCTTGGCCTACCCTTCCAGGCTTCTCTGGGTGTCCGACTTACCCTGCCAGGCATATCTGGGTACCCGACCTACCCTCCGGTTTACCTCAACTGGATACGAGGACTATTTCACCCCTACCACTACCATATAATACACATCATAAAACATATTGCCATACATATCCAGGTACCCAACCTACGCCCCGGTTTATTTCTACTGGTTCTGGGGACAATTTCACCCCTCCTACCACTATCACATAATATCATAGCATACTAGCACATAAAGCATATCAAATAGTGGCATACCAAACAATTATCACAAAGACAATCATCTCTACTGAAATTAGCTACTAGTGGGTCGGCATTGGTGCCTTGGACCTACTTCTACTGGAAGGTAACTAACCTCAAATATCAGAAAGTAGCTGCAAATCTTCGGCTCCGACAATCCACCCAACTCAAACTCGTATGCATAAAAGATTTCCTTAATTACCCTTTCATATTCATGACCCCTTAAGGGTCAACGTTGGTCAAAGTCAAAGTCAACACCCTAGTCAAAGTCAACATTCTGGTCAAATTCAACATTCTGGGTTAGCCCATCAACTCACCAAGTTCCATAAACCATAAAACCCTGAAATCCCGATCCAACTCGTCGAGTTCTTTCCCGAACTCGTCGAGTTCCTCCTATTAACAGAATCATGACTTTCCCACTCAACTCGTCAAGTCTGTCCTTCAACTCGTCGAGTCCTTCCTTTTACAGAATCAGGACACTTCGACAGTTCTTCAGTCTGTTAAGCTATTTTAATGTTTTAAGCCATTATTCTAAGAATCTAAGTCCCATATTCCAGATTTGGGTCGAATACACCTCTAAGAGGGTAACATTTCCGACTTTACCCATTCAGACCCATCATAGAAGAAATAATCCCTAACCCTAGCTGAAAATAGCTTACTTCCAACTTCAAAAACCATCAAAACTTCAAGATAAGCCAAGGGGTCATAGATCTGGACTCTAGGGACAGTTTGGTCACGTAAAGTTCCTATCTTTACTTGCATACATAGACTACTTGGCTCAAAAGGAAAAAAAGATGGTCCACAAGTTGCATGGGACTTCCATGGCCATAAAGTTGGCACCTTCATGCCATGAAGTCCCCTAAAGACCCTAGATCTGAAAGGTTTGCCTGCATGGAATGTCCAAGTCCCAAAGACCAACATTCTTAAAACAAAATATGGAGAAAACATCCTAAAAATAGATCTAAACTTACTATAGACAAGATAGGATCTTTATACCTTAAATGAACCAGAAATGAAGTTTAACTTCTGAATCTACTCTCCTCCTACATGTCCTTGCTCATTCTTCAAGTATCTTCTTCTTCAAAATCACAAGGAATGCACAAAAATGGCTCAAAACTCTCAAAAGTGAATTAGGGTTTCATGGCTAGGGTTTGGGATAATGGAGGATGTAAATGAAGACAGCTTATGGGGTTAAGATGTTTAAATAGGGTGCAAAACCCTGAAAATTAGGCTTTCATTATGCCAGTCTTACTCGTCAAGTTTAGGCTTCTCGACTCGTCGATAGACTTCACAACCCGTGTCGACGTAGCTCTTCTGCCGACTCTGGGCCGCTGGAGTCTGCTCCGGACCTGCTGGATCTTCTCTGTCATCTTGATTTCCACTTCGGTACTCCTCATGACGCTCTTTCCAACCTCACCCCAACATATCGAGGTTCTGCACTTCCTGCCATAAAGCATCTCTAAGGGAGGATGGTCGAGCTGGCGTGGTAGCTATTATTGTAGGAAATCTCTGCGAGGGAAGGTAGGTACGTATCCCGACTACCACCGAAGTCTAGAATGCATGCCCGCAACATATCCTCCAAGGTTTGGATGGTCCGCTCGCTTTGACCATCCATCTGCGGGTGAAAAGCCGTGCTAAAGTGCAGACGAGTATCCAACTCGTCATGAAATTTCTTCCTGAATCTGGAAGTGAACCGTACATCTTGGTCAGTAATCACGGAAACTGGCACCCCGTGCCGATCTACTACCTCCCTGATGTAGATGTCAGCCAGCTTCTCAGTCGAAATGCTCTCCTGGATTGGAATGAAATGGGCACTCTTGGTCAACCGATCCACGATGGCCCAAATCGAATCCACTCCCTGTGCGGTCCTGGTAAGCTTTGTGATGAAATCCATAGTAATATCCTCCCATTTCCACATAGGGATATCCAACGGCTGCGTTTTGTCATGAGGTCTCTGGTGCTTGGCCTTGACATTCCTGTAGGTTAAGCACCTTTCAACGTACCATCCCTCTTCATGCATGGCCACCAGTAATCAGGACGAAGATCTCTATACATCTTCGTCGCCCTGGGATGGATGGAAAATTTGGACTTGTGCGCCTCCTCCATCAGGATCTAGCGCACATTTCCCATGTACGCAACCCACACTCTGCGATGGAGTGTCAACAGCCCATAACTATCATAGTCAAAGGAGGAAATCCGACCTACGATATGCTCACTCTTCCTATGTTCCTCCTTCACGGCCTCCTGCTAGGCCTCTCGGATCCGCTCCAAAAGCGAAGTCACTAATGTCATCCACATGTAGGTGTCTCTGATTGGGGTGTGAATGCCTTGCGGCTAAGTACATCGGCCACAACGTTGGCTTTCCCCAAGTGGTAGAGGATCTCGCAGTCGTAATCCTTCACAATGTCTAACCATCGCCGCTATCTCATGTTCAGATTTGGCTAGTCCATTAGATACCTCAAGCTCTTGTGGTATGTGTAAATGGTATAACGAACCCCATAGAGTCAGTGTCGCCAAATCATGAGGGCGAAAACAACCACCCCCAACTCCAAGTCGTGCGTTTAGTAATTCGCTTCGTGAGGCTTCAACTGCCTCGAGGCGTAAGCGATGACGTGCCCCCTCTGTATCAACATTGCGCCCAAACCCGAGATAGACACATCACAGTATACTGTAAAATCCTCAACGCCCTATGGCATGGCTAAGATCGATGCCTTGCACAACCTCTGCCTCAAAGTCTTGAACGTTGCCTACTGCTCAGGCCCCCAAAGAAAGACAACATCCTTCTTCGACAGCCGGGTTAGGGGTACCGCTATCTTGGAGAAATCCTGAATGAATCTCTGATAATAGCCTGCTAAACCGAGGAAACTCCGAATCTTGGATGGAGACTTCGGAACCTCCCATCTCTTCATGGCCTCCGCCTTGGCCGGGTCGACCAGAATACCGTTATGGTTGACAAGATGCCCCAGAAACTGTACCTCACGCAACCAAAACTCGCACTTGGAGAACTTGGCGTACAAGCTCTCCCTCCTCAGGGTATCCAACACCTCTTACAAGTGTTCCTCGTGCTGCTCCTACGTGTTGGAGTAAACCAAGATGTCATCAATAAAGAATATCACAGACCGATCCAACATCGGTCTGCATATGCGGTTCATGAGGTCCATGAACGCGGAAGGGGCATTGGTGAGCCCTAAGGGCATCACCACGAACTCGTAATAACCATAGGGAGTCCAGAAAGTAGTCTTTTGTACATCCTCATCTCTGATTCTCCTCTGGTGATAACTAAACGCAAATCGATCTTGGAAAACCAAGATGCCCCTTAAAGCTGGTCGAAGAGATTGTCAATCCTCGGGAGTGGGTAACGGTTCTTCACCTTTACCTTATTCGCCTCCTGGTAGTCTATACACATCCGATGTGACCCATCCTTCTTCTTTACAAACAGGATTGGGGCTCCCCAAGGCGAACTGCTCGACCTGATAAATCCCTTGTCTAACAGATCATGCAGCTGTGTAGACAACTCTTGCATCTCGGGAGGAGCCAACCGATATGGTGTCTTAGCTATCGGAGCCGCACCTGGAACTAGGTCAATCCTGAACTCTACCTGTGTCTCCGGAGGTATCCTAGGCAACTCCTCCAGGAACACATCCGGATACTCCCTCATTACTGGTACATCAATCACGGTCGCCATAACCCCTTCCCGGGTATCCATAACATAGGCGACATAACCTACGGAAACCTGCTGAAGGTAGCGCCTAGCTCTTGATGCTGAACACAAAGTCAACCCGCGCTGCGGCCTCTCACCCTGAATCAGCAACTCTCCCCCACTTGGGGTCCTGATACAAACCCACTACTACTCATAGTCGATCACCGCCCCATTAGGGCTCAACCAATCCATGCATATGATGATCTTGTTCCCATACAAAGGAATGGGAACCAAATCCACGAGGTAACACTCGCCATACATCCTTAGGACACAATCTCTGTTAACCTATGAAGCCCGGACGGATTGGTCGTTTGCAATCTCGACCTCTAAAGGACAATCCAACACGCCTGAAGACTCAACAAATCTATTGCTGAGTGTAAGAAATATGAGCGATCGGGTAGCCCCCGAGTTAAATAATACATGTACCGGGATGCCGTTCACATGGAACGATCCTAAACAAAATACATAGAACATAAATATCAAAACTAACATGTAATAAAAGTTAAGGAGAAGAAACGTACTGGTCACCACATCTGGTGCGGCACGCGCCTCCTCGGTGATCAGCTGCAAGGCTTGGCTCCTCACCATTGGAGCATCTGACTTGCACTGTTGACCATCTGTGATCCGCAGGGTTGCTGGAGCTGGCACCGCCACTGGTGCTCCTGATGTCAATCTTGGGCCGTTGGCCTTTTTATGGCCCCTCTGATTGCAATGAAAGAAAACCAGGTCTGATGTCTGAATGGTGAGGGTAGGGGTTGTGGAATCCTTGCTAGAGTGCCCAGTCTTGTCGCACTTGTAGCATCCTGATCCCCCAACTCTGCAAACTCCCTCGTGTGGCCTACCACATTTCCCACAACGGCTCCAGCCCTGCTGGCCCTTCGACCTAGAGGAAAATCCCTTGGGTTTCTTCCTAGAAACCCCAATCGTCTGCCCAGTCTCCGCCTTCCTCTTACTAATGTGCTCTATATCAATGTCCCTCTCTCTCGCCCTGGCTATCATGTCATCAAAAGTCGGGCATGCCGAGTGGCTAACATATTTCCGAATGTTAGCTCTCAATGTATCATGGAACCGAGTTTTCTTCATCTCCTCATCTCCCGTATACTGAGGCACCAATAAAGGCCTCTCCCTGAACTTAGCAGTAATCTCCGCCACTGACTCAGTATTCTGTCTCATATCCAAGAACTCCCTGGCTAGCTGCTGGATCTCCACAGGTTACGCAAACTCAGCTCGGAATCTAGTCACAAAGTCTGACCAGGTTATAGCCTCAATGGCTTGAGCTCCCAAAGTATTGCTGACTACCTCCCACCAGTCTCTAGCCCGCTCTCTCAAACAACCAACAACAAACCTTACCTTCGAACCTTCAGGGCAGAAGCTCGTCACCTGTGCAGTCTCAATGTCCGCGATCAATTGTCTTTCCACAATAGAGTCCTTCACTCCGGTGAAGTATGGAGCCCCGTATCCCCTGAAATCCTTGAAGGAGAGCATGCGAGTCCCTAACTGCCCAGGTGCCATGTCACTCCTGAATCCCCTAAGGCGATCCTCCATCAGCTCAATGATACCCTCCTTGATCGACCCGAAAATCATCAGGGTCGCCTCAAGGATGCCTCTCGTAATCTCGATTGTAATGAACTCGTGCAATCTGTCATCAATTGGATCGGATCCTATACTCGAACCTGACCCAGACCCTGAACCTCTTGCTCCGTGACGTGTCATCACCACTCTGAAACAAACCACACAATCATCAGAGTCATACATAATATTGAGAGACCTCATGCTTACTACAAGTTCCTTGGTTTAATCTCATCTCTCCTTGATTCGAGTACATATCCTCTGCTTTCAGTAGTACGTGCCCATACTACCTTCCACATCTATCCGTACTTTCCTTAAGAATTACCTTGACTCCACCAAGTCCGTTTCACTACTACTGCTCGATGTACTGATCTCATCCTAGGCTTACCCTAGGGTAATCTCCGACCCACTCTCCGCCGTCAATTTCATAAGAATTCCTTGCTATCTCTCCCTAACAAGCTCACGAATACCATTACATATTACTAAGACCATACAATTCTTCGAATGAGAGGTCCTACCCTACAACGGTTAGACTCAAATGAGAGCTGCGAAATAGGGCTAAACCTAACCTTCTGAAATTATTTAGTCCTCGTAATATGTAACTTAACGTATTCATTTACTAGTTAATTAAAGATAACTAGGACACCTAAAAGCACAAAGCAAGCAACATTCGGGCATTGAGTAACCAAAACCAAGCATATCCTAACCAGGTTATATGTAACTTAACGTATTCATTTACTAGTTAATTAAAGATAACTAGGACACCTAAAAGCACAAAGCAAGCAACATTCGGGCATTGAGTAACCAAAACCAAGCATATCCTAACCAGGTTATCATATCGCTGACTAGTTACTACTATCATGCAGTTTAATAGGCACATACAGCAGGCACATAAGGCATCTTCCTAGATCCTTAGCCCTAATATAGCATGCAGTTCTCATACACATACAGTAGGCATATAAGGCATCCTTACTTAAGCTCGGCCGATTACATGCATCACACTCCTTGTCTTTCTCAAAACCCTTAATTTTAATTTTATAAAAATTGTGTTCATTGTAAAAATTTCTCAAGCCCTCGACTTGAGTCCAAACACTCCCGAAAGTGTGTCCGAATCCCTCAAACCAAGGCTCTGATACCAACTTGTAACATCCCAAAATTCAAGACCAAAAATTTCATTTTTTTATTTAATAAATATAAAACCATTGTCTAAAAACATCATGGAATCAACACATATCAAAACCAATGTATCCATAATCAAAACATGTCATGATAAAACAATATCGGAGTAAAACTCACAGAGATCTCATGTGCGCAAAATATAGTGTGATGCGCTGCAATCATGCCAACTCCTTCCCCTTCGAATAGGAAGTACCTGAAACCAAAACTAAAAACTGTAAGCACGAAGCCTAGTGAGTTCCCCCCATCATGCCACATAATCACATACCGCTAGACATATCTATGTGCCCGGCCTACCCTGTCAGGCATATTTAGGTGCCCGACCTACCCTGTCAAGCATATATGGGTGCTCGACCTATCCTGCCAGGCAGATTTGGGTGCCCGACCTACCCTGCCAGGCATATCTGGGTGCCTGACCTACCCTCCGGTTTATCTCAACCGGTTACGGGGACTATTTATCCCCTACTACTACCACATAATATCATAGCATACTGGCACATAAAGCATATCAAATAGTGGCATACCTTACTGTTATCACAAAGAAAGTCATATATACTGTAATCAGCTACAAGTGGGTTGACATTGGTGCCTTCGACCCAATTCTACTGAAAGGCAACTCGCCTCGAATATCGGAAAGTAGTTGAAAATCCTTGGCTCCGACAATCCACCCAACTCAAACTCCTATACATAAAAGATTTCCTTAATTACCCTTTCATACTCATGACCCGTTAAGGGTCAAGTTTGGTCAAAGTCAAAGCCAAAGTCAACACCCTGGTTAAAGTCAACATTCTGGGTTGACTAAACTCACCGGGTTGG
Organism: Lactuca sativa; assembly: GCF_002870075.4. Taxonomy (NCBI): domain Eukaryota; kingdom Viridiplantae; phylum Streptophyta; class Magnoliopsida; order Asterales; family Asteraceae; genus Lactuca; species Lactuca sativa. Next base: position 159,003,320 of record NC_056631.2, on the reverse strand, counting down.
CCCATGAACTCGTCGAGTTCCATAAATCATAAAACCCTGAAATCGAGATCCAACTCGTCGAGTTCTTTCACGAACTCGTTGAGTTTCTCCTATCAACAGAATCGAGACTTTCCCACTCAACTAGTTGAGTCCGTCCTTGAACTTGTCGAGTCCTTCCTTTTACAGAATCGGGACACTTCGACCCAACTTGTCGAGTTCCTCTATGAACTCGTTGAGTTATTTAATTCGTTAAGCTATCTTAATGTATAAATCCATATTCTTTGAATCTAAGTCCCATATTCCAGATCTGGGTCAAATAAACCTCTAGGAGGGTAAAGTTTCCGACTTTACCCATTAAGACCCATCCTAGATGAAATGCGCCCTAACCCTAGCTCAAAATGGCTTAGTTCAACTTCAAAGTAATCAAAACTTCATGATAAGCCAATGGTTCATAGATCTAGAATCTAGGGACAGTTTGTCACGTAAAGTTCCTATCTTTATTTGCATGCATATACTACTTGGCTCAAAAGGCCAAAAAGATGTTCCATAAGTTGTTAGGACTTCCATGGCCATAAAGTTGGCACCTTTATGCCATGAAGTCCCCTAAAGACCCTAGATCTGAAATGTTTGCCCACATGGGACATCCAAGTCCCAAAGACCAACATTCTTGGACCAAAATATGGAGAAAACATCATAAAACTATATCTAAACCTACTATAGACAAGATAGGAGCTTTATACCTTAGATGAACCAGAAATGAAGCTCAACTTCTAGATCTACTCTCCTACTACACGTCCTTGCTCCTTCTTCAAGTATCTTCTTCTTTAAAATCACAAGGAATGCACAAAAATGGCTAAAAACTCTCAAAAGTGAATTATTGTTTTGTGGCTAGGGTTTGGGAAAATGGAGGCTATAAATGAGGCCAACTTATGGGGTTAAGGTGTTTAAATAGGATGCAAAACCCTGAAAATTAGGGTTTCATTCTGCCAGTCCTACTCGTCGTGTTGAGGCTTCTCGACTCGTCGAGTAGACTTCATAACCCGCGTCCCAATCCATCTATACTCGACGAGTTTGGGGCCTCCAACTCGTCAAGTTTCTATACAAAAATAAATAAATTATCAATTAAATGCATACCAGGAACCGGGCGTTACAAGTTGATGAGGTCCCGACTCTGAATCTTAGCTCTAATTGTCATATATCCATCCAAATGACCAAATTCTCAAATACAATCCAAAATATCCCTAGATCAAACTTGGTCAAAATCAGGTAAAAGTCAAAATTCCAAAAAGTCAACCGAGTCAACCCAGCTGAGTATGCTTAGTGTACTCTGTTGTACGCCCAGCATACACGTTAGTTGACCAGGCACGGACATGTTGACCATGTACACGCAGCGTACACCTTGTACACCTAGTGTACACAATTAGCTGCTAACCCAGCTCATTAAGAGCTTAATCCTTATGTGCGTAAGTCCATTTTCCAGATCCAAGTCCAAAATGATGTCCTTAACCATAATGTTTCCAACTTTATGGTCTTGCATGGCCATTAAGTTCCTAACACCAAAGATCCTAGCCTCTTAATCCATTAAGACAACTTAGGCCATGCATGAGAAGAAACTAGTGTGCAAGATTACGTTTTTATGACTCAGTAGGCTCCACAACATCTGAAAGGACAACTCAAATGGATTAGAGTAACCCCCCCACTCATAATACCAAGCTTATGGGACCAAAAGAACTTATAATCAAGCCCAAAACAAGATCTAAGTATTACTTCACCAAGTTCAGAACTTTATACCTCCATATGATGTCAAATGATGATGTGATTCTGGATTTAAGGTGCTTCACTCCTCCAAGATGGTATCTACTTCCTTCTTTCTTCTTAAAAGGCACAAAACATACACACACACACACACACACACACAAGCTCAAAATGCTCACAAGGTAGATTAGGGTTTGCAAAACGCTTTGAGAGGATGGAGGTTGATGAAAGGAACAAGGTATAAGAGTTAATGAAGAATAAATAAGGTCCAAACCCTAACTATTAGGGTTTGGGACTTCAACTCGTACGTCCAGCATATGTGGCTCCGCCCCACAATTCCAAAAATGGCAATATTAGCCCCTCCCAACCACAAGTCTTACATTTGAAAGACCAAAATGTAATAGATCTCAGTATAAGGGTCAAAAGTGAAAGTACCTCAAAACAAGATGTAACTATATATATATATATATATATATATATATATATATATATATATATATATATATATATATATATATATATAATGTTCAAAAATTATGTATATGACACAATAAACCATATCTTACAATATATTTTAATACTTTACTTCAAAAATTAGTACTTTTATAAAATAAATAATTTTCAATTAATTTTAAAAAAGAAGGTGACTCATTTATATTCTAGGATGAAGATGGGGATGACAATTGAAATGAAGATTCCGAGATGATGATAGATATTGGGGTCTTCGGTATTTCGGTGACCGTTTTCATCTCTAAAGATTATAAAGATTGATTTTTATATGTAATGGTATTGAAAAAGATAAATAAAAATCATACATAAAATGATTTGTTGAAGGAGGGAAGGGATGAATACCTTTCATCATTGGAAAAATATAGTTATTATCTAAATTATATAATTTTAGTGGGCCTATTTTCTTTTCTTTATATAATATTTATTGTGTAACTTTTAATGCAAATACCAAAACCTTATTATACAAAAATGTAGTACTATTAATACTGATATGAAAATTTACAAATATATATGGCATTCAAAGTCAAGGTAACACGGCCGATATTAAAATATAAATGATCTTAGTATGTACTGACATCAGTATAACGAAAGTTTCCATCTTCAAAAAATGTCAATAAATGTAATTATATTAATTATAAAAATATACCTTTTTAAATGAGAAGATAGAAGGGAGGAAATTGAAGATAATAATATGATTTAAAAGATAGAGATAAGCACAGATTTAAAAATTAATTTTTTTATAGGGTATAATGTTTTTGTGATAAATGGGGGATATAGAGAGAGAACTTGAATATTTTGAAACTTTGACTTCGATTAAATTGATTTGGACCAAAATTAGGAAATTATTTAAACGAAATGAATCATCCACCAATTGCAACAAAATAAATTTAGTAAGGAAATGATCAAGTCACTTCCTTGATTTAATCATCTAAATACGGAAGTGATTACATTGTCATATTTTATTTATTTACTAGTTTAAAACATGTGGTAATAATTGTTACAAAATTAATTGAATTTTTATAGTAAAAATTTAAAATTATTAATCAATTATTTTAAATAAATTATTAATTAAGAGATATTTTCTTAATTATATAAAATTATAATCGTTGATCTAAATAAATACGTGACCTTATAATCTATATTAATTTTATTTTAATTTTATTATAATGTTATTAATTTAATGTAATTTCAGTGAGAAATTTAAAGTCTGAATTTGAAATGACCAATTACTAGGTTAAAAAGTGGCATGATATTAATTAGGAGGATAATATGATAACACATGGTAAAAGATGAATAAACATATTGTTTTATTAGAATAGAGATTTACTTATTTTTTGTGAGCAAAAAACGAACCGAAAAAACCTGAAACCGAACAAAAACCATATTAACCGAATTCAAGAGCCTGAAACCAAAACGAAAACCAACGATGTAACTTTTAGTTTTTGCTAAAACCGAAAATTTTCGATGCGGCACGGTTTTATACAATATATCAAACCAAAGTAATTGAATCGCACCAAATATATTAACCACAATGTACCGATTTAAAAAGATAAAATGTTTATATAATATTTATTATAAACTTAATATTATATTATTTACAAAAATGATTGAAAATAAGACTTTGAGAATGAAGAGAGTGTGTAGATACTGAGACTTGAGATCTGTTAGGAGGAGATTGAAACATTAAATATTGAATAATTACTTGTGAAACTATGTAGTATATAGGTTAATTAAAAAAAATTTAAATATAAAAGTTAAAATATTTGACAACTTTGAATTTATAAGAAAATAAGAAAAATAATAAATTATTATTATTGAATTTTTTTTATTTTTTAAATTTAAACAAATAATTTAAATAAATAAATAAATAAAACTAATGAGCATTCATTTGGGAATTTTAAAATTAAAATATAACTTTATTAATCAAATTGATATCTATTTATTATTATATTTATTGTAATTATTACATTAAAATATTATATGAAATTTAATAAAATAGAAAAACTCATAAAATGACATGTGGAAAAAAATTAATTCAAAATAACCACAAAATGACATTTGACAAATTGAATAAGAATATGATATGTGAAAAAAAACATTCATTTAATAGAATAGACTAGGTGTAAGACACATGTATTACATGTGTTATATATATATATATATATATATATATATATATATATATATATATATATATATATATATATATATATATATATATATATATATATATATATATATATATATATATATATATATATATATATAAAGGTCTAAATATTTAAAAACTTTGGATTTATAAGAAAATAAGAAAAATAATGAATTATTAAAATTGATTTTTTATCTTTTAGATTTAAATAAATAAACAAAATAAACTAATGTGTTTTAATTTAGAAATTTTGAAATAAAAATGTAAGTCCATTAATTGAATTGATATTAATTTATTAATACATTTATTGTAATTATTACATTAAAGTATTATGTGAAGTTTATTAAAATAGAAAAACTCATAAAATGACATGTGGAAAAAATGTTAATTCAAAATGACATTTGGCAAATTGAATGAGAATGTGACATGTGACAAAAAAAACTTTCATTTATTAGAGTAGATATGTTCAAAATTAAAAGATAGTGCTATAATGTTATGTTATTACAAAATGAAGTAGGTGAAACCATAATTTTGTGACCTATGTTCCAGGAAAGTTTTATATAGTAATTCAACATATATTCACACCTCATATATGAACTATGTATGGGTGGGCATTTGCACCAGATCAGACTGGTTTCGGAGAATATTTGGACCGTGAACTAGACCGGATGAGACTTTTTGGGTCTAGGTCCAGGTTCAGCTTTTCCGGTTCTCGGATACGGTTTGACCGATACAACTTTACATGCATACAGTACAAGTTGTTAAAACGTATTTTTGGGTTTGATACAACTCGTTAAAATGAATATGTTGTTGGGTATGATACATTACAACTCGTTAAAATGAATAAGTTTTTTAGGTTTTATAAGATACAACTGGTAAAATTGAATACGTTTCCGTTTCTTTTACTCGTTGGACCAGTCAAACTTTGATTTTTTATACTATTTGCTTGAACTTTGAATCAAATAAGTTAATGACTTTATCATATTTCATTTATAACCAATCTAACTTTATCCATGATATTATAACTTGAAAATTATTTTTCCAAATAAAAGCACCTAACAAATAAATCAAGTTCACCAACAAAAATTAACAATCTGAACACAAACATACAAAAGTAATTACGGTAAAACCAAAAATCATATTTTTATATATATAATCAATCCAACCAACAAATGTCATAATCTAATCATTCATTGGTCTCTTTCCCATAGCATTTTAATCTAAAGATAACATGCTTAAAGCTTGTTCAATCTATACATAAACACAAAAAAAATGTTGTTAATAATTAATAAAAAGTAATAATTGAAAAGCTGAAATATTTCGGCTTTGATATCCCAACTTTGAAGGATTGTAACTCACTTAATATAACACCAAAAACAACAAAATTATAGTCTAAATTCATCTACAAACTCTAAATTACATATTGGAAAAACCGCATGTTAATCCATATTAAAAAGAATGAGATATGTTTATTTAAAGAATTTGACAGAATACAAAAGTTTTAAATTTCTTGCTAAAATATTTCAACATTGATATCCCAACTTTGAATGATTGTAATTCATTGAATATAACACAAAAAACAACAAAATTATTATCTAAAATCATCTATAAACTCTAAGTTACACGTTGAAAAAACTGCATGTCAATCCGAAATAAAACGAATGAGAAATGTCTGATTAAAAAATTTCACAAAATACAAAAGTTTAAATCAGGTCCAAAACCAGACCAGTTTTAATAAAATGTAGAACTAAGAACCGGCCCGGGGGTCCAAAAAAAAGGTCCGTGTACAAGTCCAATCCGGTCCGGTTCACCGGTCCAGTCTGGTCCACGGGTCCAAATGCTCACCCCTAGAACTATTTATTCATATACCATTATTGCTACCTGAATTTTAATTAATAGTCAACATATCAATGTAACTATTGTTTCAGAAATCAAAGTTCCTGGTTATGTTTGATTGTTTGTGTTTTTGAAAGACTAACTATTGTTTCATAAATTAAATTCTTTGGTTTTGTTTGATTGTTTTTGTTTTAGAATGACTACTAAAGAACCCATAATCGATCGCGATGACCTAAACGATGATAAAGTTGAAGTCCCATTAAATGAGGAGGAAAAAAATCAACGGTTAGAGTAAGTAATAGTATTTATTTATTATTTTTTTAATATTACAATTAATAGTCTTTAAACTCCATAAACCACAAAAAAATGTCTCAATTACCCAAACAAGTTATCTGAAATCTACCAAAGGGCTTCTAGTCTAGCGGTATCAGGTGTTGTCCTCTCGTCTTGAGGTTGATGATTCAAGTCTTAGAGGAGACATAGGTGGAAATTGGAGTAGTTTAGGAGTAGATTAGATTGTCGTTCAAAAAAAAGGTATGTTAAATCTAAAAGGGGTGGCAACTATTATTTAAATATGCATAAAAATAGCACATAAAAAAGCAACCGCCATAAACAGTACCGCTTCAATAACCTCAACGATTAAATAATCATGTTGATTGGTTTAGAAAAGTAATAATAGAAAATGCAGTTTTACGGTTCGAATTTGGCCAAAAACTATAACACCCGCGTTCCAATTGAGTTTTTCTAGCCTATGTTTGGTGGTTTTAAAAGTCCAAAGAAAGGTAGAAGTAAGGAGTGAAGAGTGACATGCCTAGCAACGACATGGGGCGTCCTCCGCATTTGGGCGTTTTCCTTAGGCCTTGGGATTTGGGCCTATTTAAGAGCATTAACCCTGGGGATTTCTTCATTTCCAGCCTTGATCTACCCTTGAACGTTCCAAATGAAACCTTAGCCTCCTTTGAAGTGTGTGGAGCTCATACTCTCTCCTAAATTCATTTTGGGGCTTTTTTTTATGATCCTTTGGTGTTTTTGAGTGACAAAAGCAAGAAATATAAGGAAAGGAAGCTTGGTACCAGAAAAAATCAAGATTCTCATCACTTGTGGACCTTTGTAAGTTCAAAAGATTCAAGTTTTATCATGTTTCTTCCATGGATCTACGAGCTTGTAGAGATTTTGGCCCTTTTTTAGCAAGTTTTGGTCCCTTTGAAGTTTGTTTCTTGGAATTTGATGAAATCTAGAGTTTTTGGATGATGTTTCTATTGGGTTTTCTATGCATATATACACACAATCAAGGTACCAGAAACGAATCTTTATATATATATATATATATATATATATATATATATATATATATATATATATATATATATCATAATCAGTTTATAAAGGACTCTATATCTCTGTCAATAATCAATCAAGAATATATCTCATAGATGATCTATCTCATTAAGGATCTATTTTATTCATAATTAAATTATAAATTTAACTAACCTCACAAGCATAGGGTCTCTCTCTCTCTCTCTCTCTCTCTCTCTCTCTGTGCCATGATCTAATTACAATAATTTCTCTATTAATCAAACATCCCTCTTCCAATTATAATCATCCTCTCAATAATGATTTATATCTCGTTACTTGTCCATCATTCAACGATAATCAATTATTTATATATTTATATAATTTACCTATCGTATATCACAAGTATCATAATTATCACATATATCACAAATCTAATACAAGCAATTACTTACGAATGATCTATCTTTTAATTTTGTTTATCTCTCAATTTTAAACTATCTCATCAATCATTCAATCGAATATTTATCTCTCAAAATAATTGATTTCTCTAATATCAATTAATTACTCTATAATAACTAATCATATATGTCATGCACTATATATCACAACAATATATCAATGGATGTTAGAGTAATGTTACTCACCTGGTTAGTCGGCAGGCTAACTCCGGTTTTGGTTTCCATTCTTCACGGCCTATCAGTTCGTCGCATGGTAACAACTAGCCATCACATAACAAGTTTCCCAAAACCTGTCTCAACTCATTACTAGGTATACTATGACCACTTATCACTATGATAATCAAATATGATAATATAATCATAATAGGCTTAACCAGTAAGTTGTTAGCTAAATCTCTCATAATGGGTAAATCTAAAATATTAGGATGTATAACCCCGACATTCCCATCTAAATCCATAATCATAAGATTTAATCACAATCTTACCTATAGGTTTGTAATAACATCTTATCAAGAAAACCCATAATACACTCGGGTCTAACAATTCTCGACAACTTTTGCATATAATAATAATATAATAACGAGGTAAAAGATACCTCTACGATCTTCTAACTCATCCCCATATCTCACATACATGAGTATAACTCCTCTGATAATATCCTGTAAACAAATCCTGAGCAACATCTCTGATCCCGCATGCCAAACTTTCTCAAATGACACGAAAACTCTTGTATTTATAGCCAGATGCTCCTCACGCTGTGACCACTTAGGTCTCACGTTGTGAGGATCTTACACACTTCGATATCGACACATATTGTACTCTCTTGCATGTATCTCGTTGATTTGACCCATCTCACGTCGTGACCAACATGTCTCATTTCGTGAGAATGTATGCCTCACGTCGTAAGGGTCAATAGACTCTCATTTTGACATTTTTGAATCTTGAACATTTCAGTGACTCATTGCTTCTCATATCGAGACAATCATTCCTCACTTCGTGAGGCTCAAAATTTGACCGTTGACTTGACTTTTGTTGAATTTTCTCAAAATAGCAATGTACTTTCATCTAAACTTCAAACGGTCATAACTTTCTCATATAAACTCCATTTTTTACGATCTTTATATCCACGAAATCCTCTCAACCAGCTCTACAACATTTATCAACTATCTTTTGCTAAATAATATTATCAAATTAAAGCAACTCAAGGATTTATTTCATCTACTCTTCTCACAAGATTCATATCTCATAAATAACATGTGTTACAAAAAACTAGGTGTTATAAGTCTTCCCCCCTTTAGAAGATTCCGTCCTCGGATTCTTTTGAAGTCTCATACTACTAATCCAAGATATACTAACTCTTCGCATATCATATATATCACATCATATTCTTCTTAAGGAGGGTTTCAACTCATCTTATTCACGAGTCATTTGGCAATCGATTTGTAACTCATTCTAATGTCATGAGTGTAATTTCTCATAATAATCATGATCCTCATCTTTATCATTATTATTATTAATAATATCAAATATGGACTAAATCCTAGTAAAATACTCATTCTCATGCCATTCCATTGTGAATCCTATCTCGACCGGTATTACTTGTTTATCTGAATTTTCATGAATTCACAAATCACTCAAATCAACTCAATCACATTATTCTCTATAGGACTCATAGTGTGAATAGTTTACTCAATATCTATGAGTCACTCATATCACTCAAATTATTCATATTAATTTCTCAAATCAATTTCTCGATTATTTAGATCAATGATCAATTACTTAAACCAATATAAATCGGTCCTTAGAATAGTCACTCGTGTTAGTTAATCTATTCAATATCAATCACTCCGATCATTATCAGTTACTCAAATCGATGTTATTTGCCCAATCAGTAACTTGAATTAATTTCTTATATCAATATCATTTATTTGGTTCAATCTCAATTGATTAGATCAATATCAATCGCTCATATCCATCTCTTCGATCAATATAATTCATTTTATTAAATCATTTTCATTACTCAGATAAATCAACTAGTCAATTTAATCACTCTGTTCAATATTAATCACTCCGCTCGATCTCACTCAATCACTCGGATAATTCACTAAATTTAATCTAATTGATTACTTGTATCAATTACTCAAATTATTAACCAATCATTTTAACCGATCATTCTCCAGACCTTTTTCCACACTCAATTTAGAAATTGTTTCTCTCGTAAGTTTCGTGATTTCCCAAATTTATCTTAATCATTTCAATCTGTTTAGTACTATTAGTATGTTTAATATACTTAATTTCTTTTAAATTACGCAGATCAATTACTCTGATTATGCAAATCAATTACTCAATTTAATATCGATTGTATAAATTAATTGCTCTTTATCAATATTAATCATTTAAAGCAATTACCTATATTATTTCAATTAAATTACTTAAATCAACATTCGCTAACAAATGATCAGTTTCTCAATTTCAATCACTCATATTACTTAGATTAGTCTCTCAAGTTAATTAGATCAATCAATCAATAATCATTCACTCAAATAAATCAAACCAATATTAATCACTTTAAACATTATCATCTACTCAGATCTATTAATCAGATAAACCAAATCAATTACACAAATTTAATCAAATTATTCACTCGAATTAATTGGATTAATCACTGAGGTCAATATTACTCACTCAAATCAATTATTCGATTTAATCACTCTGATCAAATTCATTCTCTTAGACCAATCAATTAGATCGTTTGAATCAATCTCTGAATCCAATTAGATCAATCACTCGGCTCAATTTTGATGAATCACTCAGATCAATATCACTTACTCGTATCAACATTAATTCCCATGTAAATATCATCCCATTAGATCAATCTCTTGGATATATTAGTTAATCAATTCAATTTCTCATATTAATCACTCTTAATCAAATTAAATCATTCAGATCGGTTACTCGAATCATTCATATCAGTATCATCTACCCATATCAATTACTCAAATCAATATCACTTACTCAGATCATTTACTCAAATCAATCGTAATAGATCTCTTACTAGGATTAGGCATCGTCATCTCTCGAAGCCTTAATCACAAATATCGTCTACATGAGTAAACCCAATCACCTCTCATGCGTCTAAACAAGTAAGTCTAAATCATTTACATGAAATGATCCAATCGCCTCTCACAGATCAGTAACGTAAGTCTATCAATCGTCTACATGGAATAATCATGTAAGTCTATGATCTCAAACAAAATTCTCATGTAGCTCGATCTTTTACACAGTCATATTCTATCAACTCTAATGGATCCATTATGTAAATCTCATGATCTCAATCGAAGTTTCTCATTACACAATCTCATTGTATCTATATATTTCTATATTTTATCATCATTTATCCGATCTTCTTCTTTTAATCACTCTCGATCAAGTTATCTTGACTCATGAGTGATATCATCACTCCTACTCACACTCTCGTATTCTCTCCCATCTTTTTCTCTCTTATTTCTTTTTCAATATCATCTCCCCAACCTAATCATCTCTTATCTCAATCTAAAGTTCTCATTATAATCTCACATGTTATCCTTATTTAGGAGTTATGTCATCATTATTATTATTTTTATTTGCATATTTAATACACTCCTGGCATTTATTTTGTTAATGCTACTTAATTTATATCTATGCGGACTCTAACTCATTTTATAATAAGCATCTCTTCACAACAACTTCTCATCATTTTGTGATCTATCATCATAAATAATCATATACCAATCTCCTTTCAACCCACGTCGTGGAATACTCCTGTCGCGTTACGGCTAACATAAATACACTACCTTTATCTACTCACCCTCATAATTACATTGTGGCTTGATCTCAATCACATCATATTGATCTAATTGTCACATCATGATCTTATTCTCTTCACATCGTGATATCTATAAATCAATTATAATATCCTACTAATGGTCACGTCGTGGTCACTCTCCTTTTACGTCGTGACTAGCAAAGTACATTTCTATTTATCAATCTTACTGCATCGAGTATCTTGGATCGTTGCACCGCATATCACTGGTCGTCGCGCTATATATTCCACTGTAGATCTCAAAATCGTGCTCTGAAATCTCTCTCTGTAGTGCTCCATGACATTATTTGTAGGGAATAATATATATATATATATATATATATATATATATATATATATGTGTGTGTGTGTGTGTATGTGTGTGTGTATATATATATATATATATGTATATAATTAGGTATCAATTTATTTATCTAACTCATGCTCATCAAAACAAGCCAATTATCATTTCTAAATATCAAATAATTTGTCTTACTCATTATTATCAGATCAATCAGTTATCATTTTTTTCCTATGGTTTAAGATTAGGAATCTACTATAAGAACCTAATTCACTTAAACCACGAATCTGATACTAACCTGTAACGCTCATGATTTCATATCAATTACACCGTAAAAATTTCATTTCTCATTTCAAAATTTCCAATATTTATTTTGGTGCACATTGGCAAACTAACATACAAGAAGTTATTACAAGGATCATATTGGCCACAAGTACATGATTGAGTTACGCGTCATAATAATAATCAACCAGCAAACCAGATCATCACAAAAACATAAGCCTCACGACTTAGTGAATAACAGGCTAACAACTACTAAAACATAATCAATTAAATCATATAAATCACATAATGTTTCATTTTCTTAATTATGTAGTAATTAATCTATATCAATTAATGGTATTCTTGTAACCAATTTCTTAGTTATATGATATTTCCCTTTATATATATATATATATATATATATATATATATATATATATATATATATATATATGTATATATATATATATATATATATATATATATATATATATATATATATATATATATATATATATATATATATATATAGGGGAATCATTCTCAGCCACTCATTTTATTCAAGCATAAAAAGACACGGTGGCAAACTTGTAAATATGAGAACAACCTTCAATCTCAAATACGTATCTGTAGTTCAAACCCATTCATCGTTCATCATCCAAATTTCTTCTCCAACTTTCAACAATCATCCAGATTTCTTCAATTAAACCATCATCAACATCATCCAGTGCTAATCAATCATCGATCTTCATCAATAATCAACACGATTCAACAGTTAACAACAAAAATTCGTTTTTGGTTCTTTTAATTCAACCTTCAATTGTGCTTGAATACGATCAGATCTTCAACATCTATGATTAATTATACTCCCAGCGTTATTAGATCAATATCATCGATAATCAACAAAAATCCACCTCATATCATTCATTCAACATCGATTATCAAATAAAACTTGAAAATTGAGGTTAGAAAAATAATTTTTTTTTTTTTGAAAAATTTCATATAATTCTCTATCAATCTACTCTTTTGTAGATTTAAATAGTCAAAATATCATGTTTTTAACATTTTTAAAAAAAGTTAAATTTTATGCACTCCAACTGTTTGATGAAATGCATGAACTAAATTAGCACGTTATATTCATATATGAATATGTTTTCTCAGTATATGATTATTAAAACAAAAAAAAAACAAATATGCAAGTCTGTATGTTATTCATATGTGAATAACATATAAAAGTTATATATATATATATATATATATATATATATATATATATATATATATATATATATATATATTTGTGAAAATACCTTGTAATATTCATATGTGAATATACTGTGTAATATTCATATGTGAATTTACTGTGTAATATTCATAAGTGAATATATCATCTAATATTCACAAATGAATATACTATGTAATATTCACATGTGATATACCATGTAATACTATGTAATATTCAGATATGAAAATATTATCTAATATTCATAAGTGAATATACCATCTAATATTGCTGACATTGATGACAAATTTAATTAGTTTCCATAAAAAGAAAATTATAATTATGGATATCATTTAATATACATATAATTATGGAAATCATTTAATATCTGTTTTTATTTAATTAAATAATTATTTAATTTTACTAAACTCCTATTGGTGCATTCAAGCACACAATAAATGTAAGAAACAAACTAACCTAGCCCTATATATATATATATATATATATATATATATATATATATATATATATATATATATCTAATATTAGGTATACAACCATCAAAAACTACATAATTTTAACAAAATTCAATCAAATATCTCTACCATATTTCTTGTATCCTCTATTAGAGCTTATGTTAGGCTGTTTATATATTTTTATGGAGTTTTATAAGTTTGATTTTGCACCACAAACCATGTATAAGAATATTTTACCAACTATATGTAGATCGGTATCTTGAAATTTATTACAGAAAACTATAGTGAAAGATTGAAATTATTCATTAAAAACCCGATAAATTTGTCCCATAATTCCTAAAAAAACAACGCAAGTATACGTAAGGTAGGTGTTAGAGGAAGTTATGAGACTTCTACTAGAGGTCTAATAAAAAACACATTCGAAATACATAGATGTTGGGGATGAATTACAAAATAAAAAATAATATGAGTTCAAAAACAATAGAAAGAAACTAATAATGAAAGAAAATTGTATTTTTTTAATCAAAATGAAGTCAATTTAGATGGTTCTATATCTAATATTACATACATAATAGCCATATATTCACTTTTCCTATATATATATATATATATATATATATATATATATATATATATATATATATATATATATATATATATATAATATTTCTCTATCGCAATCAGTCTATCAACTAGACTTTATTTATTAGTCAATAATTGTCACAACTAGGAATTCTGATGCTTTGAAAAACCCTTAACAAGGATAACATTGTAACTAAAACTTGAAAACATGAATGATACTTATTCAATGACAACAAAATTCCATCAAATACTCTATACAAACATTCAAATAGTCAACAAATGGTTGGAAACCCTCAAAATCCCGGTTCAAGTCCATTTTGGACTAGGATTTTCTTATTGGGCCTAATGGACCAATAAGCTTCCAATTTGACTATTTTGGGCTTAGAACTCTTATATGGGCTCTAATTTGACCCACTTTTGTGAAACTTAACCTTTTTTGGGCCTTATAAGCCTAAAATGGGCTAGTTTATCTGAATGGGCCTTATTGGGCCATAGCAAATCTAATTAGCCCTAATGGGCCATAAAACTCATCCCTTGATGTATATTGGGCCGCGAATTACTCTAAAAGGCCCAATGGGCCAAAAACCATCAAATTGGACCCATATAATGGACTCAAGCATTAAAGGCCCAAATTCTTTCTCTTCTCCCTCTCTCCCGGCCCAAGTAGGAAACAAAAATAAAAGAGAGAGAAAGATGAAAAATGGGGAGGGTTAACTTTGGGAGGTGCCACCTCCTTATTGCATACGATGTACCCATGCATGGACCAACATGCATCTATAATGGTCACCTCACCCCCTTTCTCTTCTCCTTCTTCTACTCTCGGCCAAGGATCACCAAACACACACACACACATCTTCAAACTCTCATCCCAAACACTCTCAAGATCTCTCTTATTCCTCCATTAAAGTTTTCGAGATCTTGGAACATTTCAAGGAGGTTCTTCTACAAAAATCATCATCCTAGGTAAGTTGATGCTTAGATCCATGGTTTAGCTTCTTGAATATTTTATAAATCTCCTTCTGACTCATGAAAGTTCATGATCATGCTTCTTCGAACCTATCTAAGCCAAAGTCTTCTCAAGAAGCTTTCTAGGGCCGAAAACAACATCAAACTCTTCCATTTCTTTCTTCAAACCGAAACAACAAGAAAATGTGAGTTCATACCCCTCTATTTTCGGTTTTCACAAGTTTTATGGGAGAGAATACAAGTAAAATGTGTATATCAATGTGTATGTGTATGTTATGTGTGATTTCATGTGTTTATGTGGTAAATATGTGCCAAAAAGGAAAGAAATCTCGAGATCTATAGCTCAAGGAGGAAAATAAACGTGATCTAAGATATATTACATTAAACAAGTCAAGAAAAATTACCTTCTAAGGTTATATTAAACATATTACAACATAAACTCATTTTGGGCTATATTTGTCAAGAAAACAAAAGTTGGATCAAAGGTTGTCATTCACGGTTTTCATAAGGACCAAAAGGGTCAAAACAGTTAAAATAGATGTTTTCATGAATATTATACACTTCAAAGGACTAGAAATGTAAATTGTAGCCTAATGGGCCAAATTTTTGGGCTTTTCGGCCCATAGGCCCAAAATAGCGAACAAATTTGTATTTTAAGGGTTTGAAATGGTAAATTTCTCAAATCAGTGGGTAAAAGGGTAAATAAATCTATTTCAGGGGTTAAAATGACCCTTTTTGCGAAAAAGGATAAATAATGCAAAGTTTTTGGATTTTGGGTCAAAATTGTAAAAGTTGCGAAAAGTTTGGACTTTAAATGAAAATCTTTTACTAAAGGGGCTGAAACTGCCAAAAAGTAAATTTTAGGTTAAAAACATTATTTAAATAAGTCTATGAGCCTAAAGGTCAAGAAAAACAGTTTAAGGGCCTAAAATGTCATTTTTTTTTATAAAAAGGGACTAAGATTGTCATTTTTATTAAAGAAGGGCTGAATAGGTCAAACAATATTTTTTAATCAATTATTTTATTCTTAAGATATTTGGGTCAAGAATACTGAATTATAACTTATGAAAAGAGAATGAAAAATATACATATATTTTCAAACATCGTTATAAACAATCGACAAACTTCGTGCCTTTGCGATTTAACAATTGAACAATCAGACCTTCCGACAATTATGCTATATCTAAAACAAGTAAATATTTAAGTTGTTGGGCTTGAAAGATTCTAATCATGTCTATTGGGCCTTCGTGACCCATTAACATGACTTTTGGGTCTAACAATAATAATACATGTCTATTGGGCCTCCTGCGACCCAATTACATGCTTAAGGGACCCTCAATGGCTTTTACGTGCTATTGGGCCTCAGTGGCCCATTGGCATTGCTAGTAAAGTCCAAATAAATCATATGTGAAATGGGCCAACGCATCCTTTGTATACCCAACAGCCTTAAATAACATACGTAATTAGTAGGACCTTGTAGTCCTCTTCTCCTCGTTTGTTAGGCTTACCTTCAATTCAAGTAAACAAATTCAGGTCGTTAATCAATGGTAATCAAATTCGTTTGGAGTAAATGAGTAATAATGGGCGACACCTTTAAGTGTCGGTCGTAGTCTGTAGTTATAATCAATGTCTCCTGGAGGGAGAGCGAGAATTTGTGTATAGATCTATACGGGGGGTGACTCCCCCACACCACAACTGTTCGCTACAGTTAGACTCGACCAGTCTAGGGTGACAAAATCTTAAGATCATTTCCGGCGTTCACTCGAATTCCAAGACAGACAAACTAGTCATTATCATGAATGATTATAACGACTCACATAATAAATCCAATACCATCCGAGTAATCAAGGGAATTCATAATCATTCGTGGGAACGGTATAATAATTCGAAACAATCATAATATCTTATCGGAAAACATCGGGTTTTTTGGGGAAATCAATACCATTCACTTGTATTTTCAGTAACTATAATGCAAAACTTCTTATTTATACATGCTTTGGCATGGCACATGAGTTCTACGACTTGAGGGTTATCAGAGCACCGCCATTCAGATGCACCAGGTGCGGACTAGAGTTGAGCGTGCAGAACAGGAAACGCGGGAGGTTATCCGAGAGTTCCACATGAGGCAGGCAAGGTGGGAGGCTCGACTACGAGACGCGGAACGACAGGTGGTTCGCCTTCAGGGAGCGTCCACTTCCTCAACACCACCCCCTGGCACATCCCACAATGACTAGGACTAGTCGTATCCGTCTTTAGTATTATGCTTATATGATCTATGCTATGTACCATCGGCTCTATGTTTAAGTGATTACACTACTCATAGAGTCGTTACGCTGCCGAACTTGCACCCTTTATGTATGCTCTTACGAGCAAATTTTCATGTATCAAAGTACGGATATTATTAATGGAAAATATATGTGTTCTATTGTAATGTTGTTATCTGTTATGTGTTATGTTTTCATGATTGTATGTTAATATGTGAAACTACTTAATACATGCAATACACCTAGTTCATAGGGCCACAAACTCACAAAAATTTTAGGCACTCAACATCTTTCCGTTCCATGACAGAAAGATGCCTCAACGACCAACCCGTGGAAACCCTGAGCCAATCCCACCAGAAATCAACTCAGGTGCATTTCAAGTAGCTGTATCTGTTGCGGTCATAGTAGCCATGGCGCAAATCCACCAAGGGAACAATGGTGGAGGCAATGGGCAAGGGACTGGAAGTTCGAACAACGGAATAAATCAAGGGCCTATCAAGACATGCTCTTACAAAGATTTCACCAACGCTAAGCCACAAACCTTTAATGGCACAGGGGGAATGATAACCCTAAAGAGATGGATTGAAAAGGTGGAATCGGTATTTGAGATATGTGAATGCCCCGAGGTGATGAAAGTGAAGTTTGCCGCATGAACAGTCATTGACCAAGCTCTCACCTGGTGGAATGGACATGTAAAGGTCATGACTCTCCCCGTAGCCAACACCATGTCGTGGGCGGAGTTGAAAGAAATGCTGATGGCCGAATATTACCCGCGTGGCGAAATTCAGAAAATGGAGCAAGAGTTATGGAATCTCATCGACATTGATGCATACATATCAAGGTTTAACGAACTGCCACTGTTGTGCCCTGGCATGATTACTTCAGAGGGAAAGAAAATCGAACTATTCATCAGGGGATTAACCTCCCAAATTCAAGGAAATGTGATAGCTGCAAATCCTGAAACCTTCGACAGTGCCAAGTGGTTGGCCAAGAAACTGTACGACCACAACAACAAGAAGGGCGAGAAGTCAGGGGAAACTGAAGGCAAGAAGGCGAGTGACAACAAGAAAGGAAAGAATAACAAGAGAAAAGGGCGACAAGGCTCAAAGTCGTCAAAAAAGAACAAACGGTGACAGTCAATGCTGCAACCACCCAAGTTCCCTCCACACCACATGATCCAGTCTCATCTACTCCAAGTGCCCCCAGGCAGTACTCCGGGAATCTCCGAAAGTGCAACAAGTGCAGTCTCTATCATAATGGCGAATGCAGGGAGATGCATTGTACCAGTTGCAATCGAAAGGGTCACACGGCGAAATACTGCAGGAGCTATCCTCCCCAGAACCAGCAGCAGGGAAACAACAACAACAATGACAACAACAACCGCAACAACAACAACAACAACAATACCAACAAAAGCGTCAACAACGTGGGGGCCAAGCCACACCTATTATGGATGTGGAAAGACTGGGCATTTTCGTCGAAACTGCCTCAACGTCAATAACCCTGGGAATGGAGGAGTAGGGAGAGTGCTGACCATGGGTCAAGGAGAGCGGTTCAGGATCCCGTTGTTGTCACCGGTATGTTTCTCCTAAACCGCACATATGCATGCATCGTATTTGATACCGGGGCAGAACGAATCTTTGTGAGTAATAAATTCAAACACTTGTTAAAACAACAACCCCAGAAGCTTAATGAAACCTTTACGGTGGAAATGGCTAATGGGAAAACCGAATCAACTGGGGAAATCTACATAGGATGTACCCTGACCTTAAATCATCACATCTTTCAAATAAACTTGATGCATGTAACTATTAGGAGTTTCGATGTGATTATCGGCATAGACTGGTTAAGCCCCCACCATGCTGAAATTATGTGTCATGAGAAGGCCGTTCGTCTTCACCTCTCAAATCGCGAAACCCTAATTATATACGGAGACAAACCCAACACGAACCTTCGTCTTATCTCATGCATTAAGGCACAGAAGTATCTACGAAAGAAAGACTTGACGTTTCTGGCTCATATAATGGATAAGTCCGAGGAAGAGGTCAATATTCGAGACATCCCAGTGGCTTGCGAGTTCCCGGTTGTCTTTCCTGAAGATCTTCCGGGGATACCCCCAGAAAGACAAGTCGAGTTCCGAATTGACCTTGTGCCAGGAACTACACCCATCGCCAAATCGCCATATAGGTTGGCTCCTACGGAGATGCAAGAATTGTCCAGCCAACTCAATGAACTTTTGGACAAAGGATTCATCCGACCTAGTTTCTCACCTTGAGGAGATCCGGTTCTCCTTGTTAAGAAGAAGGACGATTCCTTTAGCATGTGTATTGACTATAGGGAACTAAATAAGCTCACTATCAAAAATCGCTATCCACTTCCACGAATCGACGATCTATTTGACCAGCTCCAAGGAGCAAGTTACTTCTCTAAGATAGATCTGCAATCTGGATACCACCAACTCAAAGTCCGGGAAGAGGATATCCCCAAAACCGCTTTCCGAAGTCGTTATGGACATTATGAATTTGTTGTAATGCCCTTCGATCTAACGAATTCCCCTGCCGCATTCATGGACCTAATGAATCGAATCTTCCGACCATTCCTCGATAATTTTGTCATTGTTTTCATTGATGATATCCTAGTCTATTCTCGAAGCAAAGAGGAGCATGGCCGACATCTCCAGCAAATCTTGGAAACCCAACGAACCGAAAAGTTATACGCCAAAACTCTCTAAGTGTGAGTTCTGGCTCCGTAGTGTGAACTTTTTGGGTCTTGTTGTTTGTTAAGAAGGGATACATGTGGATCCTTCTAAGGTCAAAGCCATTGAAGGATGGGCGATCCCAACGACACCTATAGAAATTCGTTAATTTTTAGGTCTCGCAGGCTATTATAGGAGGTTCATTCAGAACTTCTCCAAAACAGCCAAGCCACTTACCATGCTTACGCAAAAGGGTGTACCCTTTGAATGGACGGATAAGTAAGAAGCTGCATTCCGAACTCTGAAGCAGGCACTCTCCAGTGCACCGGTACTATCACTACCAGAGGGAACAGAGGACTTCGTAGTTTACTGTGATGCATTGAATCAGGGTTTAGGCTGTGTACTCATGCAGCGTGGGAAGGTGATATCTTATGCGTCCCGACAACTAAAGACACATGAGGTGAATTATACCACCCACTATCTCGAATTGGGAGCTGTGGTCTTCACCTTGAAGATTTGGAGGCACTACCTTTATGGTACAAAGTGCACCATTTTCACGGACCACAAAGAGTCTCCAACACATTTTAAATCAAAAGGAGTTAAACATGAGGTAGCGAAGATGGGTTGAACTGCTAAACGATTATGAGTGCGAAATCAAGTACCACCCAGGTAAGGCTAACGTGGTGGCCGATGCCTTGAGTCGGAAAGAATACTCAAATCGTCGGGTGAAAACTCTTTCAATAACCATTCAATCCCATCTGTCCACGCAAATCAAAGCAGCCCAGTTTGATGCTATGAATATAGAAAACAGAACAAGTGAAGCGTTATGTGGAATGGAAAAGAATTTCGAAGTGAAGGAAGACGGAAAATACTATTTCATGAACCGAATTTGGATCCCTAAACTTGGGGGATTCAGAGAAGTAATCATGAATGAAGCCCACACGACACGATACTCCATCCATCCAGGTTCAGATAAAATGTACTTGGATATCAAGCAGCATTATTGGTGGCCTGACATGAAGGTAGAAATTGCCACTTATGTTAGCAAGTGCCTCACTTGTGCTAAAGTAAAGGTAGAATATCAGAAGCCCTTAGGATTATTACAACAACCAGCAATTCCTGAGTGGAAATGGGAAAGGATTACTATGGACTTTGTGACCAAACTACCTAAGACAACTGATGGTTTGGATACCATATAGGTAATAGTTGACAGGTTGACAAAATCCGCTCATTTTCTGCCAATAAAAGAGTCATACAAGATGGAACGATTGACAAGAACCTATATCAAGTAAATCGTGAGACTCCATGGAGTGCCAATATCTATCATCTCAAATAGAGATAGTAGGTTTACTTCACACTTTTGGAAATCGCTTCAGAAAGCTATGGGGACACAACTTGACATGAGAACTGCCTACCACCCACAAACAGATGGTCAAAGCGAGCGAATCATTCAAACGCTTGAAGATATGCTTCGCTCCTGTGTAATAGACCTTGGAAGGTCGTGGGATACCCACTTGCCTTTAATCGAGTTCTCGTACAATAGTTATCACTCAAGCATCAAAGTTGCTCCATTCGAGGCATTGTATGGGCGTAAATGTAGATCACCGTTGTGTTAGGCTGAGATAGGTGACACTCATCTAGCAAGAGGACAGACACCAAGCAATGCATTAACAGGACCAGAAATCATATGCGAAACGACAGAGAAGATAGTTCAAATTAGGGCTCGACTTCAAGCATCACGAGACCGACAGAAGAGTTATGCTGATAAATGGCGAAAGCCCTTGGAATTTCGAGTCGGGGATCGGGTGTTGGTAAAAGTCTCTCCCTGGAAAGGGGTGATTCGTTTTGGGAAATGGGGAAAACTAAATCCACGATACATTGGACCCTTTGAGATTCTTGCCCGAATCGGTCCAGTGGCTTATATACTGCAGCTACCCGCTGAGCCCAGCAGTGTACACCCCGTGTTCCATGTTTCCAATTTGAAGAAGTGCTTATCCGACGAAGCCCTTGTCAATCCATTAGAAGAAATCGAAATCGACGAGAATCTCATGTTCGTCGAAGAACCAGCCGAAATCATGGACAGGGAAGTGAAGCATACTAAGCAAAGTTGCATTCCAATTGTGAAAATTCGGTGGAACGCGAAACGTGGACCAGAATTCACATGGGAACATGAAGACCAGATGAAGCAGAAGTACCCTCACCTACTCTCGCATTCTCAAATCTAGCTTTAAAAAGAATTTCGTAACGAAATTCCCTCTAACGGGGGGATGATGTCACAACTAGGAATTCTGATGCTTTGAAAAACCCTTAACAAGGATAACATTGTAACTAAATGTGACAACCCGAAGTTTGCTCCATCACCGTAACCCGTTTCCGTCCATAAAATTCGTCTTTTTCGAATTGTTCCCGTTTAAGTTTTTAAATTAAATCATTACTTTTGAGACTTTTATTATGACTTAATGGGTATCCAAACACGTTAGAAACTCATGAAAACACCCCAAATTATCATTTAGAAAATTTTTAGTTTCGACCACGTCGGGTTACGACAACTTAATCGGGTGCGACCAAAAGTCGCGTTTAACGTCAGTATCAGGTAGAATTCCACCGTGTCTCAAATTCAAACCATACTTAAAGTTGATTGGGCTTCATTTGAAGCTTTTCCACTCTCTCTACTCTCTCTCCTCAAATCCAAGTTCTAGGTCCCAAAATCACTCAATTCAAGCTCCAAATCGGTAAGATAACTATCCTAACTCATAGATTAACATCTTTAGCCTTCAAATACGTGTTTAAATCATGAAATAGGACCATAAACATGTGTTTACGGCCCTGGAACAGTCCTAGGCCGCAAACACACATAAAATGGGTTTTGGAGCCCAAAAACCCTCCCAAATCACTTCTGGAGCTTGGAAACGACTTAAGGGCTTATTTGAATGGACTTGGAACACCTAAAACTCATCATTTAAGGGGTAAACATGAGTTTACGGCCCAAGAACATCCCTGGACCATAAACACCCTTTCATAGGCAGTAAACACCTTTTAAGGAGTTAAGATGCCTCTTAAACACCTCCTAAGCCTTGGATTAAAGTCTAGAAGCAACCACAAATGAGTTAGGGGCCTTAAACTTGATAAAAACCACTCCCTTAGGAGTTCACGGCCGTAAACCCCCCAAGGAAAGGTTCATGGGCCATAAACTCCTATAACTTAGTCAAATGATGCCCTAATTTCATTCCATGGCTTGTATAATGACTTAGAATCACATGTGATTAATCTAGGACCACCAAAACACATAAGGAAGGGGTATGAGGGAGCTTACGGCCATAAACTCCTAGTTTATAGCCGTAAACTCCTTGTAATGGTCCATATGTTGGTTTAATCCATTTCCAATACCCTAGAACTTAACCTAGCATCATCCCTCAAATGTTATAAGGCCATTTAGCACCCAAGAACACCACCCATGAGTTTACGGCCGTAAACTCATGGGGATGTGGTCTTTAGGGCTGAAAATTCCTCTAAGATTTTACTCTTGAAGAGTAAACTCCATGTCTAAGCCATACACCCTCTTAGATGCCACCCGGGTCACTCCAAACACTTGAATAGAAGTGTTTTCACGTATCGAAGTGTTTATTCATATCAATTAGTAGATCAAGGTCTAATTAGATACAATTGTGTATCTCTTCATATTACATAGGAACCTCGCGCGTTCTCAAGCCCCGAACTGACGTTTAGCACCCAAACCGACACGTTTCTCGACCGGTGAGTTCATACCCCTACTCCTTTTTCCATGTTTTTCAAATGTTTTCAGGGGGAATACAAGCAAAAGTACAAGGAATTCTTGTACTCAAAATTATTATTTTAGTTCAATTGTTTCAAATTATGTATGCTTTTAATATCAAAAACCGTATTAACCAACAATTTGACTTGCAGAGTTAGCTTTCAGACTAGTTGTGGATTTCATTATAAAATGTTATAATTCATGTTACATTTTATAATTTACGAAGGATTTATGCTAATTATAATTTAGGTTTATTACTAATAAGATACGCCTTCGAATAGTACCTGGACTTCAAAAATATAGTTAGTGCACACCTTTGGATATCGACAAAGTCTCGGAATAATTCGAATGTACGCCTTGGATATCATTAGGGTTCGAAAACACGTCTAATATACACCTTTGGATATCGACAGAGTTTTGAAAAATATGTTTAATATACGCCTTTGGATATCGACAAAGTTTCGGAATAATTCGAAAGTATGCCTTTGGATATCGACATAGTTTTGAAAATATACGCATTTGGATATCGACAGAGCTTCGGAAATACGTCTAAAATACGCCTTTGGATGTCACCAGAACTTCGAATATACAACTAGTGTACGCCTCTGAGTGTCTCTAAAGATTCAAAATTTTGAATAAGTATAGTAGATATTCGACATTTGTGTGTAGGATAATCAGGCTTTCAGAATACCTAACTAATACTACTAGTATGGTAGATAACTAGTACATTGAAATCCGAACTAAGAACTAACCACGACTTTTAGGAAAATAAGGGTTTTTCCTGGGATAACGTAACTGCTCCAAATCGAACTGTGTAACGAATGGATAACTAAACTGTTTTTATAAGAAAATATGAGATTTTCTTGGATAACAACTTTTTCAGAAAACCAAAGGAAACTTGTTCTTTTACGAAAATAAACTTCTTATGAACTCACCAGCTTTATGCTGATTTTCAAACTGCTTGTATTCTCAGGTCCACATTAGACAGGTACCCAGCGATCCTTTTGGCGAAGACGGAGTGCATAGAAGACACGTCTTTACTTTTGTTCATATTGGATGTATATATCTATAATCATGTATAACTTTAGTTACAAACAAATGTATATGATTATATGTAATGTAATGTTTTGTGTTTACTATGTTTTCTATGCACATTGGTTGTGATACTACGCATGACGTCACCTCCGCCCCAGAATGTTTCCACTTTCGGTTTCGGGGTGTGACACTAAAACTTGAAAACATGAATGGTACTTATTCAATGACAACAAAATTCCATCAAATACTCTATACAAACATTCAAATAGTCAACAAAAGGTTGGAAACCCTAAAAATCCCAATTCAAGTCCATTTTGGACTAGGATTTTCTTATTGGGCCTAATGGACCAATAAGCTTCCAATTTGACTATTGTGGGATTAGAACTCTTATATGAGCTCTAATTGGACCCACTTTCATGAAACTTAACCTTTTTTGGGCCTTATAAGCCTAAAATGCGCTAGTTTATCTAAATGGGCCTTTTTGGGTCTTAACAAATCTAATTAGCGCTAATGGGCCATAAAACTTTGATGTATGTTGGGCCGTGAATTACTCTAAAAGGCCTAATGGGCCAACAACCATCAAATTGGACCCATATTATGGACTTAAGCATTAAAGGCCCAAATTCTTTCTCTTCTCCCTCTCTCCCGGCCCAAGTCGGAAACAAAAAAAAAAAGAAAGATGAAAAATAGGGAGGGTTGACTTTGGGAGGTGCCACCTCCTTATTGCACACCATGTACCCATGCATGGACCAACATGCATCTATAATGGTCACCTCACCCTCTTTCTCTGCTCCTTCTTCTACTCTCGGCCAATGATCACCAAACACACACACACACACATCTTCAAACTCTCATCCCAAACACTCTTATTCCTCCATTAAAATTTTCGAGATCTTGGAACATTTCAAGGAGTTTCTTCCACAAAAATCATCATCCTAGGTAAGTTGATGCTTAGATCCATGGTTTATCTTCTTGAATCTTTTATAAATCTCCTTCTAACTCATGAAAGTTCATGATCATGCTTCTTAGAACCTATCTAAGCCAAAGTCTTCTCAAGAAGCTTTCTAAGGCCGAAAACAACATCAAACTCTTCCATTTCTTTCTTCAAACCGAAACAACAAGCAGAGGTGAGTTCATACCCCTCTATTTTCGGTTTTCACAAGCTCTATGGTGGAGAATACAAGTAAAATGTGTAGATCAATGTGTATGTGTATGTTATGTGTGATTTCATGTGTTTATGTGGTAAATATATGCCAAAAAGGAAAGAAATCTCGAGATCTATAGCTCAAGGAGGAAAATAAACGTGATCTAAGATATATTACATTAAACAAGTCAAGAAAAATTACCTTCTAAGGTTATATTAAACATCTTACAACATAAACTCATTTTTGGGCTATATTTGTCAATAAAACAAAAGTTGGATCAAAGGTTGTCATTCACGGTTTTCATAAGGACCAAAAGGGTCAAAACAGTTAAAATAGATGTTTTTATGAATATTATACACTTCAAAGGACTAGAAATGTAAATTGTAGCCTAATGGGCTAAATTTTTGGGCTTTTCGGCCCATAGGCCCAAAATAGCGAACAAAATTGTGTTTTAAGGGATTGAAATGGTAAATTTCTCAAATCAGTGGGTAAAAGGGTAAATAAATCTATTTCAGGGGTTAAAATGACCCTTTTGCCAAAAAGGATAAAAAATGAAAAGTTTTTGGATTTTGGGTCAAAATTGTAAAAGTTGCGAAAAGTTTGGACTTTAAATGAAAATCTTTTACTAAAGGGGTTGAAACTGCCAAAAAGTAAATTTTGGGTTAAAAACATTATTTAAATAAGTCTATGGGCCTAATGGTCTAGAAAACTAGTTTAAGGGCCTAAAATGTCATTTTTTTTTTTTATAAAAAGGGACTAAGATTGTCATTTTTATTAAAGAAGGGCTGAATAGGTCAAACCAATATTTTTTAGTCAGTTATTTTATTCTTAAGATATTTGGGTCAAGAATACTGAATTATAACTTATCAAAAATACAATGAAAAATATACATATATTTTCAAACATCGTTATAAACAATCGACAAACTTCGTGCCTTTGCGATTTAACAATTGAACAATCAGACCTTCCGACAATTATGCTATATCTAAAACAAGTAAATATTTAAGTTGTTGGGCTTGAAAGATTCTAATCATGTCTATTGGGCCTTCGTGACCCATTAACATGACTTTTGGGTCTAACAATAATAATACATGTCTATTGGGTCTCCTGCGACCCAATTACATGCTTAAGGGACCCTCAATGGCTTTTATGTGCTATCGGGCCTCAGTGGCCCATTGGCATTGCTAGTAAGGTCCAAATAAATCATATGCGAAATGGGCCAACGCATCCTTCGTATACCCAACAGCCTTAAATAACATACGTAATTAGTAGGACCTCGTAGTCCTCTTCTCCTCGTTTGTTAGGCTTACCTTCAATTCAAGTAAACAAATTCAGGTCGTTAATCAATGGTAATCAAATTCGTTTGGATTAAGTGAGTAATAACGGGCGACAACTTTAAGTGTCGGTCGTAGTCTGTAGTTATAATCAAAGTTTCCTGGAGGGAGAGCGAGAATTTGTGTATAGATCTATACGGGGGTGACTCCCCCACACCACAGCTGTTCACTACAGTTAGACTCGACCAGTCTAGGGTGACAAAATCTTAAGATCAATTCCGGCGTTCACTCAAATTCCAAGACAGACGAACTAGTCATCATCATGAATGATTATAACGAATCACATAATAAATCCAATACCATCCGAGTAATCAAGGGAATTCATAATCATTCGTGGGAACGACATAATAATTCAAAACAATCATAATATCTTATCGGAAAACATCGGGTTTTTTGGGGAAATCAACACCATTCACTTGTATTTTCAATAACTATAATGCAAAACTTCTCATTTATACACGCTTTGGAATCATTCATGCATAAACCTATGGATCTTCACACTTTAGTATAAACAATTGTCTTTTCAGAAAATATCGGATTTTTTGGGTTTTATAAACTGCACAAAACATTGTCATATCAACCTTGCTTATGAACTCACCAACATTCCATATGTTGACGTTTTTCAAAATGACTTGTATTCTCAGGTAACAGATAAGCTGAAGAATAATACCAAGTGTGTTAGGATGTTATATTTTGAAAACTCTCAAACAATCTATGTTATGGGTATGTAATATTTAGACAATGTACTTGATGTGAACAAGGTCAGTTGTAATGTATTAATGCATGGTGATGTTTATGTTATGTTTCATGTATATTCATTGTGATGATATTCAATTTAAGTCACGCGAGCCCTTGGACGTTTCCGCCGTCTGGTTCGGGGGTGTGACAATAATCTATCAAGAATATATCTCATGGACGATCTATCTTATTAATGATCTATTTTATTAATAATCAATTTCTAAATCTAATTAATCTCACAATCATATGGTATCTCTTTCCCCCCTCTCTCTCTCTGCCAAGATCTAATTACAATAGTTTCTCAATTAATCAAGCATCCTTCTTGCAATTATAATAATCCTCTCATTAATGATTTATTTCTTGTTATCCGTCCATCATTTCACAATAATCAGTTATTTAGATCTTTATATATATATATATATATATATATATATATATATATATATATATATATATATATATATATATTACATATCGTATATCACAAATATCATAATTACCACATATATAACAAATCTAATACAAGAAATTACTCATGAAAGATCCATCTTTTAATTTGGTTTATCTCTCAATTATAAACTATCTCAACAATCAACATCAATCTTTTAATCAGATATTTATCTCAAAATAATCAATTTCTATAATATCAGTTAATGACTCTATAATTACTAATCATATATATATATATATATATATATATATATATATATATATATATATATATATATATATATATATATATCATGCACTATATATGACAACAATAGATCAATTGATTTCTCTCTCTTTCTATCTATCTATCTATCTATCTATCTCTCTCTCTCTCTCATTATAATAATTTCCCTATTAATCCAATATCCATCTTCCGATTATAATCATCCCCTCAATATTGATTTATTTCTCCTTACTCATCCATCATTCAACAATAATCAATTATTTAGATCTTTATATAATTTACATATTATATATCACAAATATCATCATTATCACATATATGTAACGTTGACTTTTTTACTTTTTCTCTAATACCTCTTGGGGGTTTTCCCAGCCTGTGGTGGTGGGGATTTTGGATCACAGGCATGTGATAATCCACCTTTCCTCTCATGAGGATATGGTTAAGGCCTGGACAATCACAAGTCTAATACAAGCAATTACTCAGGCACGATCTATCTTTCAATTTGGTCTATCTCTTAATTATATATTATCTCATCAATCAATATCAATCTTTCAATCATATATTTATCTCTCAAAATAATAGATTTCTCTAATATCCATTAATTACTCTATGATAAATATTGTATACATCATGCACTTTATATCACAACAATACATCAATGGATGTTTGGGTAGTGTTACTTGCCTGGTCAGTCGGCAAACTAAGTCCAGTTTCGGTTTCCATTCTTTGCGGCCTATCAGTTCGTCACATGGTAACACTTAGCCATCACAGAACAAGTTCCTTAGAACATGTCTCAACTCACTACTAGGTATACTCTATGACCACTTATCACAATAATAATCAAATCTCATAATATAGTCATAATAGGATTAACCCTTAAGTTGTGCAAAGTTCTCCTTGGATGTGGCTTACCCTCTTGTATGTGTAAATGGGTTAAGTCTTTCCTATAAATAGGAACTGAGTGACTCCCTTTTAGTTAAGAACTTATAATACCCATTTATGAGTGCTCGTTTAGTGAGATAAAGAACAAAACCCACTTGTACTCTTACTATTCTAATTGAGCTTAAACGTTATTAGTTACTCCTTGTGTTCTTAATGCTTGCATGATTCACTAGATCTTTTTAATTTCGCACATGTCATCATAATCAGGATCTCTACAATTGGTATCAGAGTGGGTGTTCTTGAAGCTCTCAAGAATTGATCCATGATGACTACATGATTTGCGTGAATCTTCATTATTGTGGGTTCTTCATCTTTGAGAAATTTAGTGTTCTAGAAATCGAATTTATTCCTTGATTTGATCCAAAATTTGAGTTTCTCTCTCTAGAATACTTGTTTGTTTCACTTTCTCTCACTAGATATCTCATTCATAATCACTTTCTCTCTCTAGAAATTTTCAAGTTCTTGTGATCATGGTATATTTGGCTTATGATTCTTAGATCGTGATGATTGAAGATGTCAAATACAAAGTTAAAGAGAAACAATATTATGGGTTATTGTTGAAAGGAGGGTTGATTTCATGGGAAACTTTGATTTCTTATGGAGGCTTGAAAGATGATCATGTAAGATTGATATTTCAACCATTTTCGAAGATTGGAAGTTTGAGTGAAATCACCATGAATATGTTGGTGTGAAAATCAAAAGGAAGGAAAAGAAAGAGAAATATTCAAAATGGAATATGTTTCTCTTATTGAAGACCCAAATGATCTTCATGTTGTTAAGTTTGTTGAATTTCATGAAATGGGAATTTAATGTGATTTTGATGAAGCTGTGAAAGTATTTCATTCAATTGGAGTTCAAACCGTAGAATGCTTGAATTCTTGTGATTCGTTTGAAGGAATGGTGCCATATAGAATGTAACATCTGGACTTCCATGTATATTGTTTATTTATTTGATTATTTTGAGGACTATTGAGCTACTTGATGAGTCGGTGCTTCAACTCGTCGGGTAGAGTCATGATGTGCCACGTGGGATTAATGACCTACTCGACGAGTCCAAGAGCCGACTCGCCGAGTAGATGCTGTGACGAGAAACCCTAAATCCCCGGGTCTGGGCCCTATTTAAGGGCACTTATAGCCTCATTTGCGGCTATACTTCCCTGAGAATAAACCCTAATCAGCCTGTGATCTTAGAGAGAGAGAGAGAGAGAGAGAGAGAGTTTTGAGCTAACCTTGAATGTTTGGCGCATCTTTTGAAGAGAAGATAAGGATTCCAAGACAAGGGATGACAAGGAGTTGCTAGATCCGTGGCTATTTCACCTTAGAGCTTCTGGGAAAGGTATAAAGCTTGCACATTTCTCATTTTGGTGACTAGATCTCTTAATTTTGGGAGTATAGGGCTTTTCTATCTAAATAAGGACCTAGAGTGTTTTAAGTTCATATAGAGGTTTGCACTTCAGATGTGGACCATGTGAGGTCCCTAGAGTGCAAAATTCCCTGCTTTATTCAGCCATAATAATGATCTTGAGTGAAAAACCCTTTTTAAGGTATGTTTTGGCATTTCAAGCCCTTAGTGCCATGCATGGATGTAAAGCCTGTGACTTTACGTGATAAACTAACCTTAAGAGTGTAGATCTAGAATTTGGGAAGGTTTTCTCCCTTGAAATCGTCTGAATGAGAAAGGAGACTGAATGGACTTGCCGAGTCGAGGAGCCGACTCGACGAGTCGGTTAGGGTTTGTCCCGATGAGCTGGCTATGCTGTAACTTGACGAGTTAGGGGCTAAATTGGCGAGCTGGACCTTGACGAAGACTTTTGTGAAACGACTGGACTCGACGAGTCACAAGAGTGCACTCGGCGAGTCAGGTCAAACTGGGACTGTTGACCTGAGATTGACATCTGTTGACTTTAGGGTTTGGTCACCATAAGTGATGGAGACCATGGAGGGGTAAAATGGTCTTTTACCCATTCCAATATTTAGAGAAATTGAGAGAGCAACCTTTAGTGTAATTGAGTATGAGTGGAGTATTGATTAGAGAAACTTATCTAATATGTTAAGCGGAAGCTAGTTCGAGATTTCCGAGTACGAGACTTTTAGTTGCTAGCTTACGAGGTGAATCTTCTCACTATACTTACCAAGAGTGGTATATTTGCGTGATTGAGCTATCTTATGTGATTGTTTGTGTATTGTGATATTCTGCATTATGTCTTTGTGATTATGCTGAATATTGTTATTATGAGTTTACTGAGTTGGGACCGGAGGGTCCCACTGAGACACATTGACCGGAGGGTCTTATTGAGTTATGGCCTAGAGTGGCTAATGAGTTGTGTGTGGTATTTTGGGGAACTCACTAAGTTTTGTGTTTACCGTGTTATGTGTTATGTGTTTCAGGTACTTCTCAGGATCACGGAAGGCACCGGCTTGATTGTACACACATCGGAGATTGAGTTATGACTAAGAGGATCCTGTAGTTTTATATACAGTTTTTGGACATGAGTTTTTGATGATTTTACATTGTGACTCTTTGTGGGTTTATTATTGGAATAAATGTTTTTTGAAATTTAAAAACAATTGGTTGAAAATTTACGTTGTTACATCGAAAGCCTTCAATCCAAGAAGTTTAAATGTATCAAATTCCAAAAGATTTGATTCAAAATTGCAAAGTGAAGTTGTCAAGAATGATGTTGTTCTTGAATTCAAATCTTCAAGACCCAAAAAAGATGAAAAGGAAGAAAAAGAAGAAGAAGATCAAAAGCAAAAACAATTAGGTTTCTTCACAAAAATCTTCAAAAGCTATCATGAATTCGAAATCTATGAAGCAAATTTGGGTTCCAAAGCAACATTCATCAAGTTTTGAAATGAATTTGAATTCAAAACCCAAAAGTGTTCATGGTTCTTATCAAGATGATGCTATATCGTTGAAGAACACGAAGAACGGTTTGTACAACACGCATCGTGGATGGTACAATATGAAGATTGCAGACTTTCTTGTTCCAACAAAAGAGCCAAGATCTTCAATGATTGATTTGTGTGTTGCAAATGGAAAAAGAATCATTAAGAAGGCTTCTCAAGTTCTCAAATGGATTCCGAAAAATTCGTGTTGAGATCGAAGATGAACGATCAAGGTTTTTCTCAAAAATCAAATTCAATCATTTTTCTAAATTGTGCATTTCGTTTTTCATTTTCGATCGTTTTGTCTCGCTGGATCTATTTCCTTTCAACCCTATTGATGATCCAATAAAAATTTTCATTGATCAAGCCCAATCGAATTCAATATTATTTTGTTTGATTCGATTCTCAATTTTCAAATGTTCATTTAAATCAAAATTTGGCTAAAAACAATCAATTACGGTTTACTATTCACTAATTCATTTTGAGCCCAAAATGTTTTCCATTTAAGATCCAAAATATTGTATCTGGTACTATTCATGTCCAAATTTTTGAGCCCATAAATCAATTAATCCGATATCATATTTGTTTGAGCCTTTTTGACTCCGTATTTTCTTTTGTTTGTCATCGCTACACGGTCGTACCTTCTGATGCAAATGTCTTGACTGTTAATCATAATGTTCTTGAGTTCCGTTTTTGTTTCAACGTTTCTGATTAATCGATTAGAAGTGTTTGTAAATTTGGACTTGAGAATCGATTTTATATGATTTGCTCCATTTTATAAATCGATGATGATCAAGTTCAACTTGAGAAATTGTCAAATTGATTCTTTGATTTTGAAGAAATTGACCAAGAACAGTTGAAGGTGATGAAGAACAATGGAACAATCACTTTTTGATCTAAAATTTGATGTTAGAATCATCAATTTTTGTTTGTTGACCTTTGATTTGAAAAGTCAAACTCAAAAAAAAAACGTCAAACTCAAATTCTTAAGTGTGATTCCATGAATTGAAGGTTGAAATTGGTCGATACAAGTTAATCTTGGGTTATTTGATATCGAAATAGTGTTTGATTTGGGTTTAATTTCGAAATTGGTTGTGTTCTTGGTCTTGATGTCGAAAGCTACAAAGTGAGTTTATGTTCGCACCTTGAAAGCCATTTGGAAATCGAACTCTTTGTGGTCAATGATGATGTCGAATGATGAAGACTTGGAGTTCAGAAGAATTGATTCGACATGTAGTATCAATTTTTGTGTGGAATTGGATTTTGGTGTCGAATCGTATTTTGTTGACGTTGGCTTGAGAACGAAGGTTTGTGTTCGTGGTCAACAAGAAGTTTTGGCTGGAGTTTTTTTGTTTTGATATGTTGTTGACGATTTCCCTATGTGAAGGTTTAGAAGTCAAAATCAATTTCATTTCGGGTGGATGATCGAACTCAGTTTCAGAATGGGATGATTGTGTTTGGAGGTCACATATGAGGTCGCAATTTGAGTTTTAGTGTCGAACTACCATTCGCTTTGTAAATAGGTTTGGAGTTTTGCTTTGGGTTGTTTGCCTTGGATGTCGAACACCATTCACTTTTGGTAAATCGCTTTAGAGATTGCAAACAACTTCACTATGGGTAGATCGAATTGGAGTTCGCTATGGGTTAATCGAGGTTGATGTCGAACATGACTTCTCTATCGGTCAATATCTCAATAACGAAAACACCTTTGTATTTGACGACCTCGCTCCTTGAGATTATTGTGTGATAGCGAAAGTCACTATATGATGCTGGATAGTGGAGTGAAGCGAAGGAGAAACATAATTTGTCGATTCGAATCCCTCATCTTTCAACGAAGTGACAATTTTCACCCACTTTCGACATGGGTCAAAAACTATGAAGTTTGCAGAATGTTCATTTCGAATCCCTACAGTTTATGCGAAATGGCAGAATTTACCCAGTTTTGACATTGGGCTAAAATTTTGAGAAACATGGGAAGATTTTTCAAGTTCAGTCCCTAAAGCTTATGCACATTGACACTTTATGCCTAGTTTCGCATTTTTGGTAAAGTTTCGCATTGGATGTTGTTTTCGCACAACGGGTCCTTGCAGAATTACAAAATTGATAGTTTATACCCTGATTTAGAAATTATTGCAACTCTCACCCAAAAGTCGAAAATTTTCACAAAATTTGGAAAATTTTCTTTGCTTTTCGTGCAAGTTTTTCACGGTTGCATTTTTTGCACATATATAGGGGGAGATTCTTCAAGTTTATTCCTCGAGAACTTTTCAACCTTTGTGGGTTTTATAATCACTTGTTGATTATAAAAAGGGGGAGAATGTAGATATGGGTATTCGAAGCTTCTCAAGTATTGTAACGCCCGTGTTTCTAGGCTAGGCATTAATATTGACATAATGGTCTAGGTTAACCTTTGTAACTCATTTAGAAGAAATGAAAAGGAATTATGTGAATTATGTGTTTTATGCTTAATTATTAGGGTTTAATTAATTAAAAATAAAATTAA